>NC_057350.1:146269279-146587279 GCF_016509475.1 Prionailurus bengalensis | reverse complement strand
AAAGTCACTTTGGCCAAAGTCAGATGTTTAAGAGACTGAGCCACCCAGGTGCCCCTGGAGTATGACAATTCTTAATCATAAGGTTATTCAGAATCAGATTCTCATTTTGAAAAAACTGTTTAGGATTACTTCAACAGTTTAATTTACTTATATTTTGCTTTTTTTATAAATGTGTACAAATGATTTCAAAAATCATTTAGGTGAGAGTGGACACGCCTGTCGTGTTCCTGATCTCAGGGAAAAAGCTCTCAGTTTTTCCCCATTGAGGATGATGTTAGCTGTGGGCTTTTCATAAATGGCTTTTATGATGTTTAAGTATGTTCCTTCTATCCCGACTTTCTCGAGGGTTTTTATTAAGAAAGAATGCTGAATTTTGTCAAATCCTTTTCCTGCATCGATTGACAGGATCATACGGTTCTTATCTTTTCTTTTATTAATGTGATGTATCACATTGATTGATTTGCGAATGTTGAACCAGCCCTGCATCCCAGGAATGTATCCCGCTTGATCATGGTGAATAATTCTTTTTATATGCTGTTGAATTCGATTTGCTAGTATCTTATTGAGAATTTTTGCATCAGATGCTCAACGTCGCTCCTCATCAGGGAAATACAAATCAAAACCGCACTCAGCTATCACCACATGCCAGTCAGAGTGGCCAAAATGAACAAATCAGGAGACTATAGATGCTGGAGAGGATGTGGAGAAACGGGAACCCTCTTGCACTGTTGGTGCGAATGCAAACTGGTACAGCCGCTCTGGAAAACAGTGTGGAGGTTCCTCAAAAAATTAAAAATAGACCTACCCTATGACCCAGCAGTAGGACTGCTAGGAATTTACCCATGGGATACAGGAGTACTGATGCATAGGGGCACTTGTACCCCAACGTTTGTAGCAGCACTCTCAAGAATAGCCAAATTATGGAAAGAGCCTAAATGTCCATCAACTGATGAATGGATAAAGAAATTGTGGTTTATATACACAATGGAGTACTATGTGGCAATGACAAAGAATGAAATATGGCCCTTTGTAGCAACGTGGATGGAACTGGAGAGTGTGATGCTAAGTGAAAAAGCCATACAGAGAAAGACAGATACCATATGTGTTCACTCTTATGTGGTTCCTGAGAAACTTAACAGGAACCCATGGGGGAGGGGAAGGAAAAAAAAGAGGTTACAGTGGGAGAGAGCCAAAGCATAAGAGACTCTGAAAAAAAAAATGAGAACAAACTGAGGGTTGATGGGGGATGGGAGGGAGGGAAGGGTGGGTGATGGGTATTGAGGAGGGCACCTGTTGGGATGAGCACTGGATGTTGTATGGAAACCAATTTGACAATAAATTTCATATATTAAAAAAAATCATTTAGGTAAGTCTAAAAGACCTATATGAGAATATTCTATGCTATAAGATCATGCTGCCATCTTAAAAGGTAATGTTTTTTCTTTCCTTGTGATATACAATAATTTATATTAAATTAAATAAAAAGATTATTCAGACCTTTTAAATCTTTTAAATAAGGAAAATTGAGGGAAAGGTGGTTGCTAATGTACTTGTTTCAACTCTTGGTTGGGGCGTCTGTGTGGCTCAATTAGTTAAATGTCCAACTTTGGCTCAGGTCACGATCTCACGGTTTGTGGGTTTGAGCCCTGTGTCGGGCTCTGTGCTGACAGCTCAGAGCCTGGAGTCTGCTTTGGACTCTGTGTCTCCCTCTCTCTCTGCCCTTTCCCCACTCACACTCTGTCTCTGTCTTTCAAACATAAATATTGAAAACAATTAAACTCTTGTTTACCCTCTGATGGTTGGGGTATGACAAGTGCCAGGTCTCTAGAGAGCCCACGTACCTCTCTCAAGTTTACTATCGCTGAGATCCATTACGAAGGGTGGGTAGAGACCACTAGTTTGAGGAGAGAATCACTGGCATATCCAGTTCCATGGGAGGAAAGTCTCTATCACTCCCTTTCTCTGGGGAAAAATGTTTCAGTTGCATTGACATTAACTGTGGAATCAACCCTTGTTTTACTATTGTCTTGACAAAAAACATGGACTCATGGAACAGCTGAGGCAGTCTCTCCATTTCAATAACACTGCTGAGCATTCATTAACCCAACTACAGTTGAGCTATGCTGGGAGTTCTCACTTATAAAATATCCATTACTCCTTCAACATCCCTCTGAAGCAAGGGCAAGTTCTAGGTCCTGCTTTGTTCCTGAACTCTACTATGTGAGGACCAGTGGTGAGTAAGACACAATTTCCAACTAGTAATTATGTAAATAAGCAAACAAGATAAATCATTATCTGCAGACAAACATACAGGAGAGACAATAATGGGTGCTCAGGAATGCTTTCTCTGGCTCCAAGGTTTAATCCCTTAATCTCAGTGCCGTAGGATTCGTTTCCTCTACCACACTTGGTGATATTTACTAAACATTGGTATTTGCATCCAAATCTACTGATACTATACTTTGTATTTTTTATTCCTCAAATTGATGTTACTATTACAACGTTTATATATTCCCACTGTATTGTTCAATGATTAGCAAAAGAGAGTGGTCAAAATACTATTCATGCTCTAACAATGAATCTGCTTGGCCACTACTTGGGATAAATAGTTATTTTCTAATGTTTCAGATGTAGGTCACCTGCAACAACTTATTCTCAAATTGTATCTTCCATGGGCTAGAAGAGCGAATTAAGAGAATGGAGAGAGTCTGATCACTTTTTGTTAAAATTCATAGTTTTCTACCCTAAAGCAAAAGTTTCTCTCTCACATTCTTTCTCCTTGGAATCACACTAATTTTTGATAAGGGGGTGGACCAAAATTAGTCTTCCCATTTTACCAATGACCCTTGGAACTCACAGACATCAGCTGATTTGTCCAAGATCCAATAAGTAGCTAATGGCAAAGCTGTTCACCCTACATGACAATGTAGCACACAAAGATATTCAATTTTGTTTCCAGATCAAGAAAGTTGCCATTATTTCCTCTTACATCAAATATCCAGGCCTATGTAGCCATGCAATACACACATCTTATTATATTTTGAAGGGCTTTTTGCTATTTTTTATCACTCAAATCTGTAATTAGGTGAATATTCTGAAAGTGCTCTTTTCCCAATGACTTTGGAGAGGGTGCAGGGGGCACATATGCCCAGGATGACTGTCTTATATATCAACAAATGAACTGGTTTATTGACCTTCTTAACACCTGGACAACATATTTGCCATTCTGGAAGAGTTTACACTTTGTCAATTAAGCAGGGATTATTGGCCATAGATCACAGAAAGCTGTCGAAGCTGATGAATGGTGGATCTACAAAGGCTTCACCAAGAAAAGATGTCTTATCAAACCGTCTTTCCCAAGGATGAAAGGTTTTGCTTAAGTTTGCTTTAAGTTGATTCCATGGCTCCATGGGGTCTTGTTACACCAACACCACAGAGATGTAAACAAAACAACTGTGTTTAGTAGTGTCAGAGTTGGCTTTCAATGCTGAGAAATGTAAATAATTTGTAGTCAATAGTCAAAGCCAAGGGAAAACCTGATAGGATCAAGAGATATATCACTTTCCCTAAAAAAATATCATACACTGAACATTCTTCAGGCATCAGAAGAATATGTTGATATGTATTTATGCTTATATATTAGCTCTATGTATTCTTTTAAGTTGTTAAATGAAGATAAGAGGTACATAACTATTAGAAACAAAAATGGACTCTAGCTTGGGGCACTTGGGCGGCTCACTTGGTTGAGCAACAAACTCTTGATTTCAGCTCAGGCCATGATCTCAGAGTTCATAGGATGGAGCTCTGTGCTGACAGCATGGAGCCTGTTTGGGATTCTCTCTCTCTCTCTCTCTCTCTCTCTCTCTCTCTCTCTCTCTCTCTGTCTCTGCCCTTCCCCTGCTCGTGCTTGTGTTCACTTGCTCTCTCTCTCTCTTACAATAAATAAATAAACTTAAAAAAAATGACTGTAGCTCTTTGGGACTCTCAACGTCGTATATTGTCCTTTACTCTTATCTCCCTCTCTGCCCAGTAATCAGAGAAAGAGTACAGAAGATAATGCTACAAGACAGGAAGAGGAAGAGAAAGAAACTCTGGTTAATTAAAGACTAATAGATGTTCACAGGCCCTATTTTTGGGATATTCAAAAGTGAATTTTCAGTATTTTCAGGATTTCTAGCCCAAATGTGAAGGGAATAAGCAAAGGTATTTAACTCTTTATAGCCTTACTTTATACGACTATTTTTTTTTTAATTTGGAGGGGATTAGATTTCTCTATCACTGACCTAAGGAATAAAATTATGAATAGATTGTTTGTAGTCCTATTTAAAATAGTTTAAAAATGCTTTCTGGAAACCATCATCTGAAATGATTACTATACACATTGTGGCTGAAGTTTAACTGTGGCTCATCATACATGCTTAGTTGAGCATGTTTATAAGTAACTTGGGGTACACTCTGGAAGCTTTTTTAAAATGCGGGGTCACAGAGAAAAAAGTTAGACAGTGATGTATCTTCTGGGACTCGAGGATTAAAACAAAACAGCCTACAATAATAGCCACACTGACTGCTTTGTTTCATAATTTAAGTGAACTACACTCTACAAAATTAATTTACCGGACATATCATATAAACTTATCTATTCATTCCAGCAGATAATTTGAGAAAATGTTGCAGTAACAGCCTGTAAAACTTGATCTTCATTCATATCCTATGGTCCATTGTCATCCAGCTACAAGTCTATCAGTCCATTGACATCTATTGTGAAGGAGGCATTTCACTTTCCAAAACAGTGATGAAGGGCATTTGGGTTATTTTTCTTCTAGCTGAAGTTTTCACTGTTTCTTGCAAGCACAATTCATGTGCTTTCAGTGTAGCCCTTCAAAAAGTGACTAGTGTAACACAAAGAGTCATAGACGAAAGGAGGGAGAAGGAGAACTGTTTTGTATGATGTCTATTCATTATCATAATGTTCACTGCATATTTAATGGTGGTGTTTTTATTACGTTATGACCAGCTTAAAATTAGTTATGTTAAAATAGTTTATTAACAAAACTCAGAATTCCTAAAATAGTAGACTATCCCATGAATCCTAACAGGAACTTTATAAAGTAGGGACTATTTTTTTAACTCCATTTTACAGATGTGGACACCGAGGTCCAGAGAAATGAAGTAACTTGCCAAAGTTTCCACAATAAGTGGCAGAGCTGGAAAATAAATGTGGCTGTTCTGGCTCTATAATCTGTGTTTTACATCACTACCCATTGATTTTCCATGAATAATAATACTTTGATGGCACTTATTATTTATACAAGCTTTAGGTTCCCCCCTAGGCACTTGCTAAACATTTATACCTTGGATGCTTCCATTCCACTGTGTGGGGCAGGAAGGTTAATAGGTTAATTTCATCGTACATGTCATCTGGTAGTTGATTGTTCTACTGGATACTGGATTTGTGAGTCCAATTTTTAAAGCTGTCTCCCAAGATCTCTTGATTCATTTGTTTTATGAACTATATTTAGATTCATATTGGAAAAAGCTAATTGCACATGCACAGTCTCAAAAACATCACCTTGCCTTCCAGCTCTATTCTGATAATACACACTGCTCTCCCAGGCATGATCACATTATCCTATGTGCTGCTCTTACTTCACTGAATTATTACTCTCTAAAATTATATTGTATTCTTCTTTTTTTTTCAGGTTCTCTTTCCCCAGATATTAGCCCCATAAAAACAGAGACATTACCTGTCTTGTTCACCCAATCACCAATACCTTCTGCATGGTTCCTAAATCACAATAAATATTTATAGAAAGAATAAATGAATATATTTATTGATTTTTCCACAGACTATCAGAGCTAGAAAAGTTTAGAGAGCATCAGTTTCTTTTGTATCATAAACTAAGGAACTATGGTCTGATAAATAAAGAACATAAAGCCAAATCTTTGTTTTTACTTCATCTCTAGAAACTTGCACAGTGCCTGGCACAAGACAGGTGTTCTGTAAATGCATGCAGATTTTACTATGGCAGATCCCAGGCTAGATCAGGCATCCCAGCTTCAGGATTTGAGCTGACTCCATAAAGTACGTTTTCTATTTTTCACAAGTATGTGACGTCTTTTCAATCAGGATTTCCTCTCTTATCTGAGAGATTTTCTTTTTCTTGTAAAAATGGCATAACACTTATACGTTACTGCCTTGACAAAGCAGAATGCTTGAACCAGGCAACCTTAATTTTGGCCAAATCAAATATGATTTTCAGTATTAAGTTGTCAGGAGACTTTTCCAAAAGGTTATAATTTGTCCTCCCAATTAACGGAGGTAAAACGCTAGTCACTTTTACTTAAGGGTTTAATAAAAAATACTATAGATACACACATACTTTTTGTGTTTATCATTCTATTGATGACTTAAAGGACATCAGATTGAATCCACAGAGTTCATGACAGTCAAGAGCCCATGTTCCAACCCCACCTTACCCACAGATCCCTAAGCATCCTTCTGAAATGGATACAGTTTTCTAAAGTTCAACATTTATAATTGCATGAGTACCTATAGATTTATGTTTCTATCCCACCTTCCCCATGTTTTTGGAGTAGGTAGGAGTTTAAATTTCTACTCCACTATTTATTATATCAGCTACCTTTAAATAAGTGGAATTAGCATGCTCTAATTCACCCAATAGAAACATAAAGAAGCAGTCATTTGGAGCAGAGACATGAATAAATAACCCCATTAAGACTTAGCAAAATAAGGACAAGAGTTTCAGAGAGCTATACTGGCTTAATTCCCACATGGGCTTGCATTTTCCAGCAGCCCATAACAGTTATGGGTCCCCTGAATGTGACAGCAGCATGCTTAAAAATAAACAATATTAAAAATGAACAAATAAGGAGACTATAGATGCTGGAGAGGAAGTGGAGAAACGGGAACCCTCTTGCGCTGTTGGAAGGAATGTAAACTGGTGCAACTGCTCTGGAAAACAGTGTGGAGTTTCCTCAAAAAATTAAAAATAGATCTACCCTATGACCCAGCAATAGCACTGCTAGGAATTTACCCAAGGGATTCAGGAGTGCTGATGCATAGGGGCACTTGTACCCCGATGTTTATAGCAGCACTTTCAACAATAGCCAAATGATGGAAAGAGCCTAAATGTCCCATCAACTGACAAATGGATAAAGAAGTTGTGGTTTATATATACAACGGAATACTACTTGGCAATGAGAAAGAATGAAATATGGCCTTTTGTAGCAATGTGGATGGAACTGGAGAATGTTATCTTAAGTGAAATAAGTCAGGCAGAGAAAGAGAAATACCATATGTGCTCACTCATATGTGGATCCTGAGAAACTTAACAGAAGACCATGGGGGAGGGAAAGGGGAAAAAAAGTTACAGAGAGGGAGGGAAGCAAACCATAAGAGACTCTTACTACTGAGGACAAACTGAGGGTTGATGGAGGGTGGGGGAGGGGGAAAGTGGGTGATGGGCAGTGAGGAGGACACCTGTTGGAGCACCCAGTGCTCACTGGGTGTTGTATGGAAACAAATTTGACAATAAATTATACTAAAATCAAATCAAATCAAATCAAATCAAATCAAATCAAATCACTGGACTCCAGGAAATTACCATGCCAGTCTCACTCGTTATGAGTCAGGTAAAACTAAACTCTCTACTGGGAAAAACTGGTATTCACTATGTTTATAACCTGAGTTTCGGACAATTGCGTAACCGGAACCTACTCCTTAGGTTATAGAATGACCTGTTGAGTTTTTGCATCATCCTGGAGAAGCCCCTTGCCCTCTTGTTTCTAAGGCCAACCTGAAAGTCTCACTAGTGCCAGTGCCTGAATTATGTAGGCAGTCATGGCAGATACTTCCATACGGAGGTCTGATACCATTGAGCCTCTTATTTCCTCTACTATATTCATTTATTTTTTTAATTTAAAAATAATTTTAATAATTTTTTATCTTGTAAAATAATACCCAGTTAATGTAGAAAATTGGAAAAATAAGAAATGTAAGAAGTGAACCTGATAGAATCACAGGTCAAATTTTCATATACATTCTTCCAGCATTTGAAATCCATGTACACATAAATGCACATGCAAGGATATATGTGTGTGATATACTTTATTACATTATGGGGCTCATGCTGTATATATACTTTATGTTCTATTTTTATGTAAATTACATGTGTGAAATTTTGCATTTATAACCACTTCATAATATTTCATTTTATAGATGTAATTTTGTTTTTTCTTCTTAATTTTTTTGATGTTTATTCACTTATTTTTGAGAGACAAAGAGACAGAGTGGAAATGGGGAAGGGGCAGAGAGAGAGGGAGACACAGAATCCGAAGTAGGCTCCAGGCTCTGAGCTGTCAGCACAGAGCCTGGCTCGGGGCTCAAATTCACAGACCCGAGCCAAAGTTGGATGCTTTACCAACTGAGCCACCCAGGTGCACATGTAATTTTATTTTTAACCATTCATCTGTCATTAACCTGTATCTCCACTAACAAAGAGAATGGCAGAGTTGAAAATAACATTTATACTATTGAAGAAATAAAAAAGGAGAGCACTCAAACAAAACAAACAGAAAAAGAAATAAGACACTCTTAAATACAGAGAACAAACTGAGGGTTGATGGGGAGGGAGGGTGGAGGAGAGGGGGAAATGGGTGATGGGCATTGAGGAGGGCACATGTCGGGATGAGAAGTGGGTGTTGTATGTAAGTAATGAACCATGGGAATCTACCCCCAAAACCAAGAGCACACTGTATACAGTGTATGTTAGCCAATTTGACAATAAATTGTATTTAAAAAAAAAGAAATTGGAATAAAAAAATAAGCAATATTAAAATTTTTGGACTCGATAAACATATTGAGATATTAAAATAATTGATGTGTGTTTTACCACAATTTTAAAAATAATAAAATTCATTCACCAAAGTATTTCTCTTTTTTCAAATTCTTTTTTTAATGTTTTATTTATTTTGGGGAGAGAGATAGAAAATGAGCAGGGGAGGGGCAGAGAGAGACAGAGAGAGAGACAGGATGCAAAGCAGGCTCCTAGCTGTCAGCACAGAGCCCAATGTGGGGCTCGAACCCACAAACTGTGAGATCATGACCCGAACCGAAGTTGGACACTTAACTGATTGAGCCACCTTGGCGCCCCTCACCACAGTATTTCAATTGTGAGTAAAGACACCCAATTTAATTCCCTGAAATGATGACCTTTTTAATTTTTTTTTAAGTTTATTTACTTATTTTTGAGAGAGAGAGAGGGAAGGGCAGAGAGAGAGGAAGACAGAGAATCCCAAGCAGCGCCGTCAAGGCAGAGGCCCATGCAGGGCTCGAACTCATGAACCATGAGATCATGACCTGAGCCAAAATCAAGAGCTGGTCACTTAACCAGATGAGCCACCCAGGTGCCCCAATGACCTTCTTAAAAAGAGCAAACCAGTTACCTTAGATTACTGAAAAAAGCAATCCAAGCAGCCAGGGTCTGGCTCCTAGGATGACTTATTAACTAACATATCTAAGAAAAAAGTTAATTAAGCATCCTCTTCCTCCCTAAATGAAAGTTGTTGAAAGAATGCCAAAGATAACTTAGAAATTTGTTAAAGATAAAATTTTAATTAAGCCCCATTGTTTTAAATGTAGACATGGAAATTAACTATGCAAAGATAAGATACTTATAGATATTTTGTTATTAATTGATTTTTTACAGCATTTATATTGTAAACAATCCACCTCAGTTAACACCCTATGTCATATGAGCTTTACCTGAAATTATTTTAGATATGATTTAAGGTGACTGGCGACTGATAGCTGGCTTCAATGAAAAATGAGATGCCAAACATAAACTCGAACATGTGAAAGATCACCAGTACTGAAAGCTAAGACTTTTTCAAAAATCATACAAAGAAGTCGTTGGAAAATAGTCAATAACATGGAATATGTAACCCTGAGTCCATGAAAAATGTGTTTTAATACCCTAGAAATACTAGTAAGGGGCATGTACATGGATGTCCATAAAAATACGAATGATGATATGCAAATCTAACTACTCAAGGGCCCAATTTAGAAGACAAAATGTCTTGGTGGCCAAAGAGTGCATCATTAAATGCATTATTAAGTGGTATTTTCCAATTTTTCCATTTGTTTTCTGAAACTGTTAAATCTCTCTTCACTGTTATTTACCCTTATTTTTACTTATAGTAAAATTTTCTCAGAGCTCAAAAAGTTTATTTGCATCCAGCCAATTTTCATTTTCTAAGAACAAGTTCATAGACTTTGAGTAAATACAACTCAACATATCACAATTTCTTGAGAGCTTGAAATATTCAACAGATAATACCAGGAAGGCAAGAATAAATAGCCTTGCCGGCAAAAACACTTGACTGTATTGGAACGTACCACATTCAGCAACTTAATTTAAGTTGGGTATAACTTAGATCCTATCCAAAGGGGTTTGTTACAGGTGGTATGTTAATAATACAGTTAATAATACAGTTATAATACAGTATTATTAGTATTATTATAATACAGTATTATTATAATACAGTATTATTAACAGGTGGTATGTTAATAATACAGTTAATAATACAGTTATAATACAGTATTATTAGTTAATAATACTAAGAACAAGTTCATAGACTTTGAGTAAATACAACTCAACATACCACAATTTCTTGAGAGCTTGAAATATTCAACAGATAATACCAGGGAGGCAAGAATAAATAGCCTTGCCAGCAATAACACTTCACTGTATTGGAACGTACCACATTCAGCAACTTAATTTAAGTTGGGTATAACTTAGATCCTATCCAAAGGGGTTTGTTACAGGTGGTATGTTAATAATACAGTTAATAATACAGTTATAACACAGTATTATTAGTATTATTATAATACAGTTTATTAACAGGTGGTATGTTAATAATACAGTTAATAATACAGTTATAATACAGTATTATTAGTTAATAATACAGTCCGGGAGCAAAAACTCCCTATTAAGAAATCCTTCATCATGGAAATGTTGGAGTGTTCGCTGAATCAAGTGAATTGCATTTGATAACTGTTGAAGGTTAACTAGAGCAATGTGCCCATTGTATAGATGGATATACTAAGGCCTGGTGAGACAAGAGACTGTCCCAAGGTCAGCAGAAAGTAGGTTCCTTCTATCCACTGCTTTCTCCACTGCCACACTGCCCACCTGGTCTTTATAAACATCTCCCAGGCTCATGCCTCTAACAACACGAGCAAAGCACAAAAGAAATAAGTGCATGGCCCTCCCCATCAAAACCCTACAAACACCATATCTAACATTGTGATTTAAGCAATCTACAACTATCCTTAATCCTAATAAGCACATCATAGTTTACTGAAGGAGTTTCTTTTATTTTTTCCTGTTCTTCCTTTTTTTTTTTTTAAGATTTTATTTTTAGGTTATCTCTGGACCCAAGGCAGGGCTCAAACTCACAACCCCAAGATCATGAGTTCCACACTTTACCAAGCCAGCCAGGTGCCCCTCCCTATCATTTTTTAAATATAATGAACAAATATTTATATGTGTATTTTTCTTCTCACAGGAAAACAAACAAACAAACAAATTAAAGCACCATCCAGCTGCTTGCCATAGTCTGCAATGATAGGTATTTGCTAAAATTATTGTGGTATTTAAAAATGCTTGTTACGTTATCAGACATTCCTGATAGAAATCCCTAGAAACGAAAATATTTTTCGTATTATGCATCACATGAAAATAAGCCTTTATCTGTCTAAAAGTTGACTCTTTTGGACTAGAATATCTTAGACATCTCATCATTATGCCATCATCCAACTGCTGGTCACAAAAGACCAGGACTATTAAGAAATGACAGGGTAGGGGTGCCTGGGTGGCTTGGTCGGTAAGCATCCGACTTCAGCTCAGGTCATGATCTCACAGTCCGTGAGTTCGAGCCCCGCATCAGGCTCTGTGCTGACAGCTCAGAGCCTGGAGCCTGTTTCAGATTCTGTGTCTCCCTCTCTCTGCCCCTCCCCTGTTCATGCTCTGTCTCTCTCTGTCTCAAAAATAAATAAACGTTAAAAAAATTAAAAAAAAAAATGACAGGGTAGAGGAATTTGGGCTTGGCTCTGTGGTATTTTTAAAGAATATATTTAATTTCCTAAATAGCTAAAGATTCGCATGCTTCAAAAATTCAAGACGTATTAGGAGGTGTTCTGTGGAAAGCCTCCCACTCCTGTCTCCCATTTCCCATCACCAAACAGGTGGCCAGTATATTTACAAAACAAAACAAAGCAAAACAGGTGCCTGGGTGGCTTGGTTCATTGAGCTTCGGACTCTTGATTTTGGCTCATGTCATGATCCCAGGGCTGCGGGACTGAGCTCTGCATTAGACTCCATGCTGAGCATGAAGCTTGCTTGAGAGTCTTTCTCTCTCCGTCTGCCCCTCTCCCCAACTTGCGGGCTCTCTAAAAAAATTAATAAATGAAATAAAATAACTTTAAAGAGGCAAAAACCCACAAAAACTTGTTAAGATGTTTACAGCATCATACAAGAAAATACAAATATATGCTCCCTGCTTTTTTATAACATAACAAATGGCTTGCATTATTTAAGGAGCGGATATATATACCCACATATACATACATCCATCCCCACTTATGACTACCTCAGGTAAGACATTAGAATGTTATTGGTAACCCAGAAACCGCTGTACTCTTTCCCCGTGATTACCTCTACACCTAAAGGTAGCACCTATTCTGATTTTCTCTCCTATAGCTTAGTTTTAACAATTTTTGGCTTCATGTAAGTGAGATCATAGTCCACATCCCTTTTTTGTGTCTGACATCTTCTAACTTCACATACATGATCACATCTAATTATTAAATCAACTTTGTAATATTGACCATATCATCCCCCTTTTATAAATCACAACAACAAAGTTCAACAAGGTTGAGAGACCACAACACTAGTGTCAGGGCTGGGTCATCTCCAACATTAAGCCTGAGCTCTTGCGGGCAGTGGAGTCTTGCAGGAACATTCTTTCTCTTCTAGTCCTCCAACTTTTGGAAGGATTACCAGCGAGTGACCTTAATGTGGTCTTCCTCACTCACCTACCTTCCTTCAATAAGCCATCTATCCAACTCTCCACCCATCTAGTGACCTTGCTGCCTCTAACATGTATTGCAGTGAGAATAAAAGTGATTTTCGAGCCTGACAAATGTGCAGGGATCCATCTAGGAGTTAATATTTTTAAAAACTGAAACTTTCTGAAACTTCTCCACCTCTATATTTTCTCCATCTATCAGCTTGGATTTTGAATGATAAACCTAGGGTTTTTGTTTTGTTTTCTCTGGGCTTGGATTGGTCTGGTCTTTTGGCTTTACTATTACACAATCTAAATTTTAAATATTGTCTCTTCTATTTAATTGTTTCTAATTATTATTTTTTAATGTTTATTCATTTTTTGAGAGAGAGAGAGGGAGAGAGTGAGTGTGTGGGGGGGGGGGAGGGGCAGAGAGAGAGAGAGAGAGAGACAGAATCTGAAGCAGGCTCCAGGCTGTGAGCTGTCAGCACAGAGCCTGACGCAGGGCTTGAACCCAGGAACTGTGAGATCATGACCTGAGCCAAAGTTGGATGCTTAACTGACTGAGCCACCCAGACACCCCAATCATTTCTAATTATTAAATGAACATGGCCAGTTAACTATAAAATCTATTCTGTTTATTTCCCCAGGAATACAGAGAACAAGTATACTGATTTTAATAATCTCAAGGGACATAGCAGGTAAGCTTATTTTGGAATGGGGAAAGACATCATCAAGTGTGAATGTGCTGTAGGGACGGAACAGCTACGGAAGAGCACAAGGACACATGTCGGGGAGACAGAGGTGGCCAGTACCCTGACTCTGGAGGTGGCCTCACAGTTGTATGCACCTATCAGAATGCATCGATTTGTATATTTTCAATGGATTCCAATGGATTTGTTGTGCATAAACGATACCTCAATAAAGTTGACTTGGGAAAAGAAAACTGGAAGAGAAGATAACTGGCTTGATTTTTCTCCACTCCCTCTCCCCCTCGACCACCTCTCATCTTCTCTTTGCGCTGTCTTGTCTCCTCACCATGTTCACACAGGAGAAACCTCAGCTCCAAGCGCTCAAGCCCGTTTTCCCCAGCCAAAGTTGCTTCAGTTCCTTAAACCCCCAATCTGAAAATCCACAAAGAAACTACTTATGGCCCATTTTGAAAATTACGGTTACCTTCTATCATTCTATAGCTTTTTATCATTAAAATAAGCAAAACATAAAGATACAAGACAGACTTTTCATGTACCTGAGGAATTGATAAGAGAAAATAAAACCTGACTGTTGTTCTAGGAGTTTGTCACTTTCTATTGACTCTCTCTGGGCCACCTAGGAAATAGATTTTAGAATGACAGAACTCTGTGTTTGCTGCTGAAGATGGCAACGAGCTGTATGTCCTCAATATATCTAATTTACAACAACACCTAGGGTTTGGATAAAACTTGGTATTAACTCCATGTGTGACCCACCATTGAACACTTGAACAGTCAATCACTCCGGGCCTCAGTTTTCTCCCTTATAAATGAAGATCTGGGAATAAATGATCTATAATATCTTTAACTGCAATAAAAATAAATCCTTAAACAATGCTGTGGCCCTGAAACATAGGCTTTTGGTCCGGCAATTCAAGGCTGACATTCTGTTCATCCAATATAATATTTGCTGTAGGAAAGTTCATATATTATATTTATCCTTAAAATGTCAAATATGTTAATTATTTTGTTTTGTTTTATTTTATTTTATTTTATTTTATTTTATTTATTTTGAGATAAAGAGACAGAGAGAGCTGGGGAGGGGTAGAAGGAGAGGGAGAGACAATCTTAAGCAGACTCTGACACGGGGCTCAATCTTACCACCATGAGATCATGACCTGAGCTGAAATCAAGAGTTTAATGCCTAACACACTTGAGCCACCCAGGCACCTCAAATATGTTGATGTAAAGCTTTAATTTAAAATTAAGTTAATTTAATACTATTTTTTATAATATTTGGACTTTGTTAATACAGATGTGTGCACACTATGTATATAGATCATGGTAAAATCATAAATCTATAATTTAGTTAATATTTTCATTTCTGTTACCTTAGGCTTATCAGATACATTATTTAAAACATAAAACTTGATTTAAAATATATCTTGCCCTACTGCATTCTATCAATGATATGTATGAAAAGCCATCTATGCCACACCTCATTTTTTAGTTTATTTTTTAATTTATTTTTTAATTTTTTTAATGTTTATTGATTTTTGAGAGAGAGAGAGACAAAGATCATGAGTGGGAGAGGAGGAGAGAGAGAGGGAGCCACAGAATCCAAACCAGGCTCCAGGCTCTGAGCTGTCAGCACAGAGCCTGATGTGGGGCTCGAACCCACGAACTGCAAGATCGGGATCTGAGCCGAAGTCTGACGCTTAACCGACTGCGCCACCCAGGTGTCCCAAGGTTTGTTTTAAATTGTAGTTTTTGGGGCGCCTGGGTGGCGCAGTCGGTTAAGCGTCCGACTTCAGCCAGGTCACGGTCTCGCGGTCGGAGAGTTCAAGCCCCGCGTCGGGCTCTGGGCTGATGGCTCAGAGCCTGGAGCCTGTTTCCGATTCTGTGTCTCCCTCTCTCTCTGTCCCTCCCGCGTTCATGCTCTGTCTCTCTCTGTCCCAAAAATAAATGAACGTTGAAAAAAAAAATTTAAAAAAAAATGTAGTTTTTGTTGTTGTTGCCAATGATGGTCCAGGTATTTCATATAGATAATCTCATTTAATCTTTTTTTAAAAAATATTTGCTTATTTTGAGACAGAGAGAGAGAGAGAGAGAGAGAGAGAGAGAGAGAGAGGGAGAGAAGGAGGGGATGGGACAGAGAGAGAGGAGAGAGAGAATCCTAAGCAGGTTCCATGCTGCCAGAGCAGTCTGACATGGGGTTCGATCCCACACACCATGAGATCATGACCTGAGCTGAGATCAAGAGTCAGATGCTTAGGCAACTGAGCCACCCAGGCACCACCATCTCATTTAATCTTGAAAAATTTCTATGACATAGATTTTATTATTATCCTCATTTTACTGTCAAAAAAGTCAAGCTCATGGAGGCTCTTAAAATCTCAAGGTCACAGGCTTCAGACTTAGACTTTGAAGCAAAGTGATCTAATCCCAAGATCTGAGCAGCTCTCATCTTCCACAGCTGTTTGGAAAATCCATCTTTAATTGCTTTTGATTTCCACATCAGGTAGGACAATCCAGTCATGGAATATTATGGTGGCAATTGCCTCTAATTAGAACCATTTATCAAAATGTGGAAGGAAAATCTGGACTGGAGAAGAAGGTGGCAAAACTGACTCAGTTCAAGGTCAAAGTCGGTTATTAATGTTCAATGCCATTGGGTACAATTATTAAATTTCCCTGAGATTCAGTTTTATTTTTAAACTGGGATTAGACAATTAGATCTCTAAAGTACATATCATCTCACAGAATGAGCAACTTCTCATTTGACCTAATACTTTACATGGGGAAATAATTTTGTCTGAGCATAGTGATATTCTGCCAGAGCCTTCTAGAATATTCATTCAAATCAATGCAAGGCATTTTTATTATTCAGAAAAAAAATCACTTTGAAATAGATCTATATCAAAGCCTCATTCATAGTTATTTTCTCAGAGCTTTGTATCAAACATTTGGCTGATTCACTTTTGCTGATATCCAGTATAGACATTTAAATTATGCCATCTTTTCAGAAATGAGGCATGAGCACAACCATGGAGCATTTCCCAACAGATAAACAAATAAACAAATACACTGATGATATTTCAACAGACCCAGTCTAATTGATAGGAAATTTAATTGTTGCTGACTATGGCTTGCTATATGACCTGTGGGGCCCAGTGCAAAATTAATATAAAGGGCCCCTTGTTCAAAAATTGTTAAAACTTTCAAGATGGAGACAACAGGGTATTAATCATGCATGGGGCACTACTAAGCATGAGGCCCAGTGTGATTACATATGTCTCACACCCGGTGAGTGTGAGTGTTGTTAGTGTTGGTGCTAACAAGGTGAGAAGAAGAGAATATGAAGTTAAAGTTGACTTGAGTCAAATTCCCTATCAATTGTAGTAACTATGTTATAAAACTAACCTGATCACTTTACTATAAATTTTAAAATAATATATTATGATTACAAAAGTTGTTTGCAATAGTTTTTTGTATTTTGTTTTTTTGGTTTTTGTTTTGTTTTGTTTTTTGTTTTTTTTAGATTTCAGTGAAGTTGTATGTTTGGAAATGGCATTCTTCACTTCAGCCTTGGTTTATGGTATGTGACTACTGGTCAAAAAATTAAAAGCAATCACATGCTACCAATTAAACCAATTTTGTGACTTCCAGTGTAGCTTCTGCTATTTGGGTCTCTTTCATAGTTTCTTTTTTTTTCCCCCAAAGATCAGGCCCTAAAAAGTCTTCAAAATATCCCACCTTACATGACAGCTTCCATATTTGGGTGAAAAGAAATATGTGGCAAAAATTTTGTTTCATGTATTATGATAAACTACTAATATTTTTAATACATATGCCCATGGATCCACTTCTATGCATTTATCCTATAGGTATAGTATTACAAGAACACAATCATACACAAAGATGCCATTATAACATTATTATTATATCACAAGACTGGAAAAAATATAATCATCAATAGAGAACTTATAGATTAGTTATGGTATATCCATGATATAGAATTATACACAGTGATTTCAAACAAAGATTTATGTATACTAATATGACAATGTGTCGGAGGTATATGCCCAAAAAAGTTGCAGACCAGTATCTACAGGTGTATATTTCATAAATATGAAAAAAAAACATATGCACCTATTTATACACTTTTGAGATTTAAATAGACATTGTTATTATTCATAATAACAAAAATAATCAACGGTTAATTTCACATGCTTCTTCAATAAGATAGGTGCTCTTCTAAGCTTCAAATACCAGTGAATCCTCATAGCAACCCTAAAACATAGGTATTATAACCATTTTTATAATACAAAGGAGGAAATGAGGAAATTGAGGAGTAGAAAGGGTCAGTAACATGTTTAAGGTCACACAGCAGGTATGTGGGGCCCCGGAATTAGACTCCAGACCTTGCACCCATAACCCCTGAAATGTCCTATGTCTCAGGTGTGCATGCTGGGAAAGGTACACCTGTGTTTGGATATGCACAGAAAATGTCTGGATATATACACGGATGCTGTCAACAGTGATCACCTCTGGGTAAGGATGAGGAAGGAGGGCTTACTTTATGTTTCATAACTGATGGAACTTTCAATTTTGTATATGAAAATATACTCCCTAAAAATATTTTTTAATGTGCAATATGTGCAAAACTTGTGGTCTTCTGCCCTGAAGCCTGAACTGCAGAAATTTGAAGTTGCTTATGAGAGCTTCTGCCCTCTAGTTTTAGCTGTTGAAAAGATTAACTTGGATTACAAACTTATAAAGATTGTTTGATTTGCTCAATAGTGGGGTTCTTCTGGTACCTATGATTGACTTTTTACTGCTTTGTAGAGAATGCAATTTCATAAAATACACATCAAACTCATCCAAATAACCAGTCATTTAGCAGTCTGTTTCGTGCACTCATGCATTCTGTCATGTACTGTGAGCAAAATACAGCCGAATTTGATCAGGCTGCTGTTTATAATTTAAGACAGAGACCTCTAAATGACTCCTTTTTGGTATGTTTCTGAAAAGGTCAGGCACTAACGTGTTTTACCAAATAAAACTCAGGTTTGAAGAATATGCCTTCTAAACTGATTTTTACTACCTGGACTGTAATAAGTTTTACAGGGCTTCTTTGTTAAATTGCCCTGACAATTTCCATTTCCAGTTGCTTCAATCATATTAACAGAAGGTAAAGTTCACAAGTAGTAAAATATGTCACTGCACTGTGTTTGGATTTTCAGAAATAGATCACAAAGCTGACAAACACAGAAGACATAATGTTTGGCATTCCAATTCATGTTTGGTTGGCATATCTCATTTGGGGCAGGACAAGACGTCCTACCACAAACGGAAGTATCTCATTACTCAGGAAATAAAACATGTTTGGACCAAAGACTTGACAATTCCTATTAAATATATCAAAAGCATGATGGGATTTTTTTCCCCAAAGAAAAGCAAAAAGGTCAGGGATGTGGGGTAGAAAATATGTGTGTAGAAACATTTGTTCTTGTATAGTTTAAGAAATATATGTGTAGAATTCCACCAGAATGCTTGACTCGTTTACAGAATAATTTCTCCTCCCAAAATACGATGTCCTGCTCTATCCGTAGCTGTGCTCTGCAAAAGTAGGAGCAGGTAGCATTTTCTAGGAAATTTAAGGAAGGCCAAATGATTTTTCCAAGTTCATTAATAGACTGACAATCTATTATTTATGTTATGAGTCACGATATATTTCTTGAGCCTTCATATACCAAACATGGGGCTAACATCATGGAGAGACCAGAAGAAAAGAGGCTATCATTTGACAGGATAATCATAGAAGGCTGAGAAGACTCAAGGACAGGACATACAACTGAACACAAGTGGAGGCAATGTCCCTCAAAGCGGTCCTGAAAGAAGTGTCATCTATGCAGAGATCTGAAAAACAGTTTTGCGTTACTTCACCACGAAGGGTAAGGGTAGGTGGGAGAATGAATTTTATACATAAGCCTGGACTTCAGAAAGAACATGACAAATTGTGGTGACCGCTGTATAAAATGTATTTCTTGTGGGCATTTAGCCTTCTATTACTCTGCCCCTGTTCTCTAGCTGATGTTTATGCATTAATCTGTCATATTCATTCTAGACTGTACATGTATTAATGATAGGGTCCACATGTGTCTTGTATCTGCTTTCGTCAGTTAATATTCCATATCCACCTTGGTGGCTGTCCTCAGATAAAGAAAATAAATCATCTAGAAAATATTTAAAATAATGTTTTTAAAAATAACTTTAGAATGGGCTTTGATCCAAAGTAAGTTTGAATTTTTTAAATTAACATGTCTACTTATGATTTGAAAAAAGCCAAATTTTTAGAGCTGCAAACATGCAAATAGATGAGGTCGAGTAAAGAGAAAAGCTCCATGTGCACCTCTGAGCAAATATGCACGAATAATCCTTAGACATATGCAAGGTTTTGAGAACGATTTGTTTCCCTTTTTTGTGCTTATGTCCTGTCACATCTGATTTGAAAAAAACTTTTCACATACTGATGCTGACATATTATTTTCAGAATCTGAATTACCATGGCTTAATAAAAAATTTAAAAGCGCAGCATTCCTTCTACAAATCTCATTCATTCAGTCACCCATTAACTCAGTAAATACTTATTCATCATCTACTATGTGCCAGGTCTTTTGCTAGCTACAGGAGCAACATCAGGCCCCTTTTCTGCCAGGGTCTGCAGAAAGTGAGATGTGAAATGCCGTGGGTTTTCCACTGATGGGTACTGGCATGGTTTGTGAATGGTTGCAATGGTTGTTAACACACTGAAATGCTTCCATACTTCTTGAACAATAGTTTGTGACTGAACCACCGTACCCCATCCCTGCCAAGTGTACCCAGACTCCTAAAAGCTGGTACAGGTAAGAGGGCATCTGGGAGATCCTCTCTAGCGCTTTGGTTGGGGTCTGGACTCACTGGTCAGTGACAATGCTTTCTGGCAATTCAATATTGTGACTGTCACCCTTGCATACAACCCTAGTCATCCATCCAAACATAGTTTGAGATGCAAGCACTCCGTTATGCCAACACTCTTCAGTGAATGCTGCATAAAAAGAATATGAATGAAACTTACAAAGAATACATAAAGCAAGCATTCTATTAGCAGATGAGAAGACTCCTGGCTGATTCTAACATTCTCCCCCACCAACAAGAAACTAGGAACAAAGACATAGACACACACACAAAATTTGCCACTAAGCACACTGGATTTCTATGGTGACTTGGGGAATACTTGGATCTGTTGCCTTTTACTTCTGGTTAAAGTGTCAGTTAAGCAGCGCTTCCCTCATCAGTTCTGGTGACTGTCTTCAGATGCCTGTTCTTGCCTTGACCACATTCTTCTCGTAGCCTCAGCAGCTCACACAGTTTATGTAGACATCCAAAAATGTGTGCAACTTAGCTGAGTGACACGCATAAGCGGAAGACGACATTCTTGTCGTCCAAACAATAGCGTAACAGAAGCAAAACACCAAACCCAAGGAGATTAGCTTCAGAAGTTTTCCACAAAATTGTGTAGTCTTGACTTTGAGCAGCATATAACTCGGAAACAATCAAACTAAGAATGTAAGAAGAAATGTATCCTGCCTTATCCTTTAATCTCCTATGAGAAATTTTACTCTCAGGGGCGCCTGGGTGGTTCAGTTGGTTAAGCATCCGACTTCAGCTCAGGTCACGAACTCACGGACCGTGAGTTCGAGCCTCGCGTCGGGCTCTGGGCTGATGGCTCAGAGCCTGGAGCCTGCTTCCGAATCTGTGTCTCCCTCTCTCTCTGCCCCTCCCCCATTCATGCTCTGTCTCTTTCTGTCTCAAAAATAAATAAACGTTAAAAAAAAAATTAAAAAAAAAAAAGAAATTTTACTCTCAGTCTTTAAGGCTTTATTTTGCTAGATAATTTTCAATTATTTGATAGGAAAGACTTAAATTTGAGTTTAAATGGGGGTACTCTATCAAACTTACGAAAATGTTCCCACAAATATTAGAAAAGCTCCTAAAAAATAACCTCAGTCTGGATGGCCATTTCATGGGTATATACATATTCTCAGTTGTTAGAAGTAAATGGTTAAATATTTACAGGTAATGTGATGTGATGTCTGGGATGTGTTCTAGTGGTATGAGGAAATTGAGAAAGGGCTTGGCTGAAATGAGAGTGGCAGTAAGTAAAAGCTGAAGTTAGGTTATAGACGTGTTGAAGTTCCTTATGCTATGTTTGCCATTTTCTCTGCTTTTGTATATTTTTAAAATATTGTATGATAAGGGTAAAAATATTAAAAAAATGTATATGCCTATATTTTTCCACAGAGCTTATCTTTTCCACAAAACTAGCAGCAAGACATTAATATGTGAATAATAAACTAAAACTTATAAGTAACATATTCAAAACAATTAATTGTTACAGATATCAGTTTTCATATGATGTGATTGATAACTTCAGGCAAGGAATAATGTGGAAAAGAGGAGTAAGACATGGATTTTCTGAAAGTGAAGTAAAAAGGTAAAATGCTTCAATTTTCTATCTAGTAAATGTGTGTGGAAAAAAACAAAAAAACAAACTTCAAAGTCCAGAACAGTAAAAATAGGCAATCTATTTTTTCCAATTTTAAGGTAAATAGAAGGTGACTTCAAAATTAAATTAAATTTTAAAAATTACTACTTTAACATTTACCTCTTTCTACTCATAAATATAGAAAATTTGTACTGAGTTGACAAAAAAAATTTACAGTATCTTGGAAATATATCCAATACAGCAATTTTGGAATCCCAAACAGATGTTTGCCATTTTCCAACACATCTTAGCACACAGACTTTAATAGTCCATTTATGTTGAGTCAAGCTGTGAAAGAAATTTTTTCTTTTCCCTTTCAAATTATTTTACTAATTTATCTTGTATGATTTGCCTCTTGCTTGGATTGTATATTATAGAAAAGTTGTGTTACTTGTGAATGAGTTCTGCTCTAAATTAATACAGTGGAGATTTTTCTTTCCCAATGTAGAGAAAAAAATTGTACATTGATGGACAGAACGCTTTCCCCCCATGTATTTTCCTTAAACATTGGCACTGGCAACATTTGTCTGCAAGTGAGCTCTAGAAGATGAAAGAATGAATAAACAAATAGAAAAGGAATAGTACAGAAAAACTCAGAAACAGATGTGAATGTTTAATCTGGCTGCTGGTTTTTCTCATGTCCACTTATGCCTGGTTATGATGTTAGATTGCATACATAAAATACAGTCATATGTTCTGCTCATAAAATCAACCATAGTTATTATAAAAAAAAATACACATGGCGGCTTTTCATAGATGCTTCGTACTTCAACAGTCTACGAACAGATTCCTATGATATGATCAAACCATCTCCAACTCCAGGTCTGATGCAAGATTCTACCTGTTACTGAAATCCTCTGGGATCTAGAAAGATTTGTACTGATGTCCAAAAAAAGTTAAACTCACTCAAACACCCTCGAGAACTCCTTTGGTGTGCAGATGACCTGGCCAGAATTCTATCAGCTTGTAAGCCTGGTCCTGATCCACATCCATTTGCCTATCTATACCTCGTTGTGAATCAGGTCCCAACAATATGGTCTTTAACCATCAATACATGACCACCCAAAAGGAGTGCCGGAACACCACTGAGTTCATTTTGAACAAAAAGTAGGAGAAAGGACAGTCATTCCTGTTCTAATTTATCATTACACAACCCAAAGATGACGGAGGAAGATAACCCATAACCTCATAGTACTGGTGGATGATTTAACAAAATTCCTCCTCACCTATAAACTTTTAAACCTGAACCTTGTAAACTTTTCACCAAAGCTGGTATCTTAACTCCTAAGATACCTAAACACTGCCAAGCAGCAAAAATGGAACCTGCCTTGTTTTAAGTCCTAACAAAACGAGAAAGCGGGGCAAACAGCAAGACCATACAACTTACCTAAACTGCAAAACAGATCAGCTCCTAACTAGTTATTATGAAATCTTTGGAAGTGCAATGAGCATGCTAACAGTCGTAGAGTAAAAAGACATATATCATCGATGCCCGTACACTGGACGTTGCACATTATGCCCACCCATGAAAACAGAATTAGGGAGAATATTGAAAAAGGATCAAAAAGCTGCACTGGTTTTTTTCCCCCTGTAGCATCTGAACTTCCAAGACAGACACTCATGTTGTAGTCTCACTAGTTCATCAACTTGTGAGTCCACATTAGATCATCTTCCATTTTTACTCTCTCCATATTCTTCTTGGCTAACCCCTGTTATCTGCATCCAGTCTCAATCTAATTTGCTCTTCTATAAGGGTCTGCCACGAAATACATTGAAGTACATAGGGGGTTTCTCAATCCACACTGTGATGTGGAATCACTGGTTTTAAGAGTAACATAGAGCCTAAATGTCCATCAACTGATGAATGGATAAAGAAATTGTGGTTTATATACACAATGGAATATTACGTGGCAATGAGAAAAAATGAAATATGGCCTTTTGTAGCAACGTGGATGGAACTGGAGAGTGTGATGCTAAGTGAAATAAGCCATACAGAGAAAGACAGATACCATATGGTTTCACTCTTATGTGGATCCTGAGAAACTTAACAGGAACCCATGGGGGAGGGGAAGGAAAAAAAAAAAAAAGAGGTTAGAATGGGAGAGAGCCAAAGCATAAGAGACTGTTAAAAACAGAGAACAAACTGAGGGTTGATGGGGGGTGGGAGGGAGGAGAGGGTGGGTGATGGGTATTGAGGAGGGCACCTTTTGGGATGAGCACTGGGTGTTGTATGGAAACCAATTTGTCAATAAATTTCAGAAAAAAAAAAAGAGTAACATAGAGCTTTTAGGAATTCACCTCATTTAGAATTCTGGAAAAGACAAAGAAATTCCTGTAAAAGTACACACTATTATTCCACAGATTGAAATGTACAACAATCTGGGAATGGAGTCTTGCCTCTGTTTAAACACTGCATCCTTAAGCTCGTGCATTGACCTTTTTACTATCAGGTCAGGTTAATGTCATCAACAATTAAACATTTGTAGTACTTTTCATTTTTTTCCCCTTCAGCTTAAAAATTTGTACTCTGCACAGGTGTTCCACTCAATTTACAACTTGTTTTTCAAATTGCATTTTAAAGAAGGAAAAGTAAATGAGGATAAACAATTTATAAGAAAATATAAGCAGAATATAAATGTTATGCTAAAAATATTTAGAGAAGAAATAGAACCATAATCTTCAATGCAAATTATAAAAACTATAATAGGGAAGTTGTAATGTATACACTGAGGGAAAAGACCTCAGAATCAAGTCACCCACGTGAAACTAAAAGGGAAAGAAGGTCTTTACGAGGTTTCTTTTGCTTTATTTTGGGAGAGTATTTCAGCCTCACCAATATGCCAAAAGGTATCTGAAAGCACTTGAATTTTAATTTATCATTATTTTCTATCCTTTTTGAAAGACAGGCTGGTACACAAATGCCAATCCGATTTTGACTCCTCTAGTGATCTACCCCTGAGGGAAAACTAATGATCTCTAACTACTGAGACAGATCTTAAAAACATAGACAGGAATTTTCTGGGAAAATCCTAACATTCATAACAAATTATCCAGAAAAATCTTAATCATACATGATTTCAGAACTCTAATGGAAGGAATTTTTAGCGATCAAAATTGATTATTTGGACCCATTTGCAGGTACTGCAGTGTAATAAGTATTTTAATCAGTTGGTCTCTGCTTTTCGGCAGACTTAATTGTTCAGCCTTTGCAAGAAAATTAACTTTCTTGGAGTCGTCCAACAAAAATGTGATGGCCCACCATGAGCAAAACTCTCAGGGAAGTATGGAGATGAATCAGGCATAGACTCTGGCCCCATGGAGAACATGGTCATAGGACTACAGTGAACAATGGAAGAGCTGAAGAGGCTTCAGGCTGAACTGTGATAGAAACTCAAAAGGAAGGAGGTATGACACATTATTATTGTTAACTATGACATGTCATTGAATGTATTAAAATGTTAATTTGTGTCCAGTACATAACCATATAGTTCACTGTCATTTAACAAGGTGAAATATCGTAGATAAATAGTAGATAGGTGGATGGATAGGTACTATTTTATTGCCAACTACGATCAGAAAATGAATTGAGGACCATGAAATTAAGTGGGATTTTAAAAATGCAGTGATGACACTATGATAACCTGGCATTATCATTCTAAATAAGGGTTTGCCAACCTCAACATGATTGACACTCTGAACCAGGTAATTCCTCATTGTATGTGTGTGGATAGCGAGGGGTGGGGGTTTGGGAGATCTTCCATGCAATGTAGGCTGTTTAGCAGCATTCTTGGCCTATACCTACTCACCAGATACTAGTAGCAACCACAACCGTGACAACCAAAAATGTGTCCAGAAATTGAAGCTGAGAACCACTGCTCTAAATCATCCTTCAAATGTGAATTTAGCTGCCACTTCCTCCGGGAAAGGATTCCTGAGCATCCCAGATAAAACGCATTTTGCCTGCACTGTGTGTGTATACCTCTAGATGACTATACTTACGTACTTACGTGTGCCTCCCTATATACCTTAAGTTTACTTTCACCTGGAATTGTGTTTTATTTACTGTAGGTTCTCCACACGTAAGGCACTCTACGCATATTTGTTGAGCAAATTAAGGAAGAAAAAAGGTAGGTAACTGAACCGGCCAATGTAGTGAGGGAGGGCTCTTTCATGCCTCACAGGCTGCCAGTAGATGCCAGTAGCACCCCTTCCAGTAGTGGCAAAAATGTTTTCAGACATCTCCCAGTGGTCCATTGGGGGTAAAAATGGCCTCTGGTTAAGAACCACTGCACTGAAAGATAGTACAGAGAAACAGTCACTGTTTAGTAAAGTTCAGTTTTGTTAAAAGGAAAAATAAGTATTGGGATACTTTCATTACCTTACTCAATGAAAATAATTCAAATACAGTCATGGTTTTAGAGTCAGATATGAGATGGGATCCTGACATCATTTGGCTGTATGACTTTAATTAGGTTAAACTTTTTGAGCTTCAGTTTTGTTTTGTTATGTTTTGTTTTCATTTACAAACCTGGGAAAATGATTACCACCATCTAGAGTTCTGTCACTCAGCAAATATTTATTATTCCCTGATACCTGCTGGACAGATGCTGTACTTAGTTCAGAAGGCACACAAGAGTGGGAAGAACTATTCTAGTCTTTGTACTTATGAATCTTCTTCTCTAGAGTAGGAGAGGGACTGTATCCACAATCGCCTACCATATACAATTTGAATTACAGATTGTGAACGATTCTATGAAGTTATATGAGATTCTATAAGAACATATAGAAAGAGCAGATGACCTAGACTGGGAAGTCATTAAGATGTCCCTGAGGAGCTGACACCTGAATTCTAGCTTGAGGGATATGTGAAAGCTAACTTTGAAAGGGGGGCAGGAGAAGAGTGGAGAAAGTAAATGAGGCAGCATGTGAAGGCACAATAGCACACAGCTGGCTGATGCTCTGTAGAAAACCAGTGACGCAAGCAATGGATTTTAAATAGTCAACACCATCACTGACAAAATTAACAGATAGCAGGAGGACATGAAGCAAACTGGCATCTGATTTCATATCTTTCTTACAACTAAATGCTATTCACAATTCATTATACAGAATTCTAACTAAGATATGTGACGATATTGTTAAAATAAAACTATCTTTTTGTAGTATAGAATATTGGTGCCTTGAACATTTTCATTTTCTGGGTATACATTTTTCCATTGTATTGTATAGTATGGTTAAATTCATCAGTTAGGAAACAACATGGATTAGCACATAGTCCAGTTAATAAAGCCGTACTACTATTCCACTGTGCTAACAGTCCCTTAGAGAACCCTGCCATCAGTTACACAAATCATTTGGCCAGGAATGGAGCATTTACCATATGTATGAGTTACTAATTTCCTGGACATTATCAGCCATTAGCTGGTTTCCTGTGTCCCAGCAAATGCTGAGGTAAGTCTTGATTGCCAAGATTGCACATTTCAAACATTAATCCATGGACCATTTCCTTCATCTAAGATATACTAACATTCTATCTGTAGTTCTATTGTCAAGTACATATGAGAAAAGGCCAGAAAGTTCAAGTGAAGGGAAATGTGTAAAAAAGAAAAGCCAACAGTCTACTAGTGTAATTATGTGGGTGAAACTCTTTATTAAAATTTTGGGAATGTGTTTGGCTCCAGAGTGAGTACTATGGAACAGAACGAGTTACCAGGAAACTCCCACAAAGCATTTAGGGATTTCCTTACAACACAAAGTGTGTCCAAATGCATAACCATTGTCCTTCCTTTCCTTCCTGGTCTACAAGTATTGCTCTTTGACTAACTAGAATTTCCAAGTTGGGGAAAGAATACGCCTTATACATCTTAACGCTGCTCAGAACTTCCCTGCTATGTCACCACCACCTCTCCCTCTATTTTATCTTGGTGACCTCAAGACATTAAACAAAAATTAAAAGGTGAACTATCAGACAAAAAAGACCGAGAGTCTAAATCAAACAAGTGACCAGAGCATCATTACTTTTCGCTGTCAGTACTTGAATCACTGACTTCTTTAATGGACAGGATACCATTACTAATTTATTTACAATTAGAAATTATTTGCACAGTGAAACATCTGAACAGTCTAATAAGGAGGTAGTCTGTGTTTACTATCATGAGCGCTACTGACAATATGCTATTTAGGTGAAGAGCTGTTCTTAACTTTCAGCATTCATACAGAGACTTCACTATTTGTCCTTGGCATATCATTCCGTCACTCCAAATATTTTTGGATTCTCTTTATGTTCCCTTCTAGAACAAATATCTGTCTCTAAATAGAGACTGTTCAATGACCTTCAAATTTTGACAAATGATGTCGTTCATTTAATCATAGACATCCATTTAGAACTTAATAGTTGACTGGCTATATTACAGGAGAGGGGGAGCAATTTCATAATTTCAAACATGTCATAACATACTTTTATCATGTTGAATGGCTACAAGGAATTATTTTCCTATCATAGTTAAATTCTGTCATGCAAACATCAGAATGATATTTTCTAGGTAAATATTTTCTAGTTCAAAAACACAGCATTGTGCAAAGATAATCTTCATATGTTTATGTATATTTACATATTTACATGCATTTGTTATATGTGACATATAACTGTGTCAAATGCATATATATGTTACATTAATTACATTATGCTATTAAGGCAGGCTCAATTGTCGCAATGAGTCCCTCATTAAAGAAGATTAATTTCATTTGCTTTTGATCAAGAGAGTTCTCATCATTATTCATGCTCTGACAATCCATTAACCAGGACATGTTCCCTGAATACTCAGCCAGGTGAATTCTTTACAAATAACATTTGTTGTATATTTTTTGTTAGATATTGTCATTTTTTATTATAAAATAATCATTGTTCTTTCTAGAGAACTGGAAGACACAGGTGTGCTTACTGAAGAAAATAAAAATCACTGTATTGTCTATCTAGAAATAACCATGGATAAAATTTTAGTTTATTTCCCCTTTTTTGGGTATGTTTTTCTATGCAAACATAGGGTAATATTAATGATCATTTTCTACCTGGTTTGCCAGTTGGTACTATACTATAACTGTTTTTCTCTTAAGATTAAATATGCTTCAGGAAACACCATTTCAGTGGATTTGTCATAACCTATCAAACTACTACTCTATAAAACCTATGTCTACCAGGATTATTCTTTCCTACTTGATATCATTCAAATTTTTCACACTTAAAATTTATGCTTAAATGGCCTCAGTCTGCATGCTGGATTTTTTAAAGCTAAGTATCTAGGAAGAAGTCCATAATTTAAACTCAACAAAGTAATTTCTGGAAAACTCAAATTCACATTTTAGCAATTTGGAACTTTACTGAAATATTATATTTTAGTTTTAATTAGTACAAATTTCATAGTAAAAATGATATATTTTGCTTACATTTCTTTAATTACTAGTAATATTTATGATAATTTATAATGTTATTGGTCCTGTGTATTTCTTCATCTGTGACTTATTTGCTTGTATCTTTTCTTATTTATTATATAATATATATTATATTTGGGTTTTAGTATATTTTCTGAGATATGTGTGTGTGTGTGTGTGTGTACATGAAGATATCAGCCTTTTGCACTTCAACTAGATAGTCTTTCTGTGGCTTCATTCAGAAGTATGAATATACAATTTTGTGGTCATACCTTCAACAATGAGTAACCATTATCCATTGTCTTTTGACTTTTAACCCTATAGTAAATATGTGAAGAGAGCTAATTTTTATTTCCTTTTCAGTTAACCAAGTGTTTCCCCCCCTGCTTTATAGATGTCTATACATTTTTGAAATTTATTTTGTTATTATTCCTTTTTATGTTTATGTATTCTTGAAAAAGAGAGACAGAATTATGTATTCTAGAGACAGAGACAGAGTGTGAGTGGGGGAGGAGCAGAGAAGGCGGGAGACACAGAAATGGAAGCAAGCTCCAGGCTCTGAGCTGTCAGCACAGAGCCTGTTGCGTGGCTCAAACTCTTGAACTGCGAGATCATGACCTGAGCCCAGGTTGGACGCTTAACCGACTGAGCCACCCAGGTGCCCCCATACGTTTTTATTTTTAATTTTAGCTGTTTAAATTATGCCAAAACATCCTTATATATACGTCTTTTCTTTTTGCTTGGAATTTGGTCAAACTTTCATGGAATATGTCCAACTTCCATGAAGGGACATACCAGCTCTGGAGAGTGGCTTCAGTTTACATATTTGGTTATTGCTTCCATCTCAGCTACCCTTATTTCTTCTTCTGGATGATATATCAGCTGTTACGTTGGATCTTTACTCTCTAGCCTGCATGTATAGCATATTCTCTCTCTCTATAATTTGACTCTTTTCTCCCCTGCAAGTTGAGAGAGCTTCATTAATCAGTTCTCAAGACACTGACTTGATTTTCTATGGTCTCACTTCTGCCCCGAAGTATCACCAATATAGAATTTAGTTCTGCAATGCGCTATTTTTTCTTCGGAATATTTCCTCAGTTCACTGTATACTGTTCTTCTCGTCTTAATGTTTCTGGATTTTATCTTACTAAATATGCTCAAATTTGTTCCCTCCTTGTAGATTTGACTTCTTTTACAGCATCCTTGCATCCTCCAGAGAAGCTGATCACAAACACATGAACAGCTCAGATATTGCAGGTTTGGTTCCAGACCACTTCAGCAAAGTGAATACTGAAATCAAGCAAGTCAACTGATTTTTTTTTTATTTCTCAGAGCATGTAAAAGTTAAATTCACACTACTCTGTAGTCTATTAAGTGTACAATAGCATTAGCCAAAAAACAAAAGCAATGTACACACCTTAATTAAAAATTACTTTATTACTAAAAAATGCTAACCATCATATGAGCTTCCAGCGAGGCTTTTGGCCAGGGAAGGGACATGCCTCCATGTTGATGGCTGCTGGCTGATCTGGATGGTGGTTGCTGAACGTTAGGGTGGCTGTGGCACTTTCTTAAAAAATAAACTTTGCCGCATCAATTTACTCTTGCTTTCATGAATAATTTCTCTGTAGTATGTGATGCGGTTTGATTGCATTGCACCCATACTAGAATGTCTTTCAAAATTGGAAGCAATCCTCTCAAATCCTGCCACTGCCTTATCAATTAAATTTATGTGATATTCCAAATCCTTTGTTGTCATTTCAAGAAACCACCGTCTTTGTTCGTCCATAAAAAACAACTCATCCATTCAAGTTTTGTGAATGAGATTGCAGCCATTCAGTCCCATCTTCAGTCTCCACTTCTAATTCTAGGCCTCTTGCTGTTTCCACCACTTCTGCAGTAACTTTCCGCACTGCAGTCTGAGCCACTCAAAGTTATCTGGGGGGTTGGAATCATGAAATCATACTTTCGTAAATCAGTAGTTTATTTCCTGGGAGTTTAGAATATGTAGAGATTTTTGTGTGCCATATCCAATCCAAAGTCTTCCCTAACAGAATAAACTCCTACTTTATTTGATATTGTATCCTTAAAAAGGGGTGATATTTCCTACACTTCTGATTAGGGCTGCTTCTGAAGCCAGATCCCTAAGGATACATGAGTGGCTGTATTCCTGGCAGCACGCAAATTAATTTTTGAGTGATAAGGATTTCAGTGATGTCTATCACTTTACCAGCAATTTACCTTTGAATTATAAAATATCTTAGTCTAGAGGTTCCTGCGTTGCTCAGTTGGTTAAGCATCTGACTCCTGATATCAGCTCAGGTCGTGATCTCATGATGTGTGAGATCAAGCCCCACATTGGGCTCTGCAGTGACAGCACAGAGCCTGCTGCAGATTCTCTCTTTCCTTCTCTCTCTCTTCTCCTCCCATGCTTGCTTTCTCTCTCAAAATAAATAAACATTAAAATTTTTTAAAGAAAGAAAATATCTTAATCTAAATTTTACTTTGCACTGGACTTATCAAGCAGTTCTGTTTAGTTACCTTAAATGTGAACACCAGGAAAGACAGTTTATGTTTGACATATGAATATAATTTGCACATAGATCATAAAAGTTTAAAATCTTTCATCAGTGCAAGAAAAAAGGCTAAATGTTATTAATATAAGAAAATGAATCTTAGTATAGCTTCATCCAAGTTTATCTCCTTTATTGAAATGTGCAAAATTGCTTAAGTCATTTTTCCAGAGATGTTAAAAAAAAAGAATTTCAATAGGAAAAGGAAGTCTATATTTATTTTGAATTTGATCATTTTTCTGAAGTTGAATATTCTTTTTGTTTGGAATACCTCTTAACATGGAAAAGGAGTAGATAGCTTTGCTTGCATAGGTTGGAATGTCAACTCCCACTGTTCTGGCCAAGGGACTCTGAATGCCATGGTGTGGCTGAATAATTCAAATAGTGGGTAAAATGTGTGTCCTGCAGGTGGAAAGGACCATCAAGTTGAACATGATGCCTAACTCATTCACAGCACTCAAATTTCCATTTTTTCTTCCAGTGAAATGCATTTGTGAATAGTTCCCATAAATGTCTAAGTGATACAAATCATAATGTAATAAATACAGGATGCACAGAAAGCCAGACATCACAAAGACCTATCATTCAATTACGTTATTGTTTAGCTTTAGGCTCCATTTTTAAACAAAAGACAGACATGCCGTGGAGCTGTAAAAGATTTTTTGTATTTATTGAGTAACTGCATGGAAAAATCATAGCTACTTGTGATAAGTAATCATCTTTTAAAAAGATATATGCTTAGTGGATATATATGGATGCATATACACATATGCAATGTATACCCACTTCATTTAAGGCTTCTACAATGTAGGAGTTTCTGATTTTCATTTTCCAATCCCTGATGTATGTTTTCTCAAGAAACAAAGATGTCCATCTTGTCCCATTACCAGTGCCACCAGCACCACCATTCCCCATCAGTAGTTGGAATGATTACCTTCAGCCATTTTTGGTGGGCTCAGGGATTACATTCTCCCAGATAATTGGTTAGGACTCAGTTAAAGAAATATCCCTCAGCAAAAGTTAGTTTGCAATCACAACAGTTTATCAGAAGTGAATTGTTACAATAACCTATACTGATTATTCATTCATTCAACAATGATGTATTAAGTTCCTACAATATAAATCAGGAACTCTAACACACACACACACACACACACACACCCTCTGTGTGTTCCTGATGGTGGTGAGAGTGAGTTTGGGTAGACAGCTACTGAGCACACAGAGAAAGCCAAACCCAAATCTATGGGCCAAGAAGACACCACAAACTTGGGTTTCACCTACACTCTTGAGAAACCAAAAAGGAGTCTGTCAGCACCTAGGTTGGTGTGTTGTAGTTTCCAGAAGAGGCATACAAGCTTAAGAATTCTGCCACAAGAGGGAGCAAGAAGCATGGAGCAGGCATATTCAGAGAAAGTCTAAGGAAGCCTCAGAATCCCTAGCAGGGCTAATAAAAGGTATTTCCTCAGGTCAGTCAGTAAAGACTAGAGGAGATGATTGCCACTCCAAATTCAAGGAACATAAAAATCAAGGAAACATGACACCACCAAAGGATTACAATAGTCTTCCAAGATCTAACCCTAAAGATATGAAGATCTGCAATTTACCTGATAAAGAATTCAAAATAGCTGTTTTAGAGAAGCTCAATGAGCTACAAACACAAAATGATGGGGCACCTGTATGGTTCAGTCAGCTGAGCTCTGACTTCAGCTCAGGTCATGACCTCACAGTTCATGAGTTCAAGCCCCACATCAAGCTCATGGCTGTCAACACAGAACCTGCTTTGGATCCTCTGTCCCCCTCCCTCTTCCTCTCCCCCACTCATGCTTTCTCTCTCACAAATAAATAAAACATTAAAAAAACACACAGAAAGACAAAAAACAAAACAAACACACACAAAAAGGCAATTCAACAAAATCAGGAAAACAATAACTGAACAAAATGAGAAGTTTACAAAGAGATATAAATCATTAAACACAAACTACACAGAAATTCTGGAGATACAGAAAACAATGAATGAAGTGAAAAATTCAGTAGAGAATACCAAGATCAGAATGGATCAAGTAGAAGAAAGAATATATAAAGTAGAAGACAGGACCTTTGAGATTATCCAGTTGAAAGAGAAAAACAACATCAAAAAATAATAATAATGAATTTTTTTAAAAAGTGAGGGAGCATTTATGAATAATAGAAGACCATCAAAGAAACAATATGCAAATTATTGGAGTTCCAGAAGGAGAAGAGAGGGAGAAAGGGGCAGAGAGCTTATTTAAATAATGACTGAGGTCTTCCCAAATTTGAGGAGAGATTTGGATACAAGTTCAGGAAGCTCTTGGGCCCCAAACAAATGTAATTTAAAGTGATCTTCTCTAAGACACATTATAATGAAACTGTCTAAAATCAGAGACAATGAGAACCTTAAAAGCAGGTAGAAACAAAAGCTTGTAACTTATAAGGGATCCTCCATAAGATTATCAGTGGATGTCTTAGCTTAAACCTTACAGGCCAGGAGAAAATGAGATGATATATTTAAAGTGCAGGGCAGAAAAAAAAAGCCAACCAAGAATATTTTTTTTTGATAAAATTTTCTTTCAGAAATGAGAGATTAAAACTTTCCCAGACAACATAAGCTTGAGGTAGTTCATCGCCATTAGACGTGCATTAAGAAATGCTAAAAGGAGTTATTCAACCTGAAATGAAAGGACACTAATTAGCAACATGAAAGCATGTTACTTTCACTGGTAAGTGAAATATGGTAGACAAGACACTGGTAAACTTAAGTATACCGTCAAATTCAGAATACTTTAATATTGTAATATGGTGGTGTGTTAACCACTTAACTCTTTAAAGGTTAAAAAACACAATAATTAAAAATAATTGTAATACAAATACAAATATAATAATTTTTTAGTGAATACACAGTATCAAAAGAGGTAAATTGAGACACCAAAAGTATAAAAGGAGAGAAATAAAAGATTTTTTATATGCAATCAAAATTAAGTTGTTATCAGTGTAAAATAGACTATCATATCTACGAGATGTTTTATGTAAGCTTCATGGTAACTACAAAACAGAGTACAAACACAAAAGATAAAGAGAAGATAATCAAAGTGTACCACTGCAGATAATCATCAAGGAAAGGCAGCAAGAGAGGAAGAAAGGAATATGGGAAGTATACAACAGCCAGAAAACAATGAAGATGATATTAGTTAAGTCCATATGTTATCAATAATTATTTTAAATGTAAATGGGTCAAATTTTCCAATCAAAAGGCATAACATGGCTGAATGGATTAAAATCGAGAGCCAGCTATAAGCTGACTATAAGAGATTCACTTCAGTTTTAAGAACACACATAAGCTGAAAGTGAAGTGATGAAAAAGATATTCAATGCAAGTGGAAATAAAAGGTGAGCAGGGACATCTATACTTACATCAGACAAAATAAACTTTAAATTAAAAATGGCAACAAGAGAAACTGTTAATTGAGACAAGGTCATTGTATAATGATAAAGGCATCAGTTCATCAAGTAGATACAACAATACAATAATAGTAGGGAACTTCATTATTCTACTTTCAACACCGGATAGATCATCTGGACAGATAATCAATAACGAAACTTCTGATTTAAAATATACCTTAGATCCAAAGGACCTAATAGACATATACAGAATACTCTACACAATAGCAGCAATATACATATCGTTCTTAAGAACATACAGAACATTCTCTAGGATAGATCATATGACAGGTTACAAAATACACCTAAGAAAATTTAAAAAGGTTGAAATAATACTAAGTATCTTTTCCAACCATAATGTTATGAAAATAAAAATCAATAACAGGAGAAAAACTGGAAAATTCACAAATGTGTGGAGATTAAACAACATACTCCTGAACTATCAATAGGTCAAAAGAGAAATCAAAAAGGAAATAAAACATATCTATCTATCTATCTATCTATCTATCTACATCTCTCTCTCTCCCTCCCTCCCTCTTTCTTTCTCTCTCTATAAATGTATATATATATAACCATGTATATATATATATAAAATCGTGTATATATATATATAATCGTATATATATATATAGCCATATATAAATGCATATATATAACCATATATATATAACCATATATATACATATATGTATATACATAAAACCATACACACACACACAATTTTGATGAAAGAAATTAAAAAAACACAAATAAATGAAAAAATATCTCATCCTTATAAACAGAAATAATTAATGTTAAAATATCCACACACATATCTTGCAACAAAAAAAGGAGATAAACATACCAAAACCTATTGGATGCAGCAAAAACAGTTCTAAGAAGTTTATATAAATGCCTACATTAAGAAAAAAGAAAAATCTCAAATACACAACCTAACTTTACACCTCAGGGAACTAGAACAATAACAACCAAATAAACCTGAGTCAATCCAAGGAAAGAAAAAAACAACAGCAACAACAAAAACCAAGGCATATAGATGAAATAGAGACCAGAAAAGCAACAAAAAATATCAACAGTACTAGGAGCTAGCGTTTTAAGAAATATATAAACAAGATTGACAAACCTTTATCTATGAAAAAAAGAGACCCAATAAATAAAATAAGAAATGAAAGAGGGCACATCACACTTGATACCACAGAAACACAAAAAAAACATAAGATACTACTGTGAACAATTATATGCCAACAAACTGGGTAACCTAGAATAAGTGGATAAATTCCTAGAAACAACCAATCTGCCAAGACTGAATCAAAAAAGAAAGAAAGAAAGCAAGAAAGAAAGAAAGAAAGAAAGAAAGAAAGAAAGAAAGAAAGAAAGAAAGAAAAGAGAAAGAAAAAGAAAAAAGAAAGTATGAACAGACCAGTAACAAGTAAGGAAACTGAATCAGTAATCAAAAATGTCCCAACACAGAAAAGCCCAGGGCCATATGGTTCCCCTGGTGAATTCTATCAAACACTTAAAGAATTACGGCCTAACCTTCTCAACTCTTCCAAAAATTTAAAGAGACAGGAACACCCCCAAACTCTTTACTAAGGCAGCATTACTCTGATACCAAACCCAGTATGAATTATGTAAGAGAAAGAAAACTATAGGCCAATAACTCCGATACATACGGATGTAAAAATTCTCAATAAAATGCTAGCAAACCAAACTGAACAGCACATTAAAAGAATCATACACCATAATCAAGGGGGATTTATCTTTGGTATGTAAGAATTGTAAATGTAATACACCACAAGAATGGGATGAAAAATTCACACCATCATTTCAACAGTTGCAGAGAAAGCATTTGACAAAGCAATATTCTTTTATGATATAAACTCTAAACAACATGGATATAGAAGGAATATTCCTCAACATAATAAAGGCCATAAATAAATGATAAGTTCACAGTTAACATCATATTTAATGGTGAAATGCTGAGGAATTTTCCTCTAATATCAGGAACAAGACAAGGATGCCAATTCTCACAAGTTTTATTCAACATAAACACTGGAATTTCTAGTCAGTAATTAGGCAAGAAAATGAAATAAAAGGCATCTAACCTGGAAAAAAATAAGTAAAGCTGTCTCTGTTTACAGATGACACGATCCTATGTATAGAAAATCCTAAGGATTCCACTGAAAAGCTTTCAAACTAAAACAATTTCAGTAAAGTAGGTAGGATACAAAATCAACATACAGAAATTGGCTTTTCTATGCACTAACAATGAATTTTCTGAAAAATAAGGGAAACAATCCCATTCAGAGTAGCATCGAAAGGAATACAATACTTAGTAATAAATTTAACCCCCAAAATGAAAGATCTGTGGACACTGAGAGCTACAGCTTTGATGAAAGAAATTGAAGACACAAATAAATGAAAAACCATCCCATGCTTACAAACCGAAATAATTAATGTTAAAATATCCATACTACCCAAAGCCATCAATAAATTCAATGAAATCCCCATCAAAATTCCAATGGTATTTTTCACAAAAATAGAAAAAAATCCAATAATCATATGGAACCACAAAAGACACTGAATAGTCAAAATAATCTTTTTTTTTAAATTTTTTTTAACGTTTATTTATTTTTGAGACAGAGACAGAGCATGAACAGGGGAGGGGCAGAGAGAGAGAGGGAGACACAGAATCAGAAGCAGGCCCCAGGCTCTGAGCCATCAGCCCAGAGCCCGACGCGGGGCTCGAACTTACAGACCGTGAGATCGTGACCTGAGCCAGTCGGACGCCCAACCGACTGAGCCACCCAGGCGCCCCAATAGTCAAAATAATCTTGAGAAAGAAACACAAATCTGGAGGAATCATACTTTCCGATTTTAACTATATTACAAAGCTATGGTTATCAGACAGTATAGTACTCACATCAAAATAAACACATACACCAGTGAAATAAATTCTAGAGCCCACAAATAAACACTAGCATTTAGTCTGATAATCTTTGACAAGGATCCAAGAATGCTCATTGGAGAAAGTACCTTCTCTTCAATAAATAGTGTTGGGAATATTGGATACTCACACGCAGAAGAATGAAATTGGATATCTATATTATGCCACTCATAAAAATTCACTTGAAATGGATTAAAGACTTAAACATAAATCCAGAAACCATAAGACTCAAAAATGGATATATGGGTTGTAAAAGCCCTCTTTACAATCAGGGGTTAATATCCAAAATATATAAGCACCTCATGTAACTCAACAGTAAAAGAAAAAAAAAACACTTTATTTAAAAAATGGACAGAAGAACTGAATAAACATGTTTTTCCAAAAAGAATGTTAAAATGGCCAGTAGGTCCATGAAAAGATGCTTGACATCACTAATCATCTGGAAAATGCAAATCGAAACCTCATGAAATATTGCCTCACAAACGTTAACATGCCTCACATGTTAAAACAGCTATCATCAAACAGACAAATAATAAGTGTTGGCAAGGATGTGGAGAAAACCCTTGGGCACTGTTGGTGGGACTGTAAATTGGTGCAGCCACTACTTAAAATAGTATAGAGTTTCTTCAAAATAGTAAAACAATAGAACTACCATATATGATCCTGCAATCCCACTTCTGGGTATATATTCAAAACTAATGAAGGCAGGATGACAAGAGATAGCTTCCCTTCCATGTCAATTGCAGCATGTACAATAGCAAAGGTATAAAAACAACCTATGTGTCCATGTATGAATGAAGGGACAAAAGAGATATGGTGTATATATAAAATGGAATATTATTCTGCTGCGAGGAGAAAGGAAATCCTGCCATTTGTGACAAGTATAGAACTTGAGTGCATTTTGCTAAGTAAAATAAGTTCAGATGAAGAAAGACAAACACAATACGGTATCATTTATATGTGGAATCTTAAAAAGCTGAATTCACAAACACACAGCATAATGGTTGCCAAAGACTGGAGGTTGGGGGAAATGCCTCCAAATGTTGGTCAAAAGATACAGAATACCAGCTATAAGATAAGTAACTTCTGGGAAACTAATGCAGGGCCTGGTGATTCTACTTAATAATACTGCATGACATCCTTGGGAGTCTCTCAGAAGGTAGATCTCAAATGTCTTCACCACAAAAAAGAAATGGTAATTATGTGAGGTTATAGTGGTGTTAACTAATCCTACTGTGATAATCATTTTGCTATATATGAACGGATGAAGCCATAACATTTTACACCTTAAACTGACACAGGGCTTCATGCCACTTATATCTCAATAAAGCTGGGGGATAAAAAGAAATCGAATAGCCAAGCACCACTAGACTAGAGAGAAACATTAGCAGCTTTACAATTTTATTTGATAGAACAAATCTTGGGAACCCAATAGGTTTGGGTTCAAATCTAGCATCACCATTGACTACCATTGTGAACTTGGGTCATCCCTTGTTTCTTCATCTGTAAAATGGAGATAATAATATCTACTTCACAGGATCCTAGTAAGGATTAAATAGTACAATAAGTATAAAAACACTTATCTTATTTACTAGCAGCAGGTAGAGGGTATCACTCTAAGTGAAATAAGTGAGACAGAGAAAGACAAATACCATATGATTTCACTTATATATAAAATCAGAAACAACACAAACCAAAAAAGCAGACCCATAAATACAGAGAACAAACTGGTGGTTGACAGAGGGGATTAGGGCTGGAGGGTTGGGCAAAATGGATGAAGGGGAGTGGGAGGTACAGGCTTCTAGTTATGGAATGAATAGTTCATACACAGGAAAGGTTTGGTGTGGAGAATATGATTATATCAACGGTATTATAACAGTGCTGTATGGTGACAGACGGTAGCTACATGTGTGGTGAGCACAGCATGATATAAAGAGTTGTCCCGTCACTATATTGTACACCTGAAGCTGGTTTAACATTGCATGTCAACTATGCTTCAAAGAAAAGGAAAGAAATGCAATTTCCTTTACTCCATACGTGTTGTCTGTTTCCTTGCCTCTTTTAGAATAGACACAGTTAAAGGCCTTGCAGACAGTCCCACAGCACGCCAGTGGTAAATGCAGAAACAAGGTAGGTCACATCTGTCAGTACTGAGGGGGTTTCTCCACGCTAGGATGTTAAACCACTAAGAATAAATATATAACATGTATTTCTAACATTCAAATTCATGCAGTAATTTTCTTTAAGGTACACTACAAAATAAGATAGAGAAAGCAATTAGAGTCAGCTAGCCAGGGAAGCGTCCATCCCTTCTCAAGGTATTTTCATGTGGTAGGAGAATGGTGTAACACTCCTGGCCTTTTTCTTACTTGTTCACTTACTTAATACTCCCAGATGGGAGGAGTAATGATTTACCTGAATGGTGAGTTCAAGAGCAAGAACTCAGCAAGGGTGACTCATCTTCTCCCTCCATTCTCATGATCCAATAGACAACACATTCACTATATTCTTCTAGGTCTACTGCCATAACCCACCTTTATCCCTTTGCGGGGAAGCCCATACTTCTCCAGCACTTGCTGTAACTAGATGGGATACATCTAATTTTGGCATTCACTATTTGAAGACTCATTTTTCTCATATACCTAAGCCACAGTTTCCTAATGCAGTCCTTCCAGTAATTGAATCAATAGTTGTTTGTTTTTTTAATTTTGATGTTCATTTATTTTTTTCAATGGGATCAGAATCTACATGGGGACAAGGTGATGCTTTTAATTAGGTCCCTTCAATCCACACCAATGCTGACCGGAGACAAGATCTTTTCCATCCAAATTTAAGAACAAATGACTAAAGCCATGAAAGGAGATTGTTCATTATTACTTCTAAACAGTATATCAAGAAACGAGCCATGGATTGTGATCAGCCTGTGGATACATTCTGTTCAGAGGTAGGACAAGAGTTGATATTCTTGCAAATTGAGGAGAACTTGTAGTCCACAGATACCCTGCAGTAAAATCGTATCTGGACGCCTGGTACAGACCTCGATTTACAACCCAAATTAAGGTAAATTTTTTCATTGATTTTTGTTTTTGTCAAATGCTAGGAAAGAAGGAAATTCTATTAGAGCACAAACCCACCATTTCACCAAAGAAAATATAGTGGAGTCCTCGCAGAAGCACTGGGTAGCACCCACCACCTGATTATGTAAATCGTTTCGTAGAAGCTAATACAAATATTTAACTGCAGAGGATTCTACCTCAAAAACTTTAAATAATTAACAAATAGGATTAAGATCAACCCTGACAATTTCAATATTGGGTTTTGTATCTCTGCATTCAGCATTAGGATTAAAAAAAAAAAAAGGAGCCAAGTCGTCATAGCCAACAAAGCAGACACTCACAAATATTTTACAGCCATGTAAAAGACCAACCGCTAGTATTTCTTTTACTGACAAGTTCAAAAATCTCCATCATGAGGAAAATAATACTCCATGTTTGGGACAGATGTTCTTCTGTTGGAAATGTCTTTCACAAGAGCATGTGACACAAAGATTCATTTTAGGAAATGACACAGAGCAAGGTTTTCATTACATGGCATCAGTCATCCAAGAGTAATGAACTGTGTTAAAACCAACATTGGGCTGCCATTCTTTGGAATTACAGTTATTTAAAGAACATCTCATAACAGTGGTGTAGGGTATCTTGTCATATCTTTATATCCACCAGCACAACAGAACCACAGGATGTGACGAAGTATTGGAAGGAAATATGTACAGACTCAATTAGAATTTGGTTCTCATGGAAAATAACTTCTGAGAAATGCACCATTATTATAGACTGAAACCAGAGACTCCCACAAAACAAATAAAGGAGGAAGTAATGGTGATATATCCGACTCTTCCATTATTGAGAAGTGTGGGATAGAGATAACAAAGCCCAAACATGCCAGCTCGCTGAAAAGTCTGCTTTATTTTGAATTACTATAGAAAATTTTTTCATAAAAATCTCTTGTTATGCGATTATGCTATAATTTGCTCTCTTCCTTTCTTTTTGATCTCTCTTCAGATACCACCTCATCAGAGAGATTTTCCCTGACCACTCTACTCAAAATGTGTCTCGACCCAACCTTCAACCACCATCCTCATCTCCTATATATTTAGTATCCTTAACCTCTTTTGATGGTCATAGAACCACTTCTTTCTAATCTATTGTAGCTCTTTGTTTATTTTCTGCCTTCTACCAGAAGAATGTGATCTTCATAAAATGTTGGTTCAATACCTTTAGTATGTAGAACAGCCTTGGTACCTAGTAGGTGTTCAACATAAATGCACTGAAAAACTAAGAGAATTAAAGACATTTCTGGGGCGCCTGGGTGGCGCAGTCAGTTAAGCGTCCGACTTCAGCCAGGTCACGATCTCGCGGTCCGTAAGTTCGAGCCCCGCATCAGGCTCTGGGCTGATGGCTCAGAGCCTGGAGCCTGTTTCCGATGCTGTGTCTCCCTCTCTCTCTGCCCCTCCCCCGTTCATGCTCTGTCTCTCTCTGTCCCAAAAATAAATAAACGTTGAAAGAAAATAAAAAAAGAAAAGACATTTCTACCTAAATTATAGGCTATATCCCTTATCACCCCGAGAAACGTTTTGGGATATGGACAAATGATAGTATATAGGTTTCTCTGATCCCCTGATTTTGTTGAAAAAACAAACAAAACAAAAATGCCTGGACATTATTCTTGGGATACTAGCATCCCCAGACAGCACTTGTCCATCATTATGTAATGTGTTGATCGACTTTCCCACACGGTCTCAGGAAGCAACATCAACCCTATTGGCTACTGAACTTGCCTTTAAACAATTACTCTCTCCTTCCCACATAAGAAGTTTTGAGAAGCTTCCTTGTTTGGCTGAATTATGTGTAGGCCTGACCCCACTGTGAGGACATCTGTGATGTCAGATGAATAAAATTTCATTAATTTTAATTTTTTTCCTTAAAGAGAACTACTATTAAGGTCATTGATTTATAGGAGAGAATTCCTTTCCTCTGGTCCCAATCTAGTTCTCCGCCATAGTTGACATGGGATTTAAATACTATCCCTGATATGCTTAACATCCTCTTGGACACTTGGTCTCTTTTGTGATCACTTAGCTTTGATTTATTCTACATATCCCACAGTGATGAGAATCACCTTTGGTAATTGGAATGGCAGTGCTAAGAGCAGACCTGATAAAACCTTTTTTTAAGGGGCCTGAGGAAGGGGTGAGTCCTTCTCTGTGGGCTATTCATTTAGAAAGAGATGTGCTCTGTTTACTTGAGTTTGAAATTGATAGAAAATAAGAAAGAGGCCTGCTAAACTTGAGATAACTCAAGGTTTGGCTGGTAATAATTGTTGACTGTTCAATATGTAGAGCCATTCCAGAATCTCCAATTTTATGTCCAGGAAAACTCAGTTTCTAGAGCCATATAGCCCTCTAGTGAGGCCTCCGTGACACCAGGAGGAATAATGGACAAGAAAGATCTCTCTAGAAGGCAGACAGGGATTATAAGACTGTCTAACCAGTGAACTTACTGCACTGCAAAGCTAGAATTCTATTCCTGCCCCCCAGTAATCAGCAATTGCAGCTGGTTACCCATTCTCTCTGTTCCCAAACAGTGGTCTTCCTTTAGTTTCATGTATCCTATTTTTTCTCTATTGTTGTATGCTGTGGAAGATGGGATAGATAACCTGTCTTTTAAGCTTATGAGTGCTAAGCCAGGAGAGGCAGCTGTGTCTGAGCCTGTTGGGGATGACGGCATCACCAGCTGTGATTAGAGTATGAGGCTTTGAGGTATGCTCCTTTGAGGAAGGAATGAACGCATGCTACCCAAAATGTATAAATGGGAAGAATGGTGTAATGGATGTTGGACAGCCAAAAAGATGAACTATTCTTAATTTTCTCTACTAGAGGCAACAAAGCTAAATTATTCATAATCCTAGGCTCTTTTGCAGCTAAGGAGAAACCATATGACTCAGTGTGGGCCATTATGATATAAACACAAGTTCCTAAGTTAGGATTCTGGGAAAGCTTTTAAAAGGACCAAATCAGTCAGAATGATCCATCAGCTTCAGATTCTTTTGTTTTTCCTGGTTAAGATGGATAGCATATCTGGGCTTTAGAAACAACATATGCAGGGGTGCCTGGGTAGCTCAATTGCTTAAGCATCTAATTTCAGCTCAGGTCATGATCTCATGGGTTCATGGGTTCAAGCCCTGCATTGGGCTCCATGCGGGCAATGTGGAGCCTGCTTGGGATTTCTCTCTCTCTCTCTCTCTCTCTCTCTCTCTCTCTCTCTTTCTCTCTCTCTCTGTCTCTGTCTCAAAAATAAACATCCTTGATCCTTGAGGGCACCCCAATGCATTTGCTCTTCATTGCCTATCTATGGCCTTCTTATTAATAAGAAAATAAACACCTACAAGGTTAAGCTATTCTTAGATGTTTTTGTTTCTCAGCTCTTTTTACGCTTACAGAGACACATTCCTTAGCCAATGATTTTCTTCTAAATACACTGAAGTTGGCAAGAACAGTAATAGCCAATATCCTTAATCCAGGGCAATCCAGTAGCAATCCCAGGAGAAGGACTAAATATTAAAAATCCAGAATAAGAAAGAAGTTTTATTCAACTTGATTCTCCAACACCTAGCACAGTGCCTGATACTTAGCAGGTAATATTTGCTGATGTTATTTATTTTATTTCCCAAAAAACTGTTTTATAATGACATACCACTTAAAGCAAACATTAGAATTCATAGAAGGTTCAGTAACAAATTTGAATTTAATGAATAACAACATTCATTGAATAATTAACATTTATTGAATTCTTAGTGTAATCTAAGCACTATGCTAAATTCTTTGTGTATTATTTTAATTAATTCTGACAGGCATCCTTAGTTCAATAATGTTAAGTATTATTATTATAGAGTTTCAGAGATATTTAAATTATTTAGCCAAGGCCACACATTCAGGTGGTATCAGAGCCAAAATTCAAGGCTAAGTTTATCTCTCTCCAAACCTACACTCAACCACTATGTATTACTAGAATATTCTAAATCTGCTCTCTTCAAAGGAACATTTTCTTTGATCCCTAAAAACTCTTTTTGACAGAACAGCAAGTATACAGAAAATGTTAGTTTGTGTTAATGGCTATACATTATTAATCAATTACCACTTACTGGATGATTTATTGTTTGATTCTTCTTAGTTGACAAATCAGTTGAATTTTTCATATGCACACACTGGAATAAGTTAGCTAGAGCGATTCCCTTGGACAGCTTTGTGAACACTCCAGGTTGCTACTGGGAACCTAGATTATTTGTAGCCTTTTTGCTTTAAAATCCTAGAGTCTTTAAAATGTAGCACCACAACCTGCATGGTAGGATATTGATAGGAACAAGGATGCAGGAGGCGATTCAGTAGATACTTAAATGGCAAAAAATATAGTGCAAGTTTCACACACCCTGCGGACTGCAGGTTTATATGATAATAAATTATAGTTATCACCAGGACAAAGGGAAAAAAAAAGGCCATGAAATCCAATAGCTCAGTGAGAAATCTGCTAATACAGGTGGTCAAGCTTGTTCCATTTCATTGTCAAAGGGAGGCTATTTATTTGCTTCTGGGTAGTTAAATTACAGAGCCATTTACTGCTGAAAGTTTTCTAGTACGCAGATGTGGATCTAAGGCTCTGGGCTTTAGATTCAAAGTCTGAGAGAAAAATAGAGGAATAAGAATTTACTCCACAGACAGCATAATTGATAAGGGAGAAATCTTTCAGCAACTCCAGAAATAAAATAAGTGTTTTTAAACATTCTGATTGGAATCTCCTTACATTGAACATTGTACAGTGAACATCGGGGACAGGCTGAGGGCAAAAACGCTGGCTATAATGAATAACTTTTTAGAAGCTCTTTAAAATATATTCCCTTTGATAGCCTCCTATTTAGGTAAGAGGTCAGTGATTGGTGTACGTGTGTGTAAGAGAGAGTGAGATAGAGACAGAGATTCCTTGTGTACCAGAATGCTCAGAAACAGAGGGAAAATAGCCATGATGGTTCTTCAGTAGTTATAAAATCAATGCCAACTTTCTTTGCCTGTTGTGCAAGAGGATAGGGATTTTTATCCAACAAGTAACGCTACACATACATTTATATATATTTTTCCCAGAACATTTCCAAAACTTGTTAGTCCATCAACAAAATAAATCAAAGATACTCCAATAACATTTTCTTCATAAGCATTTTTATAATGATTTTCTTGTCAGTTGCCTTTCAGTCTATCTGCCTGTCTCCAGCAACTATATTTTACCACTTGTTTCCTGGGTATTAGATTGCTTGCTTAAGTTGCCAGGTAACTTAACTCTTTGCCAAGTACCCCTTAAACCAAGACATGTATATATTTCCCTTATTAATTACAAATATTGATTTCATCCATCTTAGTTCATGAGCAAATTGGAAGCTCCAGGCACACTCTTGATGAGGAATACATTACACAGCAGAAAGAATTCAAATTCCAATTTATATAGCCTTGAAAAACAACTAATGTGTTGTAAGAGGGCTATGAGTCCACCAACATAATCTATGTGGAAAGTACCTACAACCAAAGATTAACAGATATGAGTGGTATCAGCTTACTAAAAGATATCTGAAGACAAAGAAAACCATATACCCTACCTCTGGTTATCTCAGGTTGAAACTGAAAAATATTATAAGGGGATGTTAGCAGTCATAACAAGATCATAGGAGCGAAAATTTGATGACTTGGTCTTATGGGGATAGTTGAATTGGCCCCATACATGAATGTGGCCCAAATGCATTAGGTCTGAATTTCATGATCTGTTGGCTTTTTTAGCTGACTTTTGAAAATCCAGAGACAAATTAATTCAATAGCAGCAATCAAAAAATTATTTAAAAATTTTAGGTGCATGTGAATAAATCCAAAATGACCATTAATTGGAAGCAAATACGTAACAAGCATCTATACGCTATAAATAATTTTCTTAAACTTTTTATTTGAAAATAATCATAGATTTACATCAAAGTGTAAAGATATTATATGGAGATCCCATTCACTCTTTACCCAGTTCCCTCCAAGTTTATCTTACATAATTACAGCAAAATATCAAAACCAGAAAACTGACATCGATATGCGTGTATAGTTCTATGACATTTTAACATACATGTATAATATTCTTGTAATCACCACTGCAATTAGAATTCAAAACTATTTAAAATGATCGTATTTATTTTCTTGAGTATAAACATGCATTATGATTCCAGTGAGAAAGCTCCAGACTACTGTTTTACAAAACAACGAATGTGTATTGAAATTTATTAATATCTAGGAAATTATTACCTAGTAAAGCTATACATAAAGGTAAAAGTGAAATTCTAACAATACAGACAATGTATGCTTTCTTAAAAAATGTTTATTTTTGGGAGAAAGACAGAATGCAAGCACAGGAGGGCAGAGAGAGAGAGGGAGACACAATCTGAAGCAGGCTCCAGGCTCTGAGCTGTGAGCACATAGCCCCATGCGGGGCTCAAACTCAGGAACCCTGAGATCATGACCAGAGCCAACTGGAGGCTCAACCAACTGAGCCGCCCAGGCACCCCCCAGACAATGTATGCTTTAACTGAACTCATTTCCTTGCATAGACCAGATAATCTCATGATTCAGCCATCAGCTGTCCCCAACATAACAGTAAATAATTTTTAGCACAGTTTAACAATGACAACTTGCTGAGAATTATACTACTCCCAAACTCTTCACTGATGAAAGCCCTAGACACACACACACACACACACACACACACACACACACACGCTTCCTTTTTCAGGCAAAACAGAGCACTTTACAAGTGCCCTTAATGTGCTAATGAGGTCACCATAACAAAAGAGCATATTAATAAGTATACACAAAGAAACAATGAAATAAACCAGCCAGGATTTTCCAAACCAAACCTATTATAAGGCGCCTTGCCTTCCCTAACAACTAAATGTAATTCAAATCATTGCAAACTCCAGTTCTGATTCAGCTCACAGCCGTGGAGAAATAGACGATCACAAAAGAAAACAAAATCTAAACGTCAATCTTACCTTGGCCATCTGTGCCTGCACGCCATTTGCCTTGAGAGACGCTACTGCTTTCTGTGCGGCTGCAGGACTGTCAAAATCCACAAAACCGTACCCTGTGAAAGTACAATACCCCTTGTTAGTACTGCATCTCTATCATACAGGGGGACGGTGTGTTTGTGGCCACGCTTTCATTCATAACTTCTGGAATAACCATAAAGGCTCTCAAGCCATTGGCCTTCATATGTCAGGAGAGATACCACGATACCATTAAATGTAAAATTGTAAGTCTCTTATTTTTTGGAGATTGGGTATGCAGTCAGCCATCTGATTTGGGCTAATCGGACGAGTAAGGTAATACATTATTTAACCATGACCCTCTTCAATGAATTTGCAGCAAGGATGAGGAGCACAAAATGCTGAAAACGATAGAAAAGTCTATATCTGAAGTCAATTTTCAAAACCTCAAAAAAGCTCATGTTAATAAAAAGCCTCGATAGATCAGTTTATTCAAGTGATTACTCACAACCTCTACAGTGCCTGGCACCCAGTAGACATTTAATATAATAAATGTATGTTGACTGTGTGAATGAATGAAGGTTGCGAATGTGAGTTAGGGTCTCAACCCAGTTCCAGCTGATACGTAAGCCCATGCTAACTCACCACAGAACCTTGTCTCACTTGATGACAACATCTTTTTATTTAAGTTTATTTATTTATTTTGAGAAAGAGAGAGAACAAGCAAGTGGGGGAGGGACAGAGAGAGAAAGGGAGAGAGAGAATCCCAAGCAGGCTCAACTGTCAGCACAGAGTCTGATGTGGGGTTTGAACCCACAAACTGCAAGATCATGACCTGAGCCCAAATTAAGAGTCAGACACTTAACTGAGTGAGCCACCCAGGTACCCCTCGATGACATCTTAACTAAGGCTTTTTCACTCTTAAGTGATGTGAGATTGAATAATTAAATAGTCAAGCTTCTTTTTTTAAAATATTTTTTAATGTTTATTCATTTTTTAAGAGAGAGACAGAGCATGATTGGGGGAGGGCAGAGAGAGAGGGAGACACAGAATCAGAAGCAGGATCCAGGGCTCTGAGCTGTCAGCACAGAACCCGATGTGGGGCTCGAACTCATGAACCATGAGACCATGACCTATCCGAAGTTGGACGCTTAACCGACTGAGCCACCCAGGAGCTCCTCAAGCTTCTTTAAAAATAATTTAAACAGTGACCGGTGTCACATATTTGTTACTGAAGTATAATCTGAAAAAGGCACAGAAGTTCCCTCTACTGTTCTCTGCCCTTGTGCCTGTGTAAGTGCATATACAGAGTGAGGCCAGGGGAATAGCTAGAATCAATGAAACAGAATCAATGGAAAGGCGATTCTGTAGGACCATTAACTAGCTGATATTAGTCTGGGGCTTTAGCCTAACTGTAATGTCAGCTGCCCTAAGAACATCTCAAAATTAGAAAGCTCAAGCATGAGTATGAGGGCAGCTTTACCTGGCATGTCTAACAAGCCCATCATACGTATCCTCTTCTTACCTGTCAGTCACGGATTTGCTCTGCACTCTAATGCTTGTTCCCCAGAAGTCTGGAGGTGAGCAAGCCTAGTAACCATGCTCTGGGACCCACCCCGCCATCGCCCAAGAAGAGCGCAAGGGAATTCAATTACCAAGTTGTTTCTTTTAATTAACTTTTTAATTTTCTCCCCTCGAATCCCTGCTTCTTTTTCTCCCTCCCAGCATGGTATCCTAAAATGAACTTGTTACACAGCAGTGTACCATAAAATGCTCTTGAAAAGCTGGGCAGAGAAGCTGCGAAGTTCGTGTTTCTAATCCAAAGGGAAGCCCGCTCTGTAAGTACTGCTAATTCTTCTCTTCCCACAAAATTCAAACTATGTGAGTAATAGCAGTCTTGCCACCCACCAAGATGAGTCAGATAGGGGAAAATAAAAGCAGAAAGAGAAAGGGGGAGAAAAGAACAAAATAAGTCAAGAAGTAGGGTCAGGGGAGCAGAAGGTAAAACTAAAGTATAGATATTATCTCTTATGTATCAATGTGTCGTGCTGGGTGGTTGACATGTTGATAACTGGTGAAATGATAACTTCATGTATCACTGGCCTCGTGCCTATTCATGATACATGAAGAAACAGAGGCTCAAGCCAAACGGCACAAATACCCACTAATTTCAAGCTGCCTCATTGCCAGGTCCAGGATTTGAAGTGAAGTCGTCATAAGCCCTTCCCAAATGCACCACACAATGAACTACTTTATAACCCCACTTTGCACATTCTTTAGAGTAGCCCCTGAAGCCTACCGGGAAGAGGACACAATTCTTGAAAATTGCTTGATTTTGAAGTTAGGACACAGAACAAAGCAGTTCCACAAGTGGATTCAATGCGGTTCATTTAGTCCGTACATTTATTAATGGTTGAATTTCCAGTAGAACGGGCTAAGTGATTTTGACAAGGCACCCCCTTCCACTAAAGGCTTTGGTCAGTTGTCCTTATCGATTCACATGCTCATTCTTTCATTCAATAATGAAATTCTGGGGTGCCTGGGTGGCTCAGTGGGTTGGGCATCTGACTCTTGATGTCAGCTCAGGTCATAATCTCACGGTTCGTGGGGTCAAGCCCCACACTGGGCTCTGTGCTAACAGTATAGAATCTGCTTGGGATTCTTTCTCTCTTTTCTCTCTCTGCACCTCCCCTGCTCATAGGCTCGCTCTCTCGCTCTCTCTCTCTATTTATCTATGTCAAAATAAAGTTAAAAATTTTAATTAAAAAATGAAATTCTATTTCAGGCACTTTGCCAGGTACATGAACACAGCAGTTAAAAAGAATGGTCCTACTTCTCGCCTTTGTGCATTTTTAGATTTGAGAGATGAACAGGAAACAAATAGCCACACAAATGAATCTACAATTACCAAACAGCAGAACTGTCTTGAAAGAAATGAAAGCATATAATACAGAATCTGACTACTGAGTGTTCATTATTCAAAGTCTTAGGGAAGCAGTGGCACAAAATGATTTGCATTTCTTAAAATATCCTGGCTGAAGATCGAGTTGTTGTGGGAAAGGTGGACAGCAAGAGTGTCATCGGGAGAAGAGTTAGGGGCTATTACAGCAACCCAGACAAATGGCGGCTGGTGATAAAATGGAGGGGATGAAATGGATGGTTTGAATTATATTTTGGAGGCAGAATTAGCAGGACTTGATGATAGCTTGGCCGGGTTGGAAGTAGGGGAGATATAGACGACAAGGATTACTACTGATTTTTTTGGCATAAGCCACTGGGTGGGTGGAGATGTGATTTACTAAAGTGGGGAGCCTGGAAGAGCATCCAACAGGGGAGAAGGAAAATTAAAATATCACTTGAGTCAGAAATGTCTGTGAGACATCTAAGTAAAAATGTCAGAGAGCAGTTGGATATATTAGGCTAGTGCTCAGAAAAGAGGATAGGATTGGGGATATAAATTGGGAGGTCAACAGCATAAAGATGTGATTTATAGAGATGGAAAGAGACAAAAACGCCTAGCGTAAGTAGAAACCAAGGACCCAAGTTTGGAGCTTGAACAACTTCGGCATTTAGGTGTCAGGTGGGAACAAGAGATTGCAAAGGAGAATCAGAGAGGGAGAAGGGAATGAAAAGGGAAGAGGATGTCTCAAGGACAAGGGAAGAAGCTGTTCCAAGGAGAGAGAAATCAGCTGTCATGTGTCACTGACGGTGTAAGCGAGATGAGGGCTTGCAAATGTCCAGTGTGCTTAGGAACGTGGGAGTCATGATCATGATTTGCTTCAGGCAAGTGGTAGGGACTGAAGCCTGTTGGGTAGTTAAAGAGTAACAGCAAAGAGGGAGAGGGGGAGAGAGTGTTTGCAGGTCTCCTTGTTATCTTGCTAGGAAGGAGAATTAAGAGATGGTCAGCGAGAGGGTGATACAATGTCAAACGAGCTGTTTTGGTTTAAGATAGGAGATACCAAGGCTTTTAACCTTCGCTGCACACTAGAATCACCTTGAGAGATGAAAAAAAAAATACTAGTGTCCATTTCTCACCCCCAGGAAAGTAAATCAATATCTTTGGTAATATGGCCCAGGTGTTTATACACACACACACACACACACACACACACACACACACAATGGTACATGTGTGTATGTGTATATGTGTGTTCCTCAGCTGATTTTAGTGGGAAGCCAGGGAACTACAGAGTATTCATTCAAGGCATTCAACAAATACTTATTTGTTGCACCCACTATGGGACTGTTTTTGGCAATTTCAAATCGGGATAGGAATGATCAAACAGAAAGCAAAAGATCAAAACTTCCAGAGGGCAAGAGGATAATTTATAGAATAATGTTGCTGAAAAGTGATGGAGTGAGAGCATCTAGAACATATGTGAAGTGCTGCCTTTACTAAAAGAGGGATCTTTGGGGCACCTGGGTGGCTCAGGTCCAACTCTTGCTTTCGGCTCAGGTCATGGTCTCATGGTTTGTGAGTTCGAGCCCCATGATGGGCTCTGTACTGGCAGTGCAGAGCCTGCTGGAGATCCTCTGTCTCTCTGTCTCTTTGCTCCTCCTCTGCTCACTCTCTCTGTCTCTCTCAAAAGAAATCAATAAACATTAAATAAAAGAGGGATCCTTCCCTTTACTCATTGCAACTTGAAGGAAGAAATAAAAGAGATCACTCTTGGTTAATCATTGTTATTTATTATACGTAGCCAGTCATTGGGACTGTACTTAACACATAGCGTGTGCTTCATAAATATTTGTTAAAGTGAATTAAAAGCATGTGTAAAAGATGCTAATACTTCACGGACTACAGTGGGAATTAACCAATTGAAATGTCTACTGATACATTTTGACTATAAAGAACAATACAATGCCAAGTGGTCCCAGTCTGGCTCGGCCATGCTCCCACCCAGCCAGGCAGCCGAGGTGTTCAGGACTCTGCACCTCGGTTCCAGCGTGGCTTCTCCTCTAGCTGCGTCCCCTTCCTTCCACCCCAACACATTACACACGATACAACAAAATCACAATGCTGATCTCCAGGGCTCAGCTCCAATCTAAACAGGAGAAATCTCTGTGAGGGTATGAGACACCTGAGCTTTCTCTGAATCAGGGAGGGAATGAGTGAACTTTTAGAAGAATGTGTTTGTAGAGCTGTCTTGCCCACAAGGAGACACAGTGGTGTCTTTGTAAAAAAAACACCTCCTCTACAGAAGAGTCCACAACAATAGAGGTGCCCAGATCCCGTGACACAAAGTTATAAAGAAAGAATAAGCCACCAGATAGGAAATACTTCACTGAGCTATGTGTTTTCCACACATATCTACTCAATTTAACTAATTAAAATGAAAAGTTCAGAGGTAAAAATGTCTCAAGCAATCCCGGAAAACACTCCGACTGTAGAAATACGCATCGCACTCCTGACGGCTCATACTCCGGGCGACCAGAAGAACAAAATAAAACGCAAGGTTGCTCCTAGAGAATCATGACGCATTTCCTACAAAAGAAAGCAACTTCAATTGGGTTTCAGTTTGCTTTCCTTACTGACAAGTCATCAAGCCTGGGACCCCTGCACCTACATGTGGAGAGGGGCAGGGTGAGGAGATGAGTTCAGCTCCAGCTAATAGCGCTTTGCGGTAACTGCTAACCTCCTCGAGGAAACACTGGTGAATGGTCACCATCGGAAACTCCAGCCCAAGTGGCTGCAAGTGCACCAGTCTCGCTCCCTCAATTACATAATTAAGCTTGGCAACAGGTTCAAATGAATTAAAGCCGAATGTGGCTGTTTTCTCCACACACCCCTGTCCTTGTTTTTCTTCCTTGTCGGGGGGGGGGGGGGGGGGGGGGGGGGGGGGGGGGGAGAAGGCCAGCAGTTCTGCAATTAGCGGGAAGCAGAGCAGTGAGAAAGAACCAGCTCCATACTAATTAGGTCACTCACCAAACGCACTCATTCCGTTGGCAGATAGAATCAATGCTTTCCTGAAATGCTTTAAACTTGGTGTGTTAATTTAAAAGTTTTACTATTTTTATCGGTCTGCAAGCCCGGTGGCATAAGAGAAAAAAAAAGAAAAAAAATGTTTATGTACACTCTTAGACATTGTAACTGAGTTCTACGAACAACGGATTGGCCCAGAGGGCTCTGGTTTCATTTCCTTCAGTGCATTTGTAGGCGACTTCTCTGTGACCTTTGCCATTCAACCAGACCGCTGTGTGGCAACCCATCTGAACGGTGTTAAAAGTCTCTTGACCATCTTCAACAGCCTATTTGTACTTCTCCGGTGCTGCCAGCTCTTTGAAGTTTCTACTGCAACTGCTTACCTATCTATCAACACCGGGGTTGTACTTTCTAGGGGAGGGGGAGGGCAATGTTCAAACCAGAACTCCTGGTTCGGACCCCTGGTGGCATCTCGCCAGCTGAGGGAGATTTGCTCTCAGAGTGAACCCTACGCCACATTTCACAACGTTTGCATTGCTCTTCCTCTTCAGAATGGCTGTCATGAAAGCCCACTTGAAACACAGATGGCTTGATGTAACACCCAACTTCTTTCAGAGATGATCCAGCTGTGAGTCAAATGCGATTTGTAAACGGAGTAAAAATCTAGGAACGTGTCTAGGCATTACACGTTCAAGTGAAGTCCTACTCAAATTTGACAGTGGAAATGTTTAAGAGTTGCCCTCCCATAAATTCCCCCTCCTTCTGTTTAGACTTAACAATAATCTGCGGCTGTCGTGTCTGAGCTCAGAGCAGAAAACCTGAGCCTCAGGTAGGGAAGGTGAGCAGCAGGACGGGAGGAATGCTTTGCAGGCTTCCTACAGGTCCCGTGGAGTCTAGGCTACCTCCTTGCCTCTGCATTTCTGCTAATTGCTCCTGCATCTCTAAAATGTTGAGTGATGGCTGAATGCCTTTCCTTTTATTGTGCTTCCTAAGTCACTGCATTATGTGATCAGAGACGGGTAGCAGGGTAACAGTGATGAATTCTTGATGACTTGTATACTTATAATACCAAACTAACCAGAGACCCCGGTCATTACTTCAGTATCTTCTTTGCAGCAATTGTATAATGAGGCAAGGGTTCTATGGAGGAACCATAACAGCCATCTGGCCAAACTCAGATGTATGAAAACAAAGGCAAAAGATAAGTCCTGCTAGAATGCAAAAGCCAGCAACAAGAATGCTTATTTTGAGGGAAAGAAAATCTAAGTCATCAAAATCTGAAATCACCTATGCTTTGAAACATCTTCAGAAAGTAATTTGGAATGATTTTTACACAGAAAAAAAAAGCACGATGTGTACTTCCTCTGCAAAGGGCTGTGGCCCTCAGATATTTAGCAAATAGAGGTAAATAAGAAGGGAAATGGTGTCCTTTATACAGTAAACAGATTGCTTCACTACATTCCCCTGATGTTTGAGCTTAATTACCTAAACATTCTGATATTCCTGTGCCAGCAACACCAAAATGAGACATCAGTGTTTGGAGCAGGATTTACCGTTATGAGGAACATTTTTGAATCATGATGTGACTTTCCTGTTACTTAATTTACTAAACGTCTACTATGTGCAAGAGAGATAGCTCGCTAGATGGTGCAGAGAAAACAAAGACACTCTAATGAGGTCCCTCCCCTCAGGCAGTTCAACGGTCTAGTCGGGTAGATAAGGAAATTTAAATACCATAGAGACTCTTCTTACACAGAGAGGGTTATGTTAGGTGAGCATACGAAAAATGCCATGTTTTCCTTCAATATAGTATACGTGGTTCTGCATCTACAATTCTGCTCTTGGAGCTCAATGCCTGATTCAACACGCCCAAAGTCCTTCAATGAGTTGCATGATGGTAAAATTACCCACATTCTAAATTTATCTATGTATGTATTATTCTACCTCTCTGTTGGGCGTTTTTGTGCACAGCAGAAATGAATTAAGTTAAATACAAATGAATTATGGAGAGGGATTGGCACCACATAAAAAGTGAAAGAAAAATGCTAGTATTCGAACATGGCAAATATTTCTTCCAGGTGGGGGCAAGCTCAGTACATTTTGTGCACAAATGACAAAAGGGAGCACCGGGAAAAGAAATTAGGTCCCACATGGCCTTTCCCAGCAGAATAGAACAATTATGAAGACTGACAAATTTAGGGAGCAAAGTACTTAGTAGTATGCCACTTAAAAATGGGACACTTTCTCATCCCATTTATGTTGCACAAAAAGTCTTATTAAACCAAACACAAATTCAAATCCCAAAACTCACTTCCCGACTCACCCCATTCAATTGATTTTTAAACAAGAGAAATTGCTTCTTTATACTGAATAAAGTCAAAATTAAGATCAGGATCATCATTTATGGGCTTAAAGAGATCGCTATGCTTTATTAAGATTAAAGAAACTCACTGATTTGCCAAGGTCTTCGACTAGACCAACCATTATTTTATTATAATATTGCAGAGATTAAGGAAGCAGTCTGCTTGGCTGCAAATGGGCAGATTAACCTCTGTGAATCATCTTGCAAAGTCTTCCTTTGCTAAGAGGCAGTGTTCAAGGATACACAGAAAATACACATCTTGTCTGAACCATTGGTCCTATGTGTCTCTGCGGTCAACAACAGCGGGAGGTACAAATGTGTATTGCAGTGTAGCTGCGGGAGCCAGCCAGGGTACTGGTAAAATAATTCCACTGAGTTTGTAACTATGATGGAAGCAAGCTGTAACTGAACACTCTAATTATAGCTCTACAATCCCAGTGCACAGTAGGATAGGCAAAACTAACTATGATTTCATTCCTGAGTGCCCATCCTGCCCTCCCTCTCCCTGCTCTGGTCCTATAGACATGTGGAACTATAGACTATTCCTCCATCAGAAGAGCAGAGATGATTGTCAGAGAATCCATGGGAGGACAATCCCATGCCCCCAACCCGCAACCCCGAGGTGTTTCAATGCACACTTTCAATGGCTCCAGTTAATGGCCTAAGAAGCATGTGGGTAGTCTTTTACATCCTTCTAACAGAGACATCACGTGACCCACAGCCATTCAGCTTTAGAGGACAGATATTGTAGCAGAACCATCCAGAAAGATGTATTAGGTAGCTTAGAGCAAAAAGGAAGGAAGAGTAAGTGAACCCTATATACAGGTCAACTGTCTTTAAGATAAACATGTATTATCTACAAGTCTGTTTTTGTTACACTGGACATCTAGATATTCACTCCACCAACTTGTCATTTCATGTAAATTTCTGCACAAAGCCTGGCGTTCCTTTAACCATTCTTACTTTCCTGGGAAAGGCTCCATGTATGATTTCCTCCTCCCAAACCTTTGACAAAACTCACTTTGAAACCCTCAGGAAGCTTCTGTTTAACAAAAGTCATGCATTTTCTAATTTATACCCATATTTTACTGGATGCAGTCTTCAGTCATGTGGCTATAGGCTTTATTCCAAATATTTTAAGTAAATGTCCATAAGTACTGTCCCTATCACTATGAGAAATGGTGTCTTTTACATCCTGTTAGACCCCAAATTACTTCTTTTTATCCCACCTGATGTAACAAATTACAATTCTAGTTTTGTATTCAAATTTTAAAAATAAAGAAACTTAGGTATATATATATATATAAATGAGAGTAACAGAATGCATGGGGTAATAAATAAATAAATAAATAAATAAACAAACAAACAAAAAAAAATCAAGCCAAACAAAATAGTATTCACTGAAATAAATGTAAATCCCTTTCTGCCTAGACCTTAGAGCTATGGTCTACCTTCCTGAGAAACTTTCTTATGATTCCTTCTGATGTTCTAACTTGAAATATCCACCAAAAATAATTCTTGAGCTCTTACTATTATATGCATTAGAAGCACTTAGGGATTTATAGGGTAATAAAAATTATTCTTGCTATCAAAAATCATGAAATGAAAAATATTTGTAGTTAAGATTTTGTAAATGGCTCCCCAACTGTCCATTCCCCCCGCAAAAAAATAAATAGTAGTGTTATTTTCTTCTAATTTTAAAAGTTATATAATTTTATTGAGGAAATTTCAGTCAATATGGAAAGAAATTAGCCATGACGCCACAGCTCAAAAGTAAACAAACTGTTCATTTACTTTTTTTCTTTATTTTTAACCCACGTGGTATCAGATTATGCAGTTTTATAATCTGCCTTTTTTTTCCCCTCTTACTAATGCATGTGGCTACCATTCCTGGTCAATATATATGGATTGTTATGATCCCGTTAATCATTATTTTCAGCATCCAATTGCCTAGCTCTTTCTTAAAGATTTCTGAGCTTTACATAATGCCTTAGCCAACTGATTTGCAAAACTGATTTTATGCCAACATCTTGAAAGATTTTTAAAATTAATAAAATCAGAATAAGCAATACTCTTAAAGCCTCCTAGTCATTAGTGACTTTTCCTGAGTTTTTTGTTTCTTTGAAAGTTACTTCAAAGAAACACCCTAAATGCACTGCAAACCAAAGATATCAGAAGCCAGTTAAATCAAATTCAAACAATGCCCTCCCGAAACACAGGAGTAGGAAGCCCACTTTCCTTCTCATCGCAATTAGGCTGGACTCATCTCAAAGGAATTTTGGAAATACATCGGTACCTTATGAGGCACAATTTCAGATCTGTGATTCAGAAAGGATGCCAAGAATTTGAATGGTCAAGCCATTATACTCATTATTGCTCATTTATTTAGAAGTTGAAAGTGAGGTTTTTTTTTTTTCTCAACAATGAAAGATATGTTTTCCCCCAGGAAATTTTACTGTAATATGAAAACTGGTATTCTGGCTGATGGCACCAACTCTTCTGTGTCCCTTTCATAGCTGCTGATCCATAACTTACAACTCAGGTCTCCTCTCTTAGAGACAGAACTCGCTTGAAGAGTTTTAGCTGCCTAAAGACAATGGGATTTCAATGATCCTAGGACATGCTGGTTAAATGAACTTTAGAGAACTGCGACCTGGATGGTTAAGTACAATGTCCTAACTAAGGTCAGGACCTGGTTCACTAGGGAAATGGCACTGTAAGTGGAGATCACAAAGGCTTTTCTTACTCTACCTGTGGTCTGTGGACGGGCAGCAATGACATCACTTGAGAGTTGGCGGAAATTCAGCGTCGTTTGCCCACTGCCAATCTACTCAATCAGCCTCTACATTTTGACAAGATCTCCAGGTGATTATATGCACATTAAAGACTGAGACACCCTAGTCTCCAACCGGCCACTCCTCAGGTCTGGACTGCACCTCCTCTGCTTGTAAAATTGCAGGGAAGATGGGGATCTTCAAGTCATCTCTTCCAACCTCTATCTGGTCTGCCAATATCTGTATAGTCCTGTGCCAAGCGCTCTTCAGGCTCCATTGGACAGTGCTGATGTTAAGAAAAACACAGTCCCCAAGGTGGCTAACACTGGACAACTGTATTTAACAGAGAGAACTGTTCGGTGTGACTGAAGGACAATTATGCCAGCATCATACAGTCTAGGTTCAAATCTTATCTCTTCTGGTTTGAGAGCAAGGAGTCCAAAGGCACAGAACACTAAACCAAAATTAAGGGTAATAATAATATTACATTAATTATATATTGGCTCTGGACAATGAATGAATTCAAAGCTCCTGGCCTAGTGCCTAAGGCATCCTCTCTCTCTCCAACTCCCTCACTTTCTTAGATTGTGCTGAAACCAGGCACCCTGATGTAATCCACTGCCTTAACTGCATGCTAAGAGCCAAGCCAGACAAGTGTATTCCCTTCTTCACGTAATAAATCTCAATGTTTTTAAAGACAGCAGTCTTTTCCTTGCTTGTATTTGCAAAATTAATATTTGGAAATGCAGGATCGGGGCTATTTTTATTTAATAGCCAATTTCAGAACAAGTACATGCCCTCCTTCTCTCTCTCTCTCCTTTATGTTTGTCCTTCAGAGATAGACCTAATTCTGTTTAGTTACAAAGTTCAAATTGGCCCTACATTAATATATCCCCTTAAAAAAGCAATGTTCATTTGAGGAAGCAGGTAGCCAATGTGAAGAGTGATTATACAATAAATGTATTATGCAAATTCCAGTGAACATTTTATGCACACTGGATAAAGAATCAAATTAAAGTCTCATAACCCTTGGAAAATTAGAGTTAGCAAGCACAGAGGTTGATTTGCCCTTGAACACAAAAACTGCTAAGAGCAGACATTCCCCCATCATTTCCACAAAACTGAACCATTTCTGAAGGTTTCAGATTAAAATAAGAAATCCCCTAGGAGTCATAAAAATCAGCTATTTTTACAGAAATAATTTGGAGTTGCAATTTTAAAGTGTTATGAGTTGGAAGGAATTGGTGAACTTCTGTGTCATATTTTGAAAAGCTAATATTCCAGGGAACCGGCCAGTTGAGAACACGCAAAATTGCATAGGGAGAGGGGACGCGGGAAGGGGAGAAAAGGCTTCTCAAGAATCTGCACAGGAGGGCTGATTTACAGAGCTTTCCCTATAAGAGCCCAAGAGTGGCAGTTATGCGATAGACCACTATGCTCCTTCGATTTTCCTTCACTCGAGGTAATAATGGGACATAATAGCTGCCTTCCTATTACACTGTCGTGTCCACTTCTTTGCGGCTTGCCAACACTGATTCTACCGCTGGCCTCTCTACAGAGAAATAATGGACCATTAAGAAGGAAAATGCAGAGAGGGTCTGTACAGCACTTTCCTATTGGAGAACAGAGAAACTATCACAAGCATTTCACTAAATCAATAAGCAAGTATAGGTGTGAAGGAGGTAGGTCGAAAACCCATTTTGCCCCCAATTTTTACACATGGAGCCAGGATGTGGGCTCCAGTGCCAAGAAGTCTCCATTCATTCATCAACCTCTGGAAATCAATGTTGTTTCCTGTTCATCCTTTTCGGGCACCAGGCAGGATGTAAATATGAAAATAGTGCTATTGATTTAACAAGTGCTCAGTGAGGTCCTTTTATGAGTCCTGAGTGAGGTAGATGCTTTGGGGGGGGGGTGGAGAAAAAGACAAATGAGACACAGATTCTCTCCTAAGGGAATATGTGAGCCCAAGGAGAAACAGCCAGCCTAACACTGAGATGCTCATTAAAGGCTGTACATGGTGTGCTTGTCACAACCACCAAAACCTATAGCGCATAGCGTGATGGTAGAAGGAAAGCTTATGTCTGAGTCAGGGAGAGATGACGGAGAAGACAAATTTGAACTTCTTAAAAACCGTTCTTTTTTTTTCTTACTTTATAACTTTTTAATCAACTTGATTGAAGTATAATGTACACATAATAAATGCCCATTTCAGTGTCCTATTTGATGAATTTTGCAAATATAGTCACTGTAGAATAGCAATCAAGATATGGAACCCCTTTATTCCCACCCCCAGAGCCCCTCATGCCCCTTTAGGGTCACCTCCCCCCGCAGCTCCTAGGTCCCAGCAACCACTCATCTGCTTCCTGATGAATTTTATGGATGCATCTGTTTTTTCTAGAATCTCATACAAATGGAAACATTTTCCTCTTTTTTTTTTTCTGTTTTTGTTTTTTTGCTTAGCATGATGATGAAAGGGAAATGGCATCCTACTTTGAGCAAAGACTTAAAGGCAGGTAAAGGGTAAGTTTGAGAACTTAGCAAGGACACCTAATAGAGACCAAAGAGCAATTTATAAGGAGATGTGTGAAATAATAAGGGACACATAACATGACTGGACCATGTATTATGTAGAACTTTTGAACAATTTTATATCGAAGCTCATGTGACCCTCCTGCTCCCTCACTATACTCCAGCTACGCTGCCTCAGGATTGTTGTACCTGCTGTTTTCTCCTACTGGGATATCTGACCATCCTCCAGACTGTATAGAGGCTGGTTTCTCTCTCCCCTCCATTAGTCTCTATCAATAGATGTTCCTAATGTCTTTCATTGTACTGGGCACAATCTGTAGGTTAATTCATTTGTTTATAAGATGATTGTGTTTTACCCCAATGGACTGTCAGTACCAAGATAACAGAGAACTGAATGATTTTGCTCAGAACTGGACAGATGAGCACGGGACAGGTGACACTTTATGGCTCATATTAGACACTGAAAGAGTGAGTGAGTGAATGAGTAAATTCATAACAAAAACTTCTGCTTTTATCCATTCACATACAAAACTTTACGCGTTGTAACTCACATAACTCTTTTTTAAAAATTTTTTTAAAGTTTGTTTATTTTTGAGACAGAAAGAGAGAGACAGAAGGCAAGTGGGGGGCGCAGTGCAGAAAGAGAGGGAGACACAGAATCCAAAGCAGGTTCCCCGGGGCTTGAACTCATGAACCACGAGATCATGACTTGGCTGAAGTTGGACACTTAAGCTACTGAGCCACCCAGGCGCCCCAACTCACACAAGTCTTTTTGACAAACAGTTCTTCACCCCTCTCCTCCTAAAATGCCCTTTCATTATTACACAATTTAAGAAGCAAGACAGAGTTTTGTAAATTCGCAACACCAACCCTAACGTCGCAACACTGGCCTGATTTGTGTTTATGCACTTGTGGGGGGGGGGGGGCGGGGACAAGGAGACAAAGTAACTTCCAGAGAGACCTGCAAGATGTTGGATGTAAAAGGTCACCATAACTAAAAAATTAGTAATCGTTACCTTAATAAGGCAGGATTCTCTTTTGTCACTACGTCAAATGTGCACTGAAAACAAGGATGGCGAGTGTTTGGGTGTTAATGCTTTGGCTGTTTTTGAGGAATTGGAGTTGTATGCTATAGGGTTTTAAGGTGAGGTTGGCACAGCACGGTTTTCAGATCAATAAATGACTTTGTGTCAAGGGCCTGCTGGTTGCTTGTCTAGTTTATTGTGACTTAACAAAAGAGCTCGGGAACAATATTGCTCAGCAAAAGAAAAAAAAATTAGGGGAGCTGATGGCTCATCCAAAAGCGACAGAAAAATCCAAGATCAACTATGTTCACAAAGGAGTGCAGTCGAGAGAATGCCAGGACTCTTTAGTGGAACAGGGTAATTGTAAAAGTAGCGAAATCACTGTTTTCAAGTCATACGTTTAGAAACTTGACCTTGGAAATGTTTTCAAACACACAAGGATTCACAAACAGTGACACAAGCCAGTGTTTTGTTTTGTTTTTTTCTGACACAGGAATACCACACTAATAACTCATTTTCTATACCCTTCTGAAAGCTCTCCTTTCACTCTCCCCTAGGGTCTTTTAGCCATTTACCAAATACCACATACAAGAAAATAAATGTTTTGACATATAATTTAAGTTTCATTCCCCAAAACTGCTGGTGAGGGGAGAATAAATTTCCATCTTCTTCATTTCATATTAGTATCTTCTGCTGATGAACAGGAAGCTTGGAATTCCTCATGGGGTTGAAATACACATTGAAAAAAAAAAGATTGGCCTAAGAGAGTTTGCTTTTTTTTTCTTTATGAAGAAAGAAAGGATGAAAATAATAATAATCATAATCGTCATCATCATCATCATAAGATTCAAGGAAAATCCTGATACCCAAAGCATCCTCTTCTAGGAAGAAAGCAGCAGACTTTCAGTAACACCAGATATTTTGAGATTGATTTTGTTTTAAGATATTCCTTTCTTGGAAATGATAGAGGTGACCTGTATCTAGGCCCAAGCTGATGGCATTGTCTTTCCAGAAGCTGACAAGCCTTAAGCTGAACAACAGGATGATTTCCATCCTGAAAAATAAGGCGGGGCTGCAGAATAGTAGTTCAGCAATTTTCCTGGCAAGTTTCTGTAAGGTGCTTTCAAAGTTCTGGCTTCAAGTAGACAGAATAGTCCATTATCCAAAATATCAATATAAATAATTTGCATAGTACTAAAAACAAAAGCATCATATTCTACGCTGTGCACTAAATTTTTTCACACTTTATATCATTGAGATCTCATAGTAGCTTTGTAAGTTAGGTACCCTTACTCCAGTTTTGAATACGAGGCAGTCTAGTCTCCACTGAAATGTTCTCATTGTAACACACCATGAATTGAGTCAGCGTTGTCAAGGTATACAGCTGGTACTTAGGGCTAGAGGCTCCTCCTGTGTTAACAAGGAACAAAGACGTAAGAACTTCCATACTGATATATCCTGGCTGAGAGTTCAGATAGGTGTTGGTTCACTCCCGGGTTCTCACCACCTGCAACACTGCCTAAAATGTAACAATGATCAAAAACTACTGGTTGAATGAATGAATTAATGAATGGCCTTTAAAAGGGTGAGGGACAGACCCAGGACTGTCACCAGTCTAGGAGTGCTCTTGGGAATAGGAGATACCAGAGATTATGGGTAGAAAAAGCAGTCCTCTACAATGATCTCCTTTTCTTTTCCTTTTTAAAAAAAAAAAAAATTAATGTTTATTTATTTTTGAGAGATAAAAAGACAGAGTGCAAGCAGGGGAGGGGCAGAGAGAGAGGGAGACAAAGAATCCAAAGCAGGCTCCAGGCTCTGAGCTGTCAGCACAGAGCCTGATGTGGGGCTTGAACTCACAAACTGCAAGATCATAAACAGAGCCAAAGACGCTCAACCAACTGAACCACCCAGGAGCCCCTATGATTATCTCCTTTCCTAGAGGTTTCTATATCATCTCACAGGTCAGTATCACAAGAGACCTGGTCCTGCACTATCTGTCTTGGATCAAACTGTGAATCAATAACCTTATCAACACTTTGACTTTGTTTCTTCTACCTCCCCCCGCCCCAGCCCACACACACCCCTTTTAAAAAGGCTTTTCTTCCAGACATGTATTTGTCCTTCAGTCCTTTAAGTTACATTTTTAAGCCCAATACACAAGGAAACTATCTAGGTGGGTGGTTGATCTCTGAAGAGTGGCTTCCCCTGAAGGAACCATATTTGTAAAATAAGATGATTTTCCCTAGTGACTGATTTGGTGTTTTGCTCAAAGGTGACACACACTCATGATGGATGATCATGGGCCAGAAGAGGACTGAGCCAAGCTGTGATATGTGCACAACGTACGATCTATGGAGAAAGTAAAATGGTGGTAACAACAGACCCTCCTCGTAAGGAAATAAAACCAAAGGTAGATCTTCAACACATCTAACAGTATACTCGGAGTCTATACCCAAAGAAAGCTTATGCCAAGTAGTGTAAGGTGAGTTGGAAGGAAAAGAAATAGTTCCTTGGTTGTGTGGACAGAAAGAGAGCAAGTGGTTAAGGTGAGCTTCTGGAACATCCCCCGTAGGTGGTAAGTCATCACATTACATAGGTCACTCTGTACTGAAGCTGTCATGGCTTCTTCCTTACAGACCAATGGCCCACGTAATAGAGTCAGCCCAGAGATGTCATCTCTTTAGGTTACACAGTCTTAACTATATATCTACATATCTGTACCTATATCTATATCTATATCTAGATAGATTTCATTGCAATTGATTTAATGTTTGAAATTATTTAACTCAATTCAAATTTGAGAAACTTCAGATAAGAACATGATCTCAGCCTCTGTTTAACAATCACAAGATTGGGTGGCAACGGGTCCATGTGAAAACAGCTGACTGTCACCGAGTAGGAGATGTTACTTTTGGTCTGGTCATAATTGCATCAGTTTGCCATAGTGCCCATCTACCCACACTTACTTCCGTTTCTCTCCTGGAGGACCCCTGGCCAGTGCAAACAAACAAAAATTAGACCCAAAGCTGGATTTCTCTACTTTTTTAACGTTTATTTATTTTTGAGAGAGAAAGAGGGAGAGGGACAGAGAGAGAGAGCACGAGTGCAGGAGGGGCAGACAGAAAGGGAGTCACATAATCCGAATCAGGCTCCAGGCTCTAAGCCGTCAGCACAGACCCCGATGCAGAGCTCGAACTCATGAGCCGTGAGATCACGACCTGAGCCGAAGTCAGATGCTTAACCGACTGAGCCACCCAGGCACCCCCCAAAGCTGGATTTCTGATAATCTAACGCTCGCAGCTCTGAAACCTGAGAGTTACAAGATAATGGAATAATAGTCAAGGAAAAAAAAAGTTACACAGGCTTCTCTCTGTTGTCACTGAATAATACACTATCTTCCCCATACACTGGGCCAGGCTGTTTTCTAGGAATATGTGTATGTGGATTTCAACTTCATGTCCAAATATATGTCACAGAGAAACAACTAGCAGAGCAGTTCGGTTATGCACTTGAACTCACGCCAAATGGTTTGGTGTCAAATCCTGGTACTTAGTCTCCATATCTCCATGTCCTCATTGGAAAATGGGAATAATTAATAGTGGATTGCAATGATTAAACGATTTAATGCATGTAAATCACTTAAGACGGTGTCTGGAACACTGTTAAGTGCTATACTGTAAGATAAACAGTTTTATTATTATTTCTTGTCAGTAAAGACCTCAGATAACTTTTGATTAAAAACCATACTTTTAGTTACTTTAGCCGTTACAAAAAAAGAGTGTCCCCAAATAAGTGCTGCTTGTGTGACTTCAAGGGATCAAACCAGTGTTTCTATATGATGAATAAACAGCCATGGTTAATTAAATTCTATTCTCTTCTAAGTCACTAAAAGATTAATCTACAGTGTAAACCTAATGGGGCTATGTTTCATTTTTTGTTTATCAAAGGAAAATAGGAATGTTTTTAAAGTATTTTTTATTTTTTTATTTTTGTTAAGTTTATATATTTTGAGAGAGAGAAAGAGCACTAGCAGGGGAGGGGCAGAGATACAGGGAAAGAGAGAGTCCCAAGCAGGCTCCCTGCTGTCAGTGCAGAGCCCAACATAGGGCTTGATCTGAGGAACCATGAGATCATGACCTGAGATGAACTCAAGAGTCAGACGCGTAGGAGAAAGAGGATCTCTTTTGCACTGCTGGTGGCAATGCAAACTGGTGCAGCCACTCTGGAAAAGAGTGTGGAGGTTCCTCAAAAAATTAAAAATAGAACTACCTTACGACCCAGCAATTGCACTATGAGGTATTTACCCAAGGGATACGGGTATGCTGTTTTGAAGGGGCACATGCACCCCAATGTTTATAGCAGCACTAGCAACAATAGCCAAAGTATGGAAAGAGCCCGAATGTCCATCAGTGGATGAATGGATAAAGAAGATGTGGTATACTCTCACCACTGTTGTTTAACATAGTGTTGGAAGTCCTAGCATCAGCAATCAGACAACAAAATGAAATCAAAGGCATCTAAACTGGCAAAGATGAAGTCAAACTTTCACTTTTCAGAGATGACATGATACCCTACATGGAAAACTTGACAGACTCCACCAAAAGTCTGCTAGAAGTGATACATGAATTCAGCAAAGTCGCAGGGTACAAAATTAATGTACAGAAATCAGTTGCATTTTTATACACCAATAATGAAGCAACAAAAGAGAAATAAAGAAACTGATCGCATTCACAACTGCACCAAGCCATAAAATACCTAGGAATAAACGTAACCAAAGATGTAAAAGATCTGTATGCTGAAAACTATAGAAATCTTATGAAGGAAATTGAAGAAGATACAAAGAAGCGGGAAAATATTCCATGCTCAAGGATTGGAAGAATAAATATTGTTAAAATGTCAATACTACCCAAAGCAATCTACACATTCAATGCAATCCCACCCAATCAAAATTGCACTAGCATTTTTCTCAAAGCTACAACAAATAATCCTAAAATCCGTATGGAACCACAAGATTCTGAATAGCCAAAGTAATATTGAAGAAGAAAACCAAAGTGGGAGGTATCACAATCCCAAACTTTAGCCTCTACTACAAAGCTGTAATCATTAAGACAGTATGGTATTGGCACAAAAACAGACACACAGACCAATGGAATAGAATAGAGACCCCAGAATTGGACCCACAAATGTATGTCCAACTCATCTTTGACAAAGCAGGAAAGAGTATCCAATGGAAAAAAGACAGTCTCTTTAACAAACGGTGCTGGGAGAACTGGACAGTAACATGCAGAAGGATGAAACTAGACCACTTTCTTACACCATTCACAAAAACGAAGTCGAAATGGATGAAGGACCTGAATGTGAGACAGGAAACCATCAAAACCCTAGAGGAGAAAGCAGGAAAAAACCTCTCTGACCTCAGCCGCAGCAGTTTCTTACTTGACACATCTCCAAAGGCAAGGGAATTACAAGCAAAAATGAACTACTGGGACCTCATCAAGATAAAAAGCTTCTGCACTTCAAAGGAAATAATCAACAAAACTAAAAGGCAACCAAGGGAATGGGAAAAGACATTTACAAATGACATATCGGATAAAGGGCTAGTATCTAAAATCTATAAAGAACTCACCAAACTCCGCACCCGAAAAACAAATAATCCAATGAAGATACGGTCAGAAGACATGAATAGACACTTTTCCAAAGAAGACATCCAGATGGCAACAGACACATGAAAAGATGTTCAATGTCACTCATCATCAGGTAAATACAAATCAAAACCACACCTCACACCAGTTAAGTAGCTAAAATGAACAAATCCAGAGACTGTAGAGTATGGGGAGGATGTGGAGAAACAGGAATCCACTTGCACTGCTGGTGGGAATGCAAACAGGTACAGTCACTCTGGAAAATATTGTGGAGGTTCCTCAAAAAATTAAAAATAGAACTACCCTATGACCCAGCAATAGCACTGCTAGGAATTTACCCAAGGGACACAGGAGTGCTGATGCATAGGGGCACATGTACCCCCATGTTTATAGCAGCATTTTCAACAATAGCCAAATTATGCAAAGAGCCTAAATGTCCATCAATGGACAAATGGATAAATAAGATGTGGTTTGTATATACAATGGAATACTACTTGGCAATGAGAAAGAATGAAATCTGGCCATTTGCAGTGACTTGGATGGAAATGGAGGGTATGCTAAGTGAAATAAGTTAGACAGAGAAAGACACATACCATATGTTTTCACTCATATGTGGATCTTGAGAAACTTAACAGAAGCCCATGGGGAAGGGGAAGGGGGAAAAAAGTTACAGAGAGGGAGGGAGGCAAACCAAAAGAGACTCTTAAGGACTCAGAACAGACTGAGGGTTGTTGGCGGGTGGAGGAGAGGGGAAAGTGGATGATGGGCAGGGAGGAGGGCACTTGTTGGAATAAGCACCAGGTGTTGTATGGAAACCAATTTGACAATAAATTATACTTAAAAAATAAAAAAATAAAGTGATAAAGTAATAAAAAAAGATGTGGGGTGTATGTGTGTATATATGTATGTATGTATACATATATATATACACATACATACATACAATGGAGTATTACTCAGCAATCCAAAAGAATGAAATCTTGCCATTCGCAGCTACATAGATGGAACTAGAGGGTACTACACTAAGCGAAATCAGTCAGTGAAAGACAAGTATCATATGACTTCACTCATATGCGGACTTTAAGATACAAAACAGAGTGAACATAAGGGAAGGGAAGCAAAACCAATATAAAAAGAGGAAGGGGGACAAAACATAAGAGACTCTTAAATATGGAAAACAGAGAGTTGCTGGAGGGGTGGTGGGAGGGGGGGTGGGCCAAATGGGTAAGGGGCATCAAGGAATCTACTCCTGAAATCACTGTTGCACTACATGCTAACTAACTTGGATGTAAATTAACAAATAAATAATTTTTTAAAAAAGAGAGACGCTTAACCAACTGAGCCACCCAGGGGTCCCTAAAGTGTTCTGATTTTTTGAAACATAGCATTCCATATTAAAATATTTGGTTTTCATCAACTCATTGTGAAGGAAATGCTTGCACTCATTAAGACATTTTAAAAATATAGTTGATATAATAAAATGACCATCTTTAATTCCAGTCACCATAGGGGGCCTTCTCTTTCAAAATCATAGCATCTTTTAATTCTACTATATGTTCCTAAACAAACTATTTTGGGGCACTTGCTATATATGCATTTTACAATCTTCACATGAAGATAACGAATTTAAATTCTATTAATGATTTCTTCCTTATTTCAGAGACTTTTATTTCATGTTTCATCTTGGTGATGTATGTACGTGTGCTGGGAAGCTTGCTGTTTACATGTGAGTACCTTCCATACTATTTTCATTGTGAAGTTATCAAGTATTTCCAATTATTTTTGCATATTTTTGTATAGCTTATATAGTTGAAAATCAACACTCATGAGAAATTCTATGATCTAACGTAGGAATGGGATGGAAGGGAGCCTTTACAGTAGGAAAAAGAAAAAAAAGATTCTTTGGCAGAGAAAATAATTAATTATAAAATTCCAGATGGGCTCTTCCTTTTGGCATATACTATTTGTTTGGAAATGCAGTGTCATCAACTTTCAAAAAGCAGGAAACTCCATCTGGTATTTGTATGTTTCTGTGAGAGGATGCTTGGGTTCTTTCATTGTCAGTTTTCACCCACACTGAACAAAATTCTCACTCTTAGCTATACAGTCATCTATGAAAAGTGACTTAAATCTTTTTGAAGGATGAAATAAATGAGGAAGTGGTGAATTAATAGTGGGCTGAGATCAGACCCTGTAAAATAAAATACCTGTACACATCACCAAGTGCCTTTCTCCCAGTAGGCACTTCATTTTGCGAGCAAGAAGAGAGAGAATCCTAAGCAGGCTCCACAGCCCAACACAGGGCCCAACCACAGGGTTCGTTTCCATGACCTGAGTCGAAATCTAGAGGCAAGCACTCCATCGACTGAGTCACTCCAGCATCTCCCCTAGTAGGCACTTTTAAAGTTTGCTCAGGAATACTTAAGGAATGAGAAGTATAACTACATATAAATAAAGATGCTAAGGGCCTTTGTGAAGGAAACCCTTAGTTTAGGTTCACCAACAGGAAAATATTAATAAATAAGTATTCAATATGTATGAGCCAATGATTCATTGATTTATTGGTTGCATTCATTCATTCATTCATTCATTAAAAAATGTCAAAGAGTAGCTGACACAATTGTATGGGCTCCTTATTCTGGATTTTCTGCAAAGTTTTATGGACACATAAGTTTGGAAAATAATGTAATGAGGAATATTTAACATTGAGACTTTTCAGAGCCTTTAAAATGCCAATGTGAATCATCAGATTTTAACAAACGATAGATGTGATGAAAGCTTCCATGGTATAATGACAGAAGAATTCACAGATGGCATTTGACTCAACAGAACGGGGGAATTGATAGGAACTGCACTGAAGATGCAACATTTGAACTAGGTATTCAGGAGAAATTATTTTCCTTTTCCTCAATTAATTATTAATTAATATTAATTAACTACCGCAAGCTCATTTAGAAAATACAGAAAGTTCAGGGCACCTGGGTGGCTCAGTCGGCTTCATCCAGCTTCGGCTCAGGTCACAATCTCGCAGTTGGTGAGTTCGATCCCCACGTGGGCCAGCACAGAGCCCACTTCAGGTCCTCTGCCCCACCCCCCTTTCTCTCTGCCCCTCCCCCACTTGTGTGCACATGCTCTCTCTCTCTCAAAAATAAACAAGCATTAAAACAATTTAAAAGGAAAATACTTTAAGTTATAAAGATGAAAATTTTAAAAATTAACTATTAAGGGTATGGTCTAGAGATAATCACTAACTATTTTTGGACTTCCTGTCATGGTTTATTTGACATTGCTGTCTCTCTTTTTAAACATAATTCTTCTTATAGTTAAAGAACATGGTACATAAAGTCTTATGTGAGGACTAATCTGTGCAGTACTGAAATATCGGGATTTTTCAATAGCACTATAATAACTCTCAAAAATATTATTTCAGTGGATACAGCCATGTAATCATTCCACTGTAGATGAAAAATTGTGTTATTTTCCTTCCAGAATATTAGTTAATATAAAACAGGGGTTCTGAGTGTGTGGTTCCTAGACCAGCCACATCAGCATCACTTAGCAAATTATCAGGACCCATCCCAGACCTACTGAACCAGAAACTCCATGGAAAGAACCCCTCATATAAATAATTTGGATTATTATACCTTTATGTCAGTCTTTGCATCTAGTCGGGATCATCATTTTTATGTCTATACACAGTTCATTTCAGTTTATAAAAATTCACACTGTTATACACTCAGTGTCTAACATGCTAGACACATAGGAGGAGCTTATATCTGTTAAATAATGAATTAAACAATAGCTTTTCTACATTTGCTTCACCATCCTTTGGACTTTTGTGATGCCAATAATTCTATGATGCCCAATTAATACCAACCCTTTTATTTATTTTTTTTTAATTTTTTTTAACGTTTATTTATTTTTGAGACAGAGAGAGAGACAGAGCATGAACGGGGGAGGGGCAGAGAGAGAGGAAGACACAGAATCAGAAGCAGGCTCCAGGCTCTGGGCCATCAGCCCAGAGCCCGACGCGGGGCTCGAACCCACAGACCGCGAGATTGTGACCTGAGCTCAAGTCGGACGCTTAAACGACTGAGCCACACAGGCGCCCCAATACCAATCCTTTTAGAGATAACTTGGATATTTCTTCCAGGATGCTTGTCATCCTTTTTCTTTATAATTAAACACACACACACACACACACACACACACACACACATATATATATACATATATATATATATATATATATATATATATATATTATCAGGATATGTGTCTCATTCTCTGAATAGTTTTGCCTAGATCATGGCAGACGCCTGCCATCTTTGCCCTCCTTTTTCTCTCAAACCCCCAGATTTGGAGAAAGGTTCTTCACTTGTGTCTTTCATTATTATCTTTGTTCCAAATAATCTAGTGTCCTTCCAAAACATTTATAATTGTTTATTGTATCTCTTTCATTTGTCCTGTATATCTGTCATTTCCTTTGATATCACTTTCTTGTGTTTTTCTTTGTGCTATTAGGGTGCGCGCGCGCGCGCGGAGGGGCTGACTCCAATGTGATTTTAATTCTGCAATTCTTGTTCTTGTCTCTGTGCGTCTGTCCTTTATCTCACCGAGCTCCCATTTCATCCTAGCTTGTTGCCTTGGCCTCACATCCTGTCCTCTTTTCATTTCATCCTGTTGCCCCTTCATCTCAGCTTATTCTATTTTGTGGCTTTCTTTTCCTGTTTACCAAAGGCAATGTCTTCTTAAATCAGATTAAGTATGACAAATAGTCTTCTAAATTTTTTCTGGTTCCCGTTATAAATAGCGTCCAAAGGTCTGCTCTTCCTCTTGTCTTCACGATATTATTCCCCTTCATTTTGTGATGGGATGGCTGTTGTGGGTTACTTTCTTTTCCCTACTTACCCAAAACAAGAAGCAAATTACCCAGAGCTTGCATTGATAAGTAGAGTTAGTGAATTTCCCTTGGTTCACAATGATTCTTTAACTAACTGGGTTACAAAACCAGTCAGGTCTATACGTGGATTGTAGCTGGACAACCCCAATGTCTAACAGTTTGTGTGGCTGTCCTGGGCAGAGGTCAGCACTTTCACCTCTCTGTTGTTTATGGAGTCTCTGAACCAAGCAAACACAGTAAAATCTGCAGTTCCTCGTATGTCTTCTCCCTATGTCTCCCTTTCCATCTTCCTACAGATAGCATCTTACTTAAGGGAACTAGACTTCCAGACAGGGCTTGGGCTCAGCAGGTCTTTTTACATCTTTGAACTGTGATTGTTCCTTGTGTATAGAAAGAACGAGGTTGGCAGAAATGATCACAGTGCCTTGGGTACCTTCAAACACAAGAGCTGCACAGGTAGCCTGGTTTTGCTATTCCTATAAATCTTATTTACTGGAACTGTATGCCATTTCAGGTTCTTGGGAATGTTCTGTTTCATTATGCTTATCCCTCTCAGGGCATATTTGCACAGATAGAAAATTTATTAACCCAGAATATATCTTTAAAAAGTTGACTACAGGAAAGAGATACTTTATGCAACAACACTATTTTTGGCTTCCCTAGAAGTACACTTCAGCACAAGTATTTATATGAAAGTCATTTATTAAGCAAATGCTACCAGAACAACCTGTTTTGGAGTTACAGAAGCAGGCAGCAGAGAAGAAGCAAATCAAGGGTATGATTTTGGACAAAGTTTCATGAAGAAGAGCCTCAACCTAACTTTGCAGATGGATAGGGAATGTATGTCACACCTCAGAGTTGTCCCAACCCAAGCACGTGAATTGGGTTTTCGTATTCAGGCAGCAAAGGGTCACTGGGTATCTGGCGGAAGGGAGCAGCACTTTGGCTCTCTGCACCTGTACACAAAGTAGCATTGTAGCTGAGGGCAGTCCCAGGAAGAAGAGTCCCAGATACTAGCAGTCGGAAATAAGCATCCCCCTGGGGAGATGTGTGAGAACAGATAAAAGAAAGGCAAGGGCTTCTGTGCAGAGAACTTGACAGTGTCCGTCTAAACACCTTGCTTATTACTGTTTACTCCCTTACCTCTACCCACCCCACCCCCCACCTCCAGAGGCAGTAAAAGCTAATTACACCGACGGAAAAGTTGTTAACTCCGGCCGCAAACTATCAAGTAACAGTGCATTGATTAAAAAATGGTTCTCAGGTATAATTTTGTCCTCTAAAAGCAGAAAACATTTACCCGGTCATAAGCTTATTCTTTACGTAAGTTTATAGTAGTGGACAGACTACTTCTGATTGTGGCAGAATAATAAAACTCACCCTCCAAAATTCCTAATGTAGCCAATCACTTTCCATATGTCTTCAAACTAAAACATGTTTTCACAAGTGATATATTTCTTTTTAACATTTATTTATGCTTGAGAGACAGAGAGAGACAGACCATGAGCAGGGGAAGGGCAGAGAGAGAGGGAGACACAGAATCTGAAGCAGGTTCCAGGCTCTGAGCTGTCAGCACAGAGCCCACCATAGGGCTTGAACTCACAAACTGTAGAGATCATGACCTGAGCTGAAGTCGAATGCTTAACTGACTGAGCCACCCAGGTGCACCTACCAGTGATATATTTCAAACGTAATCCGGTTTTATGGTTCTTATTGTTTGTCGAGTACTTGGTTTAGCTGTAATAGCTAGTGTGTAAGAATTACTATTATTACATTACTTCTGAAAAAGACTTTAGAAAATATGTCTTGTTCTTTTAAACAAAGCATGTTTTTAGAGCAGTGACTCATCTGTAAGTCTGGAATCTAAGTGGTACAGTAACAACAGCCTGGTGTCCTGTTGTATGCCTGAGTGAGGACAAGGGTAAGTGCAATCCAAGAAAGGAGGCAATGGGAGTGGGCATCGAATCCCTCCCTAGACTGAGAAAAATAGCGTTAAAATGCAGAGTGGCATCTAAAAGCCCTCGATTGCTCATACAAGTGGGGATGTTTCAATAGATTTGGTAAATGAATGCAAAATATTCCAAAGTGTTCTAATTCCTCCTGATCCTCAAATAGACAACTTGGCCTATGTATTTCACCTGGGTTTGGAGTTCCAGGTCTGGATTTTGCTTCTCTGTTTATAGATAGAGGAAGAAAACATAAGAAGATCGTGCTGACCCACTCACTGTCTTTTCAAGGTTTGAGATAAAAAGTCACTTGGAGGGTCTGTCTAGTCTCCTTTGTGGAATGTCACTTGGTGAGAACTTAATTGTTCTATATGTAGTGCAGATGCATTGACTTGTAATCACCAAATGCTATACTTTATTCACAACCAGACTGGGAACTCAAAAGTGCAGATTGGGAGGAACTCAGCACTGATTCACCCATCTTGCCTAAAGTAGGCTCCGATTTGTATTTGTTGGATAGATGGATAATTTTAAATAGATCTTAATCTTTAATAGCCCCAGGCCTAACACCCTGCTGGATGATTGCATATACATGAATTGAGAAGAAATGAAGGAAAGAACAAAGAAATGAAATAATAACTTAATAAATTTTCCTTAAACTAGTGCAGTATCTTTCTAACTAGAGCACAAGTCCCCTGTCTATCTCTCCAACCAATACATTTTTCATGTTAATGCCAATGACTTCTTCTGAAGCACTAACATAATGATGGTATTCTTCTGTTCAAAAGCACCTTTTTACTTACAGAAGAATTCAAACTTTTTAATATGGATGCCAAACTCCTGGAAAATATGACTCTAAATTATCTTTTCCATCACCTCTTCATCTCCTATAAGCCACTGTAGCAGATGACTCATGGTTTCTTATGTCTGTAATTACTTCTACATCCCCTTTTCTTTTGGCTCAAAATTCTCTGATCATCTTTTTCCCTTGTATAAATTTTACTCACCTTGCAAAGCCTAGCTTAAAATCTTCCTCCTCTATGAATCTTTCCCTCCTACACAGTTAGAAATACTCACTCCTGTCTCAGCTCTACCATATCACTGGCCACGTTTTATTATGTGGCCACTCATTGATATGACTGTGCCTCACTTCCACTGAGGCACAGACTGAGTATTATCATTGTTATATATGCCCTTTACTCTAATATGAGCCAGCACTGACTGCTACTGTTTACTGAATTGATTTTCTGAGTTCAGAGTTTTAAAATTTATAATATGATTTGATAGGGAAAACCTGGAAACAGGTTGAAAGTCAAATAATAAGAGAATGGTTAAGCAATTTAGAATAGAGCAACTCACTGGAATGGAATCTTGTGTTTCTATTAAAATGATAATTGTGAAAGTTAGTAGCCACCTGAAAATGTTTAGGCTATAATGCCAAGTTAAACAAAAAATAATGAAAAACATATATGTACCGTAAATGTGTCTATGGAAAATACATCTGCATATTAAGAAGGATAATAAAGCAATTAGAAAAACTACAATTGATACCTTAGCATGCAATAATGAGATGTACATTTAAAACCCCCTTTATTTTTCTTATAATGACAGTTATGCCTTGGAAATGAAAACAAAACAAAACAAAAACTCATAATGAGCTAGGCTTGGTAGAAGGTTAAAATAATTATAAAATGTTCAAACATTACAAACTCAGAGACTGTATGTACAGTATAATGGGATGACAAGCTGAAACGTCAAAATTCACATGGTGGATTTTTCAGGCTATGAGGAGGCAAGTGCCTGGGGGGATAATGTTCTTTTTCATTGTGTTGACCAGTTCACTTGATATTCTAAGAAAATTGCTCTACGTTGTTTTCCATCTGAGCATGGCATATCTATATTAAAGCACATTAAGACACTGGTAACAGCTAAAAATGTTACTAGTATATATGTACACATGTTAGTTGTAGTGATGGGCCACTAGATGTCCCCTTCAGGACTGAGGGGCTCACTTCCCTCACTGAAGTTCGTGGCAGCCGGCTGCCAGATGAGTCCACCTCTAGGCAGCACCCATAGCCCAAAACAGCCACCCCTGGCCCAAGGTCATACCGCCACCCCCACCAGAGCAGCAGCCTGCATTCAGACTCCTCAGTGTGAAAGGATGTAAAAAGGCCTGGTCCCCTCTCCCCAAACTGAGACAACCTAGAAAACCATTCCAACTCGAGAGCTTCCCAGGAGATCAAAGTGTCCTCAAGGTCTGGTAACAACCCAACTTCTCCTGCTTGTTCCTCCTTCCTTCACTCCCTACTACTGTTGACACCAAGGGGACTCCCCAATGAACTTCTGCCCACAAATCTCCACCCCATAGCCTCTTTCCAGAAAACGTGACGACCTAAGGCAACTTTTTTGTAATTAATTCTGGGGCGCCTGGGGGACTCACTTGGTTGAGCATTCGACTTTGGCTCAGGTCATGATCTCACAGTTTGTAGTCCTGAGCACCGTGTTGGGTTCTGTGCTGACCGCTCAGATCCTGGAGCCTGCGTTGGATTCTGTGTCTCCCTCTCACTCTGCCCCTTCCCTGCTCACTCGCTCTCTCTCTCTCTCTCTCTCTCTCTCTCTCTCAAAAAAACAAAATTAAATAAAAAATAAAATGTTATAAGTAATTCTGTCTAAAACCTAGAACGTTGAAAATAATCAGATATAGGAAAAAATGTGTTCTGTGAGGTATTCTTTGGTAATTTGTAAATAAAATCAATATTTCTTTCATATTTTCTAAGAACTTACGTGTGAAAGCACAGCGGGTGCCAAGCATTTCACAGATATTAATATGCTCAATGTTCATCATAACCCTGTGGGGCTGATACTGTTCCCTCATCAGGCTTTTCTGCAGTTGAAAACCTAAGCCCTAGACAGTGACTTAACCTGCCTGAGGTGACACCACTAGTTAGTGGTAGAACAAGGTTTGGGACTCAAGGGTGTGTAACTGCCAGGTGCTGTTTCTCTCTCCAGAGTGCAGTGCCCCAAGAAATAACACGCAAAGAGAACACTCAGATTTCCCATTCCCATTTGGTATCCTGACCACCTAGACATAAACAAAACTCTTCAGTTCTGAGGTAGTAAAGCACTGTGATTTTTTTCCCCCTTTTCTTCAGATGATATCCAATAAAAATTGTGGGCAATAAGTGACTCAAAGAAAAACCATTAGGATAACACTACTGCTATTCGCTGTTTGCTTAAAGATGGTGATTGTTGCCTCTTATCACCAACTAACTTCATTCTCATTGTGTTTTAAAGAGAAATAAAATGATTCCTGTGCACGCTTCAGAGATTGCCAAAATCAGGTGAAAAGAAGACAAGGCCATTTTCAGAGTCATCCTGGAGGGAAGATTCTAGACTACAAAGAGCATTTTTTTTTAACGTTTATTTATTTTTGAGACAGAGAGAGACAAAGCATGAACGGGGGAGGGACAGAGAGAGTGGGAGACACAGAATCTGAAACAGGCTCCAGGCTCTGAGCAGTCAGCACAGAGCCCGACACGGGGCTCGAACTCACGGACAGTGAGATCGTGACCTGAGCCGAAGTCGGACGCTTAACCGACTGAGCCACCCAGGTGCCCCTACAAAGAGTATTTTTAAAAAATGTCTTTTTTTTTTATTTTTGGTAAATGCCTGCCTTGACTATGGCTGCCTACTGAGAAAGGGCGAGTGTAGCAATTTAGATCTTACAGCAAACCTCTTGAGACTTTGAAATAATAACTACAGCCTCCAAACAGGGCAGGAATGTGAAACATGGAGATAACATGGTCCCAAGCACAGAAATATGTTTTCCTTGTGATGTTCTGACCAGACTTGTCCACCAACCCTCACAAGAGTAAACATTCCTTTCACTACCCAAAGCCATGCTGGGCTGTGTCAAGATTTTCATTTTCAATTTCAATATTCAGAATGCCATCAATTAGCCCCTGAAATATAACTATAGTTTGGCATCCAAGGATAACAGAAAGATTGCCAGGTAGTGTTTCCTTTTTTAAGCATTTAAGGACCTGAACAATGTTTTATTTGTAGATATTGCAAATATATCTCATTAAGTCAAATGACAGTTGGGTCAGCAGGTGCAGCAGGTACTATGGAGTAGTGAATGAGAACCAAAAGCTTTCTGTCTTTCTTTTCCAGGAGCAAGAAGCCTATTTTTACAGTGGTATGTATATCTTTCAAGATGTCTGTGATGAGAATTCCTTTTCTATTCGTATTTGCTGAATGTTTCTAGAAAAGAAATAGATTTGTATGCTTCTTCAGATTGCAATTGTTGGGTTACTTTTTAATTTTTTGCAAAGTAAAAGGTGCTTTTCTTTCTCTTCCAAGCTGTCTCCTATTATCCCTCACGTGATTCAGTAACAACTACATATGTCCCCCGCAAAGAAACTCACTGCTTACAAATTACTGAATTCACAACAAATATACAAGGTAAAAAATTAAATATAATCAAGACTGGTTATTTTCTTTATCCCTATACTATCTTTGTAATTTTTTAAAAAAATTATTTTTTAATATTTATTTTTGAGAGAGAGACAGAGACAGAGAGACAAAGAGAACACGAGCAGAGGAGGGACAGAGAGACAGGGAGACACAGAATTGGAAGCAGGCTCCAGACTCTGAGCTGTCAGCAAAGAGTCCAACACAGGGCTCGAACTCACGAGCCTTCAAGCCCTGATACCATGATCTGAGCCAAAGTCAGCCACTTAACAAACTGAGTTAGCCAGGCACATCTATAATTTTATTTTAAAATCAACCTCCCTTCTGGCAACTACCAGTTGTTCTCTGTATTTAAGATTCTTTCTGTCTTATCTGTTTGTTTGATCATTTGTTTTTAGAACCCACATTTAAGTGAAATTATATGATATTTGTTTTTCTGTATAGCATATTACTTAATACCCTTCAGGTCCATCCATGTTGTTGGAAATGGCAAGATATCATTCTTACAGTTCAGCCATATTCCATGTATATATACGTATGCATACACATACAAATATATATACATATACATATATATGATAAAGATGTGATCTATCTATCTATCACATCTTTATCCATTTGTCTTTCAATGGACACTTGGGTTGCTTCCTTATCTAGGCTACTGTAAATAATGCTGTAATAAACATAGGGGTGAATGTATCTTTTCAAATTAGAATTTTCATATTCTTTGATAAATACCCAGCAGCAGAATTATGGGATCATATGTACTTCTATTTTTAATTTTTTGAGGAAATTCCCTACTGTTTTCCACAGTGGCTGCAACAATTTACATTCCCACCAAGAGTGCACTAGGGTTCCTTTTGCTCCATTTTCCTTGCCAACACTTTCTATTTCTTATCTTTTTTGATACTAGCCATTCTGACTGGCATGAAGTGATACCAACGTTGTGGTTTTGATTTGCATTTCCCTAATGATTAGTGATATCTTCATGATTTTTAAGGTATATATCCAAAAGTTCCAGAAACTTTGGATTTCTTAAATCTGATAAGACCACCCCCCATTTTTCTTACAGCTGGTAGCATAAACTATTAATATAATATGGGGATTTGCCATCTACTTTTGCAGGCTATAAATTATCACTCTTGACAAATTTACCTATAATGCATGATGCTTTTTCTCCCAAGGTTTCTAATCATCTTCATAGCATATCAAGTGTCAATCTAAAATTAAGTCCTCTTTTTAATAAGAGAACAGTAGAGATGATGAACAAACCTTGAGAGATTTATATTACAATCAAAGTGTTATCAGCAGAATGATCTCTGGCTTTCTTATCTCCAATGTAGTATTTATACCATTTGCCCATGAAATGCCCGTTCACTTTCCCTCAGCCTGTGTATTCAAGTTTTAGTTTAGATTCCATTCCCAACATGCCACATCTAGTGGAAGAGCTTGTTTCTTCCTTTAAAAGCACACAGCCCTTCCAGACCTTTCTGCTGCTAGGTAATCACTCTCTTCCCTTTACTAATGTACAAGTATCATTGGGTGAATGGAATGTTGACCTTTAGCGGTCACCAATTATCCATGAGCTATCCTTAATTCCCAGTGTCCACTGCAGTCAGACTGATGCCATGTGACCTGTTCTGGCCAATAGACTATGAGCAGCAGTGATATATATATTGCTTCCAGGCCAAAGAAGATAAAGTGCCAGTATTACCTTCCCATTATTTCCCCCTCTTGGCTGCTGTCACCTTGGAAGACACTTGCTGAATTGTGTAGGGCTTCCAGATAAAATATAGGGCTCCCATTTAAAATCAAATTTCAGAAAGACAGCAAAAAATTTTTAATGGAAGCATGTCCCCAATATTGTGTGGGATATACTTATTGTAAGAATTATTATTATACAAAATTATGATGCTATTATACTATAATACTACCCACTTTATACCAGTATCGTATTTATTATACAAAAGTATTATACATTATATGGTGGATTATATTATTATACTATTCACATATTGAAAACACATACTATATTATACTAATTTGTTTTAAACATTGAACTTCAGATTAAAATCAAATACTTTTTTTACTGTAACTATGTGCCAAGTATTGTCTGGGACATCCTTATCCAAAGAAAAGTATCTAGCTGAAATTCAAATTTAACTGAGCATTCTCTCTTTTATGCTAAATCTGGCAACCTGATGAAATACAACATCACAAAGTTGAAGGACGCTTGATCTCTGATTTACTAGGTGAAAGAGAGGGTCTGCTGATCTGCCTCAGACCATGTTGGTGGGAAATTAATGGTCTCCAAGCTTAATTGCACCAAGATTAGGGATGTAAATGTCATTGCTACAAATCCTAGGCTCTCCTGACTAATAATACAGCACCAGTAGAACATAAAGTTTGAAAGGGGGTATGAGACTAGATATTAGAAAGCTCAACTGGTAAGGGAGATGTTTTTATTTGACTCCGATGTGTTTGGGAAGCAGTGAATATTTAGGGTACAGACACCACCAGAGCTTTGCTATTTGTGTGTGTGTGTGTGTGTGTGTGTGTGTGTGTGTGTGTGTGCGTGTGCGCGCCAATGGATAAGATAGAACAAGCACCAGTACAGAATAAGCAATAGGATAAGAGAGTAGGATGTAATACGAATGCTGTCAGAGAACTTGGTTGTTGGGCCAATAAAGCTAGAGACATGATTTTAGTACCTAAAATCCGAGAATCATATATTGGACTTTTTTTCTCCGTGGCCTAATACAGGTACCAGGCTTGGTAAACATTTCATTTATTACTGCTAACTTGAAATATTTTTTGACTATTTTGAAATATTTTTCCTGGTTGATGTTTGTAAAAATCAATCCAATGGCATTCTCTTTTTCTCTGTGACCTAAAGTAACCAGGCCAAATCTGCCTTTTGCTCTACTTTGCTTCTTCTCTAAAACCAAGGACCAATATATTCCTTCTCCCTAAATCTTGTATCTTCCAGATCCCACTGAGAGCCACCAAGAGGTGCAAATTTTAGCTGTGGGAAAGGAAGAACAAGGAAAAAGTGAGGAGGAGGAAAACAGAAAATGAAAAAAAAAAAAGAAATGTGAGTATTCATACAGATGCTGCAGTCGAGGAGCGGATGGGATGGAAAGAAAACAGAACAGAAGCAGGAAGAAAAAGGGAAGTTTTGCCCCACGTACACATCTTTGTTTCCCTAATCACTCCTTTGGCAATTTATATCCAACAGGAAGAACTTGCTCAAATATGAAATGACTTTGACTCTCATCCAGCGGCTTTCACGTATGAGAGGTTTGCTATGAAAATAATAATCATCGGCCAAGACCTTCCATATCCATAAACATCCGATGTTCTAGAGCTTGGCTAGTGTCTTTTCTGGTTCTCGCTGGCGCCAACCTCATGTAAATAATTTGCTTAGTAAACTAGGAGGATTTTTTCCTTTCTAGAGTGGTTACAGAATGGGGAATAAGATGCCGGCAGGGGGCAAGGGGTAGTTACGTGCACTGGAGTACTTGTAGTTCTGATACCAGATGGCAACTTTGGAAGCGGACAGATGACCCTTGTCTGACGTGATACAGTTTTTCCTTTTTCTTATAAAGTTTTGAAAAACTTATAAGAACCTCTTCTTTTTTTTCCTTCATTAACTTTTTATTACTGGATCTCTTTCTTGAGAAAAAATTCAGTCATCAAACAATCTTATCTAACAACCATGAGTCAAATGGGACTGACTCTACTCTAGCAGATCAGTATTAACTACTCTCTGCAAGGGTTTAGACTCAAATAAATGCCAAGTATTTTCTTGAAAATGTATATTATTTTCAATTATTCTTTTTAAATTGGTCATTTTTGTGTCTTGTATTTGTGGCCAGTGGAACTCTGAATTTAAAAAAAAAACAAAAACAAAAAACAAGGGGCACTTGGGTGGCTCAGTCAGTTAAGTAACCGACTTCGGCTGAGGCCATGATCTTGTGGTTTGTGGGTTCGAGCCCTGCGTCAGGCTCTGGGCTGACAGCTCAGAACCTGGAGCCTGCTTTGGATTCTGTGTCAACCTCTCTGTCCATCCCCCCACTCATGCTCTCTCTCCCTCTCTCTCTCTCTCTCTCTCTCTCAAAAATAAATAAATAAAAATTCAAAAACAAAACTCAGCAATAATGATAATTTTATATACATGTATATCAGGAGTAGACAGTTTTATATTTCTTTCTTTGCTAATGGAATTTATAATATGAGGGGATGACACTATATTTCAACTGTTACTGCAAATGACTTATGGGAGAATGATAGACCAACTTCTCAGAATCTTGTTGAAAATGAAAAGCAGCAAGTCATTACCATTACTGATCAATAGGGAAATATAAACCGTCACCCACAGTAACTGAATGACTTTCTGAATGGCAATGAAGATGAAGAAGGGAAAATTCTGTGAAAAATGTAAATGGGGTAGGGCACTAATAAAGATAAAATTTAATGAGGTAATGACATCTAAACAAAGTATACTTTGTTATTATTTGAAGGCATTGTCTAAGATTTCTAGATACAGGCAGTACCTTCTGAAATTATAAACTTGTTATCATCAATTATCTCTGATTCAGGTAGGAAAGAGGTGTCAAAGTCTCCTAGGACACCCTCAGTTCCATTGAGAAAGAGTGTACTCCAGTGAAAGAAACGTTTATTTCCTGTTATTTAAGCAGAGAGCCCTGCCTGTACCCCAGCCTGATGCCATTCAGGACTAGCGAAACCACATCTACCCGAAGTCACCACCATTGTGCCGCTGGCCCAGATACATATTTACGTTTTGTAAAAAGTTAGTTCAGCCTTTCAAAAAGCCATTTTTTTCCTTCCTGAAATGGAAGGTAGGCACATCAGTTTGTCTGTCTGAGTGACTGACTGATGGAGGTACACACGAGAAGTGGTACAGGGCGGACTGTTTTGCATACTGCGTCTTTACCATTGTTCGGGCATGCTTTTCTCATAACGTAGTGTCAGACAGCTGGGGAGGCTACATAGCAAGTCCAGTGAGGCAGCAGCGCGAGATGATTAGATCACAATCTATCTGAGTTCAAATCCTAGCTCTGCCCCACGACTAGCAGTGAACCCGTTGGCAGTGCACTTGATCTTTCTATGCCTCAACTACTTTGCCCGTAAATGAACGATAACGAATAATAAGAGTACCTTTTAGGATTGGCATGGCATTAAATGAACATATATATACATGTATATGCCACCAAGGGGTTCCAGCAACATGCTAAGCACCAAATAAAGCCTTTTCTAAAAAGTTGCTAATGTTTTCTGTCAGTGTGTTTTACTCTGGTAGAATTCGTTGCTACCTATGGGACAAAGCTCTTCTTAGGAAAACTGACATTTTGGACAGACAGAATGCAGTGATAAAAAGTGTTCATAATGAGAATATAATTTTATAGCTTAAATAGAAAAACTAGGGAGGACCACAGATCTGGGGATTTGGACTTCCAAGCTCCTCTTTATCCCCCAAAACTCAATTCATAAGTTATCTTAGAATATTATACAGCAAACTTGTAAAATACATCCTTCTCCAAGAAAGACAAAAACAACAACAACAAAAACTCAAAACAAAACAAAAAAAACCCCTTTTGATTGGCAGTGATCATAATGGTGTTCAGAGACAAGAAGAAGTTTTGGTGTTTTTTCGGACAAGCTAAATAACCCTGGGTTATAATGTTAAATACAGCAAGCTACTCCTTTATAAGTGAGTGTGGACAGTTATGGATATCTTCAAATCAACTGCAATGTCTATTTCTTTGAGCTTCTGAGAGTCTGAATCTCCCCTGTAAAAACTAAACAGATTGCATTAGAGGATTTATAAGGATATACAATATTTTAAGATTTTATTAGAAGTATCTAGTCCATCATAATTGAATAATCTTTTTTGTATTACACTTTTTTTTTTACAAATTGTAACACCTTTGCTGTTTTTATTCTGATCATGAAAGTAATACACTAAAATGCAAAAACATCAGAGTACTAAGAAAATGAAATTACTTCTATTCTCGTTATTTAAAGATAGCATCAAGTACAGAATCACATCATACTTAATGTTTTATAGTTTCTTTGTTTTCCAATTAGCAAGGTATTATGGATATCATACCATGTCAGTACAAAGAAACACATGATATCATTTTAGTGGTTAATATCTCACTGTAGTATCTTACTCTATGGACAAACTATAATGAACATATAGTTTATTTCCTACTGAAAGGCTTATAATCTGTTGCCCCTTTTATGCTATCAAACACAAGTTACAATAAATATCCTTGAAGATAATATATTTATAGATTTTTCCAAATATTCCCTTAGGATAAATTACCAGAAGTGAGAATTCAGTGTCAAAGGCCAAGGACTTTCATAAAGTCTTTTGATATGGCCTAAAAATTGCCCCAAAGGGTTGTATCAGTTAACAAACCACCAGTACATATAATCAGAGGTCAGCAAACTACAGCCATGGATCAAATCCCACCCACTGCCTGCTTTTGTAAATGGAAATTTTATTGGAACACAGGCATATGCATCAGTATAGACCACAAAACAGGCCCTTTATAGAAAATGTTTACCAACCACTGATATAGACCATTATTTTGCCATGATGGGCTATCATCAAACACATACACACACACAGATACACACTATTTTCCTCCTTTTCCCTAATATAAAAATATTCTCGTCAGTGGGATTTTTGGTAATAGGAAAGCACTGTCAATCTTACACAAAATTGTGAAAACTTAGCCTAATATCTTTGTTTTCTGGACAATGGAAATTCACAGAGTATGCCTGAGGCAAGTAATGGAATATAATTACTGCTGTGATCAACTCAGGTGCTTGGACTCCCACTTAAGCGATCTTTCTACTACATCCAAATGGTTCAAAAAAGAAAAGAAAAACTTGTGAGATAAGAACATTCAAGGGAGTTTTTCTACTGAAAACGCAAACTTGTTAGATTTTTCCTTTTTTTAATTTTTTTTTACATTTATTTATTTTTGAGAAGCAGAGTGAGACAAAGTGTGAGCAGGGTAAGAGAAGAGAGAGAAGGAGATAAAGAATCTAAAGCAGGCTCCAGGCTCTGAGCAAGCGGTCAGCACAGAGCCTGATGCGGGGCTCGAACCCACCAACTGTGAGATCATGACCTGAGCCAAAGTCCTATGCTCAACCGACTGAGCCACCCAGGCACCCCTCAAACTTGTTAGATTTTTCAAGAGAGCATGAAGCAACTCTATTTCATCATTAGTGAAAGAAAATTCATAAAGTTTCTAATGAATTAATACATGACCTCCAAGATCTTTCCGTTCCTCTATTTTCCTCTATTTTCTTTTCTTTCCAGTACTTTTTCTGCTTTCCACTACTTTATGTGATTTGAAGCTCTGACAAAAATAATACTGAATTAATGATCTTTAACCTCCTGCCTTTTACAGTCTGGTTGGAATATTAAGTTACAGTGTAAGACAGCATTTCATTGATTTTTTCTTCCTCCTTGGCACACTGTGTTAGGGCTACAATGGTAACTTGGCTGATAACTCTCTTAGCATATTATATATATACACATACACGATGGTATATATACCATTAAAATATATATATATTATACCATTTATATATATATTATACCATTTATATATATATACCATTAATATGTGTATTATACCATTAATATATATTAGCATATTATGTATATATATCTTATAAAAAAGTATTCACTGTTTTCATAATGATCATCAAAAATAAGCTATTAAGTATCAATAGGATGGTGAATTTGACATTTTTTAACATTATAAAAGTTGATATTTTTCCACAAGTTATCCCAACAATTATATCTCACTTGTTTTAATAACTATGTATATCTTCTATTTTAAAAAGTATTACTACTTCTCTAGAAAATACAGAAGAGTCTGAAAAATGAGTATCTCACAGTTTCTTTAAAAAGCGCATTACAGAACACATCTTAAGTAGTATATTGCAACATTTACTGTGACAAGGCAGAGAATTAACTGATTGATTAGGGGTCCTTTTATTTATTTGGTAAACACAAATTGTCATATTATATGTGATTTCTTTTCCAAACATTTTCCCAACAAAACAATCTAAACGATTCTAATACTGTGGTTTTTATTAGCCACTTTTTCTTGTTTCAGTTTTGTTTTCTGTTGTTCCCTCCAGTTAAGTTCAGAAAATGTAAACCTTTGCCCAGTATGTGCAGCAGGACTCGGGTTTATCTTTGAATAATAACACTCATGTCTGATCCAGAACTTGACAAACAGGCCTCTCAGAGATCAAGGAGAAACATGGTTTTCAATCTGTTTGTTGCCTTTCCCCCTTGTGGTGGGCTCTCCCCTCTGGAAATTTTCCCCTCAGGAAATTTTCCCTCCTTCAAAGATGGGACACTGTTCAGAAGGTTCTTTCACACAGTGAACGTACTGAGGCATTATCATTTCTCTTAAACTTAAGTCATTTTAAAATATTTTTATTGCTTCTGAAAACTCATATGGACTATTAAATTTTACCTTTACCAAGGAGAGGGAACAGTGTTTTATAGATTACTTAAGAGATTCTCTGATCTTTTTTACAAAAAGCAAGAAAAGAAGCTTGTCTTTGCCATAGATGCCCCAGGGGGATGCTAAAATAACAGGAATGGAGAATTATTCAAACTTTACAACTGTCAGCCAACCTAGAAATGGCTCAACACTTATTAGAGGGAACAGGGTAGTTAACAGGGAGAAACTGTCATCTCTCTTGCCATTTAAAAACTGGGGGTGTTAATTCCTGATTCGGGGCAAAGAATACCACCTACTTGTTAGAATAAGTGACAGGCAGTTGGGTACGTGAGACTGTACTTTGGAGAGAGATCTGAGCTTGGGATACATTTTTGAGAGTTTTTCACAAATAGTTGGTACTTAGAGCCTTATTTTATATTCATTCGGTGCTTAAGAGCATGCAATTTAGGTCCATCCACCTAAGGCAGTTAGAGGTGGCACCAGGGGTAAACCCGGTTAGGCCATGTTCATGTCCCTGAAAGCCTCACAATGGCTGTGCAGTCTTCTGTCTGTTTCTCAGCTCATTTTGCTGAGATCATGTGCAAGCACAGGCAATTGAGTGAAGATGAGTTGCAAGCATTTGCATGAGAGTAATAATGCAATTTGGTAGAGTAGGGAAACACGTCTGAGAAACTTCACAGACTGTGAGGAAATTGATCCCTATGTCAAATGGAGATGAGCCCAAGGCGGCATCTCTACTCCTTCTGAAAGAAATATTAGGGGTACGCACGGAAGTTTTCTGCTCCCGGGCATCAGCCCAGGCCCATGGCCACGTGTCAGTGCCACCATTCAGAGTACTGGCATGAGGAGGTAAATCCAACCTGCCAGGGTACAATTCCGGGTCACAGTTCTACTTGCTAATTAAGGCAAGTAACTTAACTTCTCCAGCCTTGGTTTTCTCATCTGTAAAGTGCGGATCATTATCTATGTTGGAGAGCTAGGACAGAGCTACACTGAGATCATGTATATAAAGCCTTGCTCCCAGAGGGCAACGCAGATTAAGAGCATGGGTAAATGTGAACTAGGAGGAGAACTGGTAGAGGCATTCTAGATACTACTCAGTATGTCACAAACACAACAGAAAGATTAGGTGCAACTACTGATTGTTAACAAATATTGAACAGAGTCTTATAGAGTGGAGGCAAATGAAAAGAAAGTAAATTAACTGCCTAATGGAGGCTTCAATAAAGGTGACACATAACCAAATTAAAGCAAGAAAGCTTCTGCGGTTATACATACCAGAGAAAAATACAAGATTTATATTTTCCCTGCACTTTGTATATGGGAAGCATTTATTCTTGTTTCAAGTCATTTTATCTTTAAGGAATAGATGGGATATTGGATCCCATATACTATATTTTTATAGTATAAAAATACTAGGAAGTAGAGACAAAAGCAAGATGTTAAGGACAATTTAGTTGAACTGAAAGCTAAAACATAAAGATATTTTGTAGTTAATTTAAAACAATTTAGGGACAGGTTTTTTTTAACAAAACATTAATGTTTATCTTTATTTTTGAGACAGAGAGTGAACACAAGCAGGCGACGGGCAAAGAGAGAGGGAGACACAGAATCTGAAGCAGGCTCCAGGCTCTGAGCCATCAGCACAGAGCCCGATGCAGGGCTCGAACCCATTAACCACGAGATCATGACCTGAGCCAAAGTCGGATGCTTAACTGACTGAACCACCCAGGTGCTCCAAGGGGCAGTTTTTAAAATGTCTTTCGTTTTCACTGTGAATGAAACCCAAAGAAAGGGACAGACTATTAATAAAGAGATATCTAGGTGAGACGCAGAGGAGCACTTGAAAGATGAGTGTTGCTAAACCTTTGACCAACCCTCCAGGGAAGAAGATGAAAATTTCCTTCCCTAGAACTCGTTTAAGGAATAAACAGTTACCTCTTGTGAATAATTCCAAAGTAAACTTGGAGGGGAAAAAAAAGACAAAAAATCTGTGATTGTCTTTTAATGACTATAACTGAATATTCAAGTATTTGAGAATTTTAATGACTCTGAACTTTGTGCATGTGGGGCACTCCCAATATCTTGGCAGTCTTTAATAACGCTTGGAGAAAACAGAATAACATTTCACCTTTACAGAACACAGTGAAAGCCAGCAATTAAGTCAAAAGGAGCTCCAAGGAACTAAAGACAAGGCACAGAGTTCATGTATAAAAACCAATCCAGGTACTTGATACCTAGACGACCAGATTGTATTTATTCTTATTTTACTCACAGGTAAAAATTAGCTTGGTTATCTGATCTTTTAAATTCCTGAGCACATTAGATGTAACAAATTAAAAGAAGCTAAAGATGCCACAGGGTTAGAAAAAGGAACAGTGTGACTCACAATTCCAAATGCACAGGGGGCTGAGTCTACTCGTGTAGGACAAACATTCTAGGGGCCACAGAAAGCCCCAGAGTTAACACTGCATTAAAGCAGAATGAAGTCTCACATCCTAACTTGCTAAAAGAGTTATTTTTATGTGGCACAGTCACCTTAAATAGGCAAGAAAGAGTACAATCCAATCCGAGAAAGATTTTCATCATGAATAGGTACTTTTATGTTTTAAGAAACAATAGCATGTTTTGTTTTCAAAAGGGTAGACCCTCAGCTTTGGAAACCCCCGTATCCATTATAACTCATTTCCTCCAAGTTCCCAAGTAACTACAGTATTGGCTGTGAAATGGAACTAACTGAATCAGGAGTCCAGATTTCTGTCATAATTTCTGTGAATATTCCATTCATTCATTTGTGTATCTTATTCCTCTATTATGTAACCTAAAATTTGTGACTGGTGGGAAAGAAAGCATAAAAAGTGAGGAAAATGTTGCTTTCATCTTTAGCATCAATGTTTGAGATGGTACGGTGATGATCTTAGCTATTTTAAATATATTTTGTCTGGGGCGCCCGGGTGGGTCAGTGGGTTGAGCGTCCGACTTCGGCTCAGGTCATGATCTTGCGGTTGGTGAGTTCAAGCCCCACACGGGGCTCTGGGCTGACAGCTCAGAGCCTGGAGCCTGCTTTGGATTTTGGGACTCTCTCTCTCTCTCTCTCTCTCTGACCCTAAATCTACTCTCTCTCTCTCTCAAAAATAAACATTTTAAAAATTAAAAAATAAGTAAAAAATAAATATATTTTCTCATGGAATCTCAATAACCTTATAATTTAGCATTCTTATTTTATAAGTAAGAATAATAATAAAAACCTTGATAGTCATGGAGGTCAGAGAACATAACCAAGGACACACAGCTGGGTATGAATCCAGGTTGGCTTGACATAGTACTACCTGCATTCCAGGCAGCAGCTGCCTTTACTGACCATGAGGACTAAGTCAACCAATGTGAACCACTGGCTGCTTATTACCCACTCTTTATAATAGGATGGCATTTGTAATGTTAATACTGAAAAAATCCAAAGCCTGTAATGTGGAAACATAAATCTACCCCTAGTACTGTTTTTCAGGACCAAATTCAAACACACTAGCTTCTAAGCCATTCTTATTAAATAAAGAACACATATTTCAGAATTTTCTGCCAGAAAACACTTTGGCCTCTCCTGAGCAACTTCTTCAGTTGTAATAAGGATAGAGATGTTTCTTATTTATGTTCCTTTTTTGTTCGGGTTACCAGGAAGCTGGGCATTCAATAATAGTATATATTTCCTTCAACTTGCTGTCAATGCTGGTGGTTTTCTAGTATTGTATTCATTGTAAAGCCAATGTTTTGGAAAGTTGCCTCAACTCCTCTGTGGGAAAATCCAGGTTTTAATAAATTGTACAAAGGCTGAAACAATTTATAAATGTGTTTATGTATGTGATGGCAACATAAACCCTCTGGTATTTAGTTGATTATCTGTGCATCCACATTTATCTTTATTCAATGTTCCTCAAGTAAAATCCAATGGAAGTCTATAGTGTTTTTCTCTGATATGTGATGAACTGCCCAACAACGTGAATCATACATTACATTCAAAGCATATACATAAGGTCAATATGATGGGTACAGGCTACTTCCCAAGTATCACAGAATTATTTGCCCTCTGATATCCAACAGTTGTAAAACTTGGTTACACACACACACGCATGTGCACATACCCCATAGAAAGACTGAAACCTTGCCAGTACACTGTGTTAATAGTCAGTCATGACTTAACAATGTGAGGAGGAATGAAGACAGTTCAAACTCAGACTATCAAGAGACAGAATTTGTTTTCATCCTCATGGATGGTTCTATCCTCATGGATCCTAAGTGGTTCTTGTGAAGACAGCACAAGCCTTTCTTGAAACAACTTTCATCCAAGCAATTCCATTTAAGGTGTTTGGGTAACTTCTTAGGAGTCCATGGTATTTGCCAGCATAGACGGATTTGAAATCGTTATTGCCAAGGTGGCAGATTTGAAAATTAGAATGTCTATCTATTAAAATACTACTCTTCTCCAACTAAAATAAAAGAGTATCTCATCTACTCAAGAGAATTTTGGGCCAAAGTTAGGGTCCCAAACAAGCCATTTCAAATTTCATTCTAAAATCATGTCTGCAGCCCATTCTGCTAACATAAATATATTTTCAAATTGGAAAAAAGAGAAATTATCTGCAAAAGTTGTAATGGGAGTAGCAATTCAGTGATAAGTAACTTACATGCTTTACCTTTTTACTAGAAAAATGATCTTTTAGCCACATTCCCCCATGTGCTGGGTTTGTCTTTCTTATTTCTTATCCCATTCCCCTTCAGCAAAATATCTAGAAATACGCTTTCCTTTATTGATACAATAACCAATCAAAATCTAACTGGAAAAAATATATTTGGAAATTTTTGAAAGCTCCCATTCCTTGTGTTGGCAAGAAAGAAAGCACACATTATAGTAAATATAAAATAATAATTCTTATTTTCCTTTTCCTCACCTTGTAGTAGTATTATGGATTACATGTTTGGGTTCTCCTAAAATTCATAAGTCAAATCCCTAACTCCCGGTGGGATGGTTTTAGGAAACAGGGCCTTTGGGAGATAATTAGGTTTAGATGAGGTCATAAGGGCGGGGTCCTCATAATGGGAATCACTGTCCTTACAAGTAGAGAAAGAGATGGGCAAGGTCTCTCTGCCATTAGAGGATTAACCAGAAGACAGCTGCCTGCGAAAGAGGGCCCTCCCCAGACACCAAATCTGTCTGCACCCTGATCTTGAGTTTCCCAGCTTCCAGAGACATGAGACATAAATGTTCGTGGTTTAAGCCACCCGGTCTATGGGATTTTTGTTATAGCAGCCCAAACTGACAAGGACAAATAACCCCTCAAGAACCAACAGTTTGTGAAAGTATTAGTACACTATCTTGAAAGTCATTTTAAACTATATCACTGAGATACACTGACCAACAGTTTTAGGTCCAGCCCAACCTGCCTATTTCTGGTTATCACCTGCATTCTGGGAGAAACTGCTTTTGTCATCCTAAGTGGTAGGAGAGACAGGAACAGAATGTGACAATTCATTTTCTCTCTCTTTCTATTTACAATTTAGGGTGGTGTTACAGTGAAATAATTAATTGACCTGCCCAGAGAACAAATAAATCACACACTCAATATGCTGCTTGGGATTTGCAGCTCATTTCTGCAGGACTGCTGTGCGGCGTGGCTAACGTATGAGGTCGGTAAGCTCTTCTGACATGTCTCCAAGTCATCCTGAGCTCTTGCAAGGTTATGGTGGTGAAATATGACAGAGATCGCGGCACAGTTACAATAGCATATGTTCCAAATCAGTAACCAACGGAACAGAACGCATAACTACAACAAAACAGATACAAGTATTGCAAATGATGAGGAAGGTAAAGAGAAGCAATCTTAATAATTACTCAGCAATACCATAAAGGGATGCTTGGCGCATGCTGTGTATGTGTGGAACATGCATCTCCACCAAGAGATTCTTGGCATTGCCTTTATCAGATGGTCTCTATTTGGGAAAATAACACAAATCAGAAAGAGATTTGAGACTATCCACCAGGCTAACTTTCCAGGCCTTTTTACTTCTCCTTGTTTAGAAGTTCAGAGATCGTTCCTTGGCAAGACTATATATGTCTAGCTAATTCTGTAAAGTTTCAAAGCTTCAGATGAGAGTTAAAGAGGTATAAGATTAGTGTACTTCGAGACTATCAGGACACCTCTTTGTTACTTATTCTCAAATGTATGTAATCAAATGTTACTGGTGCATCAAACCAACAGACTATGTAGAGACCAGAAGTAGATCGCTTTGCTACTAAGAGGAAACTAATTCTCATAGGATCCTTGCTTGAATTTTAAATCAGCCTGTGACATGTGTCATGCAGTCCAAACCCACTGTGATGAATACTTCTTGATCAGTTGAAATTCAACTGCGATTTATTAGCAATAAAAAGAGAGCAATGACATCAACCATTGATCTCATACTTAAATGCCTTATTAGATACACATCTGTTTTATGGGTCTCACAAATTCTTAACGACTAGAGTATCAAGGGGAAGTCTGTAGAAGGGACTGTGATATAGACCAGAATTTTGCTCTGATGACTCTAGATACAATGAACCTCCATTATCCTGAACTTCCAGAGACCTCCAAAGAGTAGAAAACGTTAATCAGGAGAACTGCATATCCAAAGGGCAAAATAAACTTAACTGGAGATGACAATTAGCCCCTTTTTAACCAAAGTCAAAGAATTTTGACAGTGGCATGTAATGGAAAACTTTTACTGGAAGTGATCTTACAATTTATCAAATGAAATTATAGAAGGATGCATTTACAATCTCATGCAAATTGTCAAGATCAAAATAATCGTTAAATGGTATTTCTAAAATCTATCATGATTGAGTCGTCACCATCTCGGGCACACACGTCTTTGCTATATAAAGACGAAGTGTTTTGCTGCTTTAATTCAGAATTGCTCTCAAAACCCCTATGGGAAATGATCAAAACCCTATGAACCCCTTTGACAATGGAATGTCCTCAATAGAGAACCACTAGGTAAATTACCTCACAAGTTGTGTGCTAATTTGTCTCATTATATGCAGCCAGTTTCATTCATAGGAATAAAAATCACCTTTGATATTTAGTTTGGTGGTTACCATAAACCCAGCAGCTAACATAAATGATCATATTGACTGGAGTTCTGTTTTCTCAATTTGTGCTGAGCTTTCATTTCTTCAAATGCTTTCATTTAATCAGTCGTCCCTCTCATCAAATAACTTTAAACTAGTTATTGTGTTACAGTTATAATTCTTGACCAACTTTGCCTGATGACATGAGTGGATAATATATCAGCTTTTCTGCTAATAGCTGTGGAACCATACTCAAATGTTGATGGATAATCAAGGCTACTTTAAAGTATAATTAATATGACACCATCCAGAAATATCTGCTAAATATCTTCATGATCCCAGAGGTTAAACAATTCTAACAAAATCTACAAATCTGAAACTGTCCACTTTACTTTGTTTTAGTTTAGTTTAGTTTAGATATTTATCTTGAAAGACACAGAGACCACGAACAGGAAGGGGCAGAGAAAGAATCCCAAGCAGGCTCTGTTCTGTCAGTGCAGAGCCCTATATGGGCCCTCAATCCCACAAACTGTGAGACAATGACCTAAGATGAATTCAAGAGTCAGATGCCCAACTGACTGAGCCACCCAGGCGCCCCTGAAATTGGCCATTTTAAATCTCATAATGCCAATTTGAGGTGCAGAGAATCTCTAGAGGACCTTTTCTTACATTCAACAGATGTGGACTATCCCCCACCGCTGACATGTCTATAAGAAAGGCATTTTTTTGTTTTCTTCCTTATTACAGAGTATGAATTTGTATATAATTACAGAATGAAATATTTATTTAAACAATGAAGTAAACATGTGGCCTTGCTTCACTTACAAGGCAAATGTGAAGGAAAAACTATTTCTTAGTTGCCGAATTTTGGAGGCACAGGCATCTAGCCAGCCCCTCCTTTCTCTGTGAAGAAACTTCAGATTTCTTGTTTAAGCATAATAGGAGTTTCGGGGGCACCTGGGTGGCCCAGTCGGTTGGGCAAGTGACTTCAGCTCGGGTCATGATCTTGTACTCCATTGAGTTCAAGCCCCATGTCAGGCTCTATGCTGACAGTTCAGAGCCTGGAGCCTACTTTGGATTCTGTCTCCCTCTCTCTGTCCCTCCCCCACTCACACTCTATCAAAAATAAAATAAAAACATAAAAAAAAAACTTAAAAAAAAATAAGAATTTCATGGGGGCGCCTGAGTGGCTCAGTGAGTTGAATGACATACTTCAGCTCAGGTCATGATCTTGTGGTTCATGAGTTCGAGCCCCACACTGGGATCTCATCATGGAGCCCGCTTCAGATCCCCCTCTCTCTCTGCCTCTCACCCACCCCCTTTCAAAATTAAAAAAAAAAAGCATTAAAAAAAAAAAAAAAGAACTGACTGAATTTCAAAGTAGAATGTGCTTGTTGGTGAAGGCTTGCTTATTAGCATGTTGCTGGGACATGGCCTTTTTCCCCAAACTGCTGAAAACAAAGACAACTATGTCCTTTAGAAACATTTGCTGCATCTACAGGTGGCAGGTGATACTATGTGTAAATGAAGCATAACGTAGTAGGATAAATAAGGAACTAAACTCATCAAGTTCCAAGAACATCAGCCTGGACTCATTTCTTAATTTGAGCCCTGGTGCTTCATTATGCTTGCATTTACATTTCCATCAATAGAATGAACATGAAAATATAACACATTTAGGAATAACTTAAGGAATGACCCATAATGTTGATCAAGAAACACTTGGTAAATATTTGCTAGGCTTTTTAATCACAGGACATTTGATGCTCGGCAGAGTGAACAGATCAGAAACAGATTTTCTTAATCTCCATAGCAAGAACTGAGCATAAGTATAAACTGCAAAAGGGGTATTTAATATATAATAGGAGTTAAAAATAGCTGCATTAAAATGAAACTGACAAGAGGATATGTAATCCAACCATACGGGCCTAAATGCTTCTGGCTTGTGATGACTTCATGATTGATTGGTATAAAACAGAACCATTTAAAAACTCAAAATAAGAAAAAGGTACCTGAGAGAAAAGTAATCGCCACAAGCCTCTGAGGTAGTAATTTTTCAAATGAAGTATAAATAGAAATCCTAAAATTCAGAAAGCAAAGTTGCATAGGCATCCAGTGGCTCAGTCCATGCAAAATATATTTTAGGATCCAAGCGTCTCTGATTTTTGTCACTGCACACAGTGAGAATTAGAAGGGCATACACACACATGTGCTTTATTACGTGCCGTGAGAGTGATTTTGGTGTGTTTGCACTATCAGTTATTTTAATTTCTTTGAGAATCAGGTCTCACGCTGATTTCTTAAGAGCTTGGGAATTTTTCTCAATTTAAATTTCATGAAGATCCATAGTACGTACAATAGGCGCAGGGGCTCCAGTGCTGGGAAGCAGGAAGTCTGGACCTCCACTCACATAGATCCCCCAGACTTAGAATGGCACCTAAGGCATCTCTATTGAGTCCTGGTAGTTCAAGGGGCTTTTGTCCTAGAAAGAGCATTGGGTAATAATAGATCTGTGGAAGTATATGTATATATAGCCACACATGCATATGTAGCCTTTCAGTCTAATTTTCATTTTGTAGATAAGGAAAATGAAAGCTCAAAGTTAGTACTTTAAAATCAAAAAATAATCATCAATAATGAGAGAGAAGGAAAAAGCTAATGCCTGAACTATCAATTGATACTATGCTAATTCCAGTTTCCTAAGACTCAAAATGGCACTCTTTCTGTTATTCCCAGGAACAGCGTAAACAGACTGAAGACCAAAATAGTTGACCAGGCTTCCAGGACAATGTACAAGTAATGGAAAAAGAGGGAGAATACTAGGGAATTGCTACGTGACCAAAAGCAGTATACAGTGATCTCCAAATGAGCTAGCCAAGTGTAGTTCAGACTCTAGTGGTCCAAGTTCTATTTTTGTTCTTAAAGTTTGTGTTCAAATTTGATAAATGCTGAGAGAGACAGAGGATTAGCATCGTATTCATTACCAGGACAACATGCTGCACAAACAGAGAATTACCTTTTCCTTGCTGCCTCAGCAAGAACGCTTGAGATGCCCAAACACCAAGGGAAGGGCGCTTATTAGCAACAAAAACATCAGAAGCCGCAACAGCAGACATGTGGAACATTAGTGTCTCTTACTCTATAAATATCCTCGCTACAAAATTCAGCTCTGAAACAGATCACAAGGTTTTCTTTTCAAATTACATTATTTATGTCTCCTCATAAATGAAGTGGAAAATAGAACAAATGAGGAACAAAAAAACGCATCCCTTTGTGCAAGCATAAAGGTGGGCAGTATCACTGTGCCGTCTGTAGTTTAAATAAAGTGAGATGAAAACAATCCAGGTCAGCTCATGCTGGAAGCCTATCTTCTGCAGTATAAGAACGGATTAGAGCTTCTCAAATTGTAATGTGTATACAGTCACATAGGGATCTTGTTAAAATGTAAATTCTGAGTCTGTAGATTAGGTTTGGGACTGAGATTTTATATTTCTGGACAGAGTCTTAGATGATGCTGATGTTGCTGTTTTTTAGACTGCATGGAGACAAGGGATGGTGACAAAATATGCGATACCTTCCCTCAATGGGATGGCATGGTTAAATTTTGTTTTTTTTTTTTTTAGTTCTCAAAATTTAAACTTTGAGTTCTGCAAGCATATAAAGAACCCTAGGAAAAGTAAACTATTAAGCTCTACAGAGTAAAAAAAGAAACATTCTGATCTAACCATTTAGATTCCATTTTTTGGACTAACAAGACACTTTTATTTTAGGATTAGGGATACATTCATTGAGATCAGATCATTAAAGAATTTTCATAAAGCATTTCCCAAAATCATCTGTGTCTAGCCAAATTATTTCATAATTTTTCATAATATTTCAAAATTATCAATTTTCTATGAATAGGATCAAAATATTTTAATTTTAACATTACTGAAAATATTTACTGGATAAGTTATTTTTCATGAAAATTTTATAAATTATATATATATACACACACACACACACACACACACACACACACATACATGTATTCCATAAAACATTTTATCACTGTGAATATTCTTTTGTGGTTATTACTTTAATACATCCAAATTTGGGGGATGAAAATTTTATAATTTTGAATTTGCTCTACATTATTTGATTCTTCTAGAAAGATTATGATGTTCTATTGTCAGCTTTTGTCAGAGTCAATTGTGTTGATTAAATTCTACACAAATATTTACGGTAAATTTTATAGACGACGAGGATTTGCATTTATTTTTGCAGAACAAATGGCCAAAGAGGGGAAAGACAGTGCATCTGGAAACACAATAAGGTTAGCTTGGAATCCATGAACTCTGAGGAAAGGAAGATTTGGAGAGTTAAGAAGAAAAATTAAATTTTAAGAGCATGTAGGGCAAGGGGAGCTTTAGCAGAGGGTAAGGAAATACTGAAAGCCAATAAAGATGTTGGAATGAAGAAAAAAAAACTTTACTTATTATCCAACAAACATACCCTCTACCCTACATAGAGTATCAGTAACTGAATTCAGTTCTCCATTCACCTAGTGTGTAAGTTCCTTTTCAGATATTCCCTTTTCTTTCTTCATAAATACCCATCAGCATTCGTGAAGGGTTAATGGAATGCTATATACACCGTCATGCATTTCATTTACTCACAAAATCTCATAACTTCACAATGACAGTATTTATCACTGTGCTTCTAGTCCTAAGATAAAATAAAATAAAATAAAATAAAATAAAATAAAATAAAATAAAATAAAATAAAATAAAAAAAAGTAAAATAAAATAATAAAATAAAATAAAATAAAATAAAATAAAATAAAATAAAAACATTTCCTTTTTTTTTATGAAATACATTTAGGGAATTCATCCTTAGACCTCACTGAGTCACCCGCATGTATAATAATCATGATGTTCAACTAATGTTCCCCATTAAAATGCCTTATATGAACATTGAGAAAAAGCAGGCACTTATTGGGATGAGCAATGGATGTTGTATGTAAGCCAATTTGACAATAAACAATATTAAAAAATAAAAATAAAATAAAGTAGGGGCGCCTGGGTGGCTCAGTTGGTTAAGCGTCCGACTTCGGCTCAGGTCGTGATCTCGCGGTCCGTGAGTTCAAGCCCCATGCCGGGCTCTGTGCTGACAGCTCAGAACCTGGAGCCTGCTTCTGATTCTGTGTCTCCCTCTCTCTCTGCCCCTCCCTCCATTCATGCTCTGTCTCTCTCTGTGTCAAAAATAAACGTTAAAATTTTTTTTAAATAAAAAATAAAATAAATAAAAATAAATAAAGAAATAAATAAATAAGATAATAAAAGGCAATACCAAAATAAAATAAAATAAAATAAAATAGAAAAAAAGAAAATAGGTCACTATATGCTGTATTTTAAATTAAAAAAAAAAAAAGAAAGAAAAGGTGTATGGGAAGTATACTACACTCTGCATATCTTCCTGACTCCTGTTGATGCTCTCTTCATAAAAGAAAAGTTCTTTTTTGGATTCATATTAACAAGGCAGCTAAAATAATAAGATGCATTTCCATGGTTTCTTGCATCTTCAAAAAAAAATAAATAAAGTTGTGACTTAATAAAAAATTAAATGTATGCAAATTAGTGGTCATCTGTTTCCTCCTTTCTTCCTAAAATTTGGCATCTCTCCATTGCTCTTCACTCACACAGTCATAGCTTATACGTGTGTTATTTCTAGCACAGTCATTATTTGCAAGATTAGATCCTGTGAAAGAAAGGCACCAGTCATGATATGGCTTCAAAGTTTTCTATCCCAGAGCATATATTCACTGGTGCAAGGAAGTGCCTTAGATCAATCTACAGAATCTCATGAGCTCATGTTTTTCCACTCTCATCATCAATTCTAAACTATGAGTAGCAACTTAATTCCAGATTTTTTTTTTAATTTTCTCAAGAACAAAATGAGGGCAAATGACTACTTTACCGCCAAAACTCTCTCTGAAGAGCAATCTTCCAAAGTTGTCAGACATTTTCAGTATGGCCCTCTATCATAGGGTGGTTTTGTGTCTCCAAACCAAAAACACTTGAATTGGAAAACAAATTTTAGGGTCAGCATGAAATGTTTCTGAAAATCACAAGTGTATGATGATTACAAAAATGCTATTGATAATGATTTGAGGTTAGGGGAAGTCTAAATGACCAACCCCTCAATACCATAAATACTTGAATAATGTGTGTTACTGTAGTTGGTATAAATTTTTAGGATATAGAGTACCATATATAACATTTAAAAGAAAGATACGTGTGAAATTTATTTGAATTTTTGAAAGTTTAAGAAATGGTTAATATTTCTTAATTACTTGTCCTGATTTGTTTATACTGATTTGCAATAATGATTGTGAAAACAAGCAACAGTGCTTGAGTGTTTGAAGAGAAAGAGAGAGTGAGAGAGCGTGCGTGCCCCTGAAGGGAAGGGGAGGGGGAGGGGGAAGGGGAATGGGAAGGGGCAGGAGAGGAGAGGAGAGGAGAGGAGAGGAGAGGAGAGGAGAGGGAGGGAGGAAGAAGAAAGACACTGAAAATTTAACAGGAAGATCATACTTGATATTTCTATGGGGAAGTTCTAGTCACAAATCAGGTAATGTCTTTATGTTAAATCAAAATAATGGTCAATGATTGTTATTTCTCTGAGTGACATTTTGCCAAATAAGAACCAACAGTTAAGAAAAGTGCTAAAACCCTAGGGTTCTAGATGGATGTAGACTTTTAAGTGGAAACTGTGATCCTGTGCACACTGAACACCAATCCCCCAGTTTCCTGGGTGGCACTGATTGGGCTGGGCAAAATTTCAAACCTAGATTCACTGCAAATATCTGAGTTCAGGTCAAGTGCTCCCTGGGTCTGCCACTTAATTCACCTGTCAGCGCCAACATACTAGATCTGAAGACAGTGCTCTAAATCCAACTTTAGGACTTGTTTAAAAGGGCTTTGATAGATTTGTACCAACCACAGTAACATACATGATTCAGATGTCAAGATATGGAAGAGGATGATCACTCAGACCATCCCTGACCTCAAGGAACATTATCAAATGGAATTTTCTTATTTTTTAAAATTTTTTCATGGTTACTTATTTTTGAGACAGAGAGAGACAGAGCGTGAGCAGGGGAGGGGCAGAGGGAGAGGGAGACACAGAATCTGAAGCAGGCTCGAGGCTCTGAGCTGTCAGCACAGAGCCTGATGCAGGGCCCAAACCCACAAACCGTGAGATCATGACCTGAGCCAAAGCCAGACGCTTAACCGACTGAGCCACCCAGGCACCCCTCAAATAGCATTTTCATGATAATTTTACACGTTTAATTTTCATAAGCATTTTATACTTACCCTAGGATTTGTTTTCCACTCAAGTTAGGAGTATGGTTGATGAAAGCAAATAGTGTAATTGTGCCTTTTAGTATTGTGGCTTTGGTGTTACCTAGCGGAGTTCTCATTTAAGTACCTACTTCCCCCATCTTTTTTTTTTTTTTAACTTTCCTACTGATACCATTTGAGAAACAAGGATGTCAGTCACTGGATCACCTGGCCTTCAAATCCTTCCAGATCAGCTGGTCAGCAGCAAAAGCTCTCCCTTTGTTCTACAGGTCAAAAAAATGCCCTGCACTTCTCTACAAACAGGTATGATAAAAATGTACTTATTGCTACATTTAAAGTATTATTATATGTATTTTATTCCATTTTGGACATCACCTGTTAAGAGGACCCCGGCAACCTAAAGCCCATTAGTAAAACAGTAATCATTACTGTTGAAAAATTTGGAAACCAGGCAAGAGGAAGAATGGTAGACAAATCTACTTAGCATGACCAGAGAGAAGAATAAAAGAGGGACAAGCAGGAGGGATGAAAGGGAGAGAATGAGAGAGACAGAAAAACAGAGAAGTGGAGGGAGGGAGGAAGAGGATGGGATGGGGAATACGTTAGCTCCGTCAAACATCAGAAAGGTCACGTTAGACCTATTCTGTTTGCTCTAAAGAAAAAAAAGTCTAAGTGTGAAAATTACAAGAAGGCCAAGTTCAGCTGTCCAACAAGTCTTGCGAAAGTGACATGGCTACTGCTGAAACTATTTAAGAGGCTGGCTGGAAAACCTTCCTCAGGACTGGTCAGAAGATGCATTCCCCGTAGTGGGTCTGGGCCAGATCACTGGTTTTCCAACTTTAATTTGCACATGAAACCCACTGGGGGTCTCCTTAAAATGCAGATTCCTTCTAAAAGGTCTGAGGTGGGGCCTAAGATTGAGTATTTCTAACAAGCTCCCAGCTGATGCCCACACCTCTCCTCCCTGGAAGACACTTTGACTAGTGAGGGACCCGATGATCCTTGAGGTGTCGACCCGCCGGAAATAGGAGCATTTCCTCAGCCAGGCAGTGAAATAAAGAAACCCACAAGTCAAGAGTTAGCTACACTTCATGCTCAAATTTCATTGATAAAATAACTAAACCGCCCTGTCTTTTTAGCGGCGGAAAATAGCTGGAAAACAACACTTGAGAGATAATAGCATAAGCACTGGGATAATGATACTAAAATGCCCTCAAAGAAAACTGGCAGCCGTTCCTGATTCATACCCAGCATAGACAAGTGTGAGGAGCTTGAAACCAAATGTCACCGCTAATACTGAAATTGGACCCTGCCAGCTAATAGCATGTTCACACAAGCCAGTGTTTAGGGGACAAAGATTGAAGATTGAGGAACTCCTTTGATGAGACAAGGATCAGGATATGTTGTATCATCGAGCCATAGTGGGAGTGGAATTGCACACCAATACACTGAGCTGTTCTGTCTTCCTTTTGACCTTTGGACTCAAGCAAACCCAAAAAGGAAGAGAGAATTGGCATTTTGGTTGCATCTCCTGCTACTTTTAATCAGCTGCAAGATTTTGCTGCCCTTGAGAACACTGCTCCCTATTCTGTGCGAATAGCTTGACCAGGGGCCAGCTGAAAGGCTGTCACTCGGTCAACAGGAAGTGGATGTGGACAAAAGGTCCAAGTTTAGGAATGCCTCTCTGGATTTTATTTTGATATAGAGCCTCGTCCAGCTCCGTCCTTGCGGCCAGAGCCAGAATAAAAAATGTGCTCACGGACTAACTGTGGGCTTTTTAAAAATATTTTTTAAAGTCACAGTCCCCAAAACACATACACAAAAACCCAACAAGAGGAAAAACAAGAATGCAAGAAGGGAATATGAATGAATTCCTTAACTAAATGTGCTTGTTACGTACATTTATAATACATGTTTATTAATATTTTGCTCCCTGAAAGAAATTCATTCTTCAGATATTCTCTTCTACTCTCTGTGGTCACATGAGGCCATTCTGAAGCATTTAAAGGGAACCGCTCATATCTCGCAGTCCAAAATGTTTTGTGAAATCAGTGTATACCATGTGCATTTTAAAGGAGCATCACCACCCCTTACTCACTGTAAGGAGCAGCCACGTTTCCTTTATGTCTGTATGCTTTCATGTTGTAAACCACTGAGTTTCACTGAAACCTGTGTAGGCTTTGTGGCTAGACAGAAACAAGTTCAAATCCTCTTTCTGCCACTTGCTGGGTGTGGTCCAGGAGGCTGAGCTCCCGTGTGCTGGAATTGGACGTGATAACAGGGGAAAAGAATACCCTAAACTCTGGGTTGCCCTTCTAGGCTGTGTTGAACATCTGAGTTGTTCCATTTCTATGCAAATAATCCCTCTGTAGGTACTGCCTAGAGGTATTTACTTTTTCTTAACGGGACCTTGATTTTCTAACATGTTGAGTCTTATGAAACAGGTAAGACTAGGTTGTGTGAAGATGGAGATAAAAAACATTTCGAACTGACTACACGCCCAAACTAGATGAAATAACTCATGACCTTAAACTTTCATCAAAGAGATCAACAAGAGGTATATTTGGTAAGTACACAAGGTTGGCTGCATCAGCCTTATGTATCTGGGTTGTTAGAAGGTTCTGGGGCTAGCCTATCTGGACTTAAGTTCTGATTCTGTCACTTCTGATTGTAGCTTATCTCACTTAGACTCTGGTTCAGTCCTTTACTGATTGTGTGCCTCTCCTCACCTCATCAGATGAGTTTCCTCATCTGAAACGTGGGGATAATAATAGCACTAGTGTTACAGTGAGGATAAATGAGTTAATCTACAGAAGGAGCTGAGAATGGGGCTCAGAACAAAGCAAGAGTCCCACATTTTTTTATTCCATTAAAAACAGCAAAGAAATTTGTCAGCACATGTTTATACATCATGGACTCAATATTCTGGCACTTCAGTTCAATAAGGAAGCTTACAACCATGAAGAGGGAGATTGTTCATAGGAATGCAAGCTTGCTGAGGGCCGGAGCTCTGGCTAGACAGATTACTGCTGTATTTCCAGAACCTAGCACATGCCGGACTCAGGGCAGGAGACCACTATGAAGAAGTGAATGAGCAGAGATCCAGGAGCTATGTTTTGCTGACTTCCAAAGAGGGAAAAGACGAATCAAGGCTCGAATTTTCAGATTCCGACAAATAATTAAGTAACGAGAAACAATAAGAAAGAAATATACTAAAAAATATCGGAAAGGCATAGGATTATAACATCTACCTATGAATTAGGCACTATTCTAGCTTCTGAGGCTGCTACAGTGAACAATTTTGGCATCATGTAGCTATCTGCTAGTTGCAAAGACAAAAAATTGATATGTGCTACTTGAAACAATTTAAAATATTAAGTACAACAAAATAAAATAGAATGCCAATGTTACAAAAATAATAAAGTGGGGTAAGAGTGAGAAAGTGACAGACTGTTATGTTAGATAATAATGTCACGGGATGGCCTCTTGAAGACATGACATTTGAGCAGAGACCTGAACATAGTCAGGAGAGACCCCAGAGCCTCCCTGGGGAAAGTGCACTGCAGGCAGACGAAACAGTTAAGATTAGTTTTGATATGAACCTTGACCTTAGCAGGTAATACATTGTGATTCCTTCCCAATTTAGAGGTCTATGACATAAGATTCTTTAACCTCACTGAACAAAATTAAACACCAATGAATTCTGATGGAAATACAAAAGGACAGAGTACATGCATTTTGCAATCACAAAGAAATTAGCACTTAGTGTGTTTTGCTGAGAAATAACAATAAAGCATAATATACCGTTCATGTTACTCTGTGCACAGTACGTACGTATTCTCTGAACTGGAGGAACTAATCCTCCCAGAAGTGTTTATCAAATTAAACTACTACTTTGACCAACATAAAGATATACTCTAGTTTTTCTCGGCTTAGGTTGCCTAAGTTTGTTTTGCATAAATCTTTACAACTTTTATTCAGCCTTCTGTGCTAATGGTATTTATTTGCCTCCTTGGAAATATCTTCTGCAAGATAAAGCAGATAAAAATTAGGATTTCCCTAGGTGTGGAAAATCAGTACTGTCCAACGGAAACACAATTCATGCCACAAATGTAATTTAAAAATTTCCAGCAGCCACATTAAGAACTGTAAAAGAAACAGGTGAAATTACTTTGATATATTTTCTTTAAACCAATTTATCCAAAATATTATCATTTTAACATGTAGTTAATATTAAAATTGTTAATGAGATGTTTTGCATTATTTTTTATTACAAAACCTGGTGTGCATTTTATACTCACATCTATTTTATACTCCCATATTTCAAGCACTCAGAAGATACACTTAACTTAAGGCTACTTCACTAGGTCTAGATCATGACTAGATGGCCACAGAATGAAAGTGTCATCTTCATATTGGGACTAGGTGGCCAAATTTAGGGGGGAAAAAAAGGTTGTCCAGTTAAGTTTAGATTTCAGGTAAGCCATAAAGAATAATTATATTGAACATTTTTATACTAAAAAACACTTACACGGAGCATACTTGTACTAAAAATCTATGTTATTCATTTGAAGTTTGAATTTAATCGGAGCGCTTGTGTTTTATCTGGTAACTTTAATCAGAACAGAAAGGTAAAGATTTTGACCACAAACTCAATAAATCACAGAAAAAGTTATCCTGAGATAAAAACAACGACCATACTTTACAATGCCGTTGTAAAACTTCCATTATTATATCAATACAGCAATTTGAACGTATTTTGGAGGAAAAATTTGGGTGCCAGTTTGAGATTTCAGCCGTCCAAGCTACCCTATCTGATCTAGCTGACAGGAAGTTTGAGAGCAAAGGAGGAAATCGGCAGATAGGATTCAAGCAGCCAAAAACCAGCCAGCCTGACAGTCGAACCAGACTGGAGTTCTGTTGATCCACACTCTCATCTGAGGAGAATGACATAGTACTGAGTCATTTTCAAACTGTGGCCCTTACCTAAGGGGTGACAGAAGTTCTTGAGGGGCTGGGAAGCAAGAGGCATATAGATTCTTCACCAAGTCTTCAAATTATGGTACTCCATTTTTATTTGTTTCAGATACATGTTCATCTAATATTTTATTATATAAAAAGGTTTAAAAATCAATAGTTTCTAAGAACATTCCTCAATTTCAGAATTCTATCGCGGTGCTTAGATTAAACATGCATACGTGCTTTCAAATTATTGATGTGGCACAAACACAGTAACAATAGTGTTCGTGGTCACCTAGGTGGCTCAGGTCGTTGAATACCTGACTTCGGCTCGGGTCATGATCTTGTGGTTCGAGCCCCGCATGGGGCTCTGGGCTGACAGCTCAGAGCCTGGAGCCTGCTTCAGATTCTGTGTCTCCTTCTCTCTCTGCCCCTCCCCTGCTCACACTTTGTCTCACTCTGTTTCTCAAAAATAAATGAATGTAAAAAAAATTTTTTTTTAAATAAAAAAAAAGTAACATTAGTGTTCATAGCAAATCAAAGAAAAAGTTCTCATTGTCCTACGGCCCACTCAAATCAGAATAGTTTCCTTTTTGTTGCCTTCCTCCAGTCTCTTTCCTTGTGCATGTAAGTATCATCATTGCAGAAATGCATTTATTCTCATTTTTTACTTAATATTATATCATGAGAATTTTCCCAAGATGCAAATGTCCTCACCATCATTACGGTATGCTAGTATTCCATTCCATACAAAAATTTTTCCTTTAAATTTCTTTTTTGGGGAGGCTGCTTCCCAGTATTCACTTATGACTTTCACATCTACGCATTTGAAAAAAAAAAACACACAAAAAAATCTGTGTATTTTTGCCTACTCAACATCTTTTCTCTGACACTAGATCTCTGAAATTCAACAGCCCTCAATGCAAAACTGGGGAGCCTTTCTAATATTGTTCTTCTCTTTGTTCCTTTTGCTTCAAAACGAGTGAGCCAAGACAGGTGTCCAGGACAGAAACCTGGAGGTCATTCTAGACTCCCACTTCTCTACCTTCCTATCCTCTACCCATCCTTGCCATCACTGGACTTGGTCAAACTTACCTCACACTTCTTGAATCTCTTAAATCTTCTTTATTCACATAGCCCCTCCCTGATTCCGCCCTCATCATTTCTCACATATACTAATACTTCTTCTCTTGGATTAGTTTCTGTTCCAAGATTTGTCCCCAGCAGTGCAAAGGCCAAGGTAAAATATCTGTGGAGCCTTGCAACATATGGACAAATTGCTTCCTAGAGGAACTGTACCAATTTACATTGCAACTATCAATGGGAGGTGTGACAATTTTATTGAAACGCAGTCAGTTCAGGCTATTATTTGGTGGGGGGGAGGGTGGGGGGACACAGACATATATGTAAGCCCACTGCTCCCTTCCCATCTCTGCACTGCAGTCCCTCAGCAGCCTTGCTAACATAGGTATCACTATCATTTTCCGTTTGTTATCTGCTGTTTTTGTGAACATAATAAAATCTTTACGGGAGAACTGAATACTTTATTTGTCGAGACACAATTAAAATGTCATCTTTCCCACCTTATCATACACAGTGGATAAGTGGACTCCAGCCTTCAGCAAATTGCAAACTGTGAACAAGCTTACCAAATCTTACCAATTTTGAAAGATGAACAAACACAAGTGTTGAAGTGTGTCGACAAGATGAAAATGGTCACTTAAATTTAGACATTTCCCACCAGGGTGAAAAGAGAGTTGCTAATTTACCCTGAAAACTATAAATGTTTTCATATCTTCTTCTGTTAAGGATGCCTCTTTAATAATGGCCTTCTTTTACTATGGAAGAGGTCAAGAAGACATATCTGTACACATTTATTAACAATGGAAACCTTTTGTGTTTTTCCTGAGGCATTTTCATTATTTGTATGTGTTCATGCATGGAACTGGCTAATGTATAGCCTAAACTAAGGAATGGACACAGCAGTTAGATATCTAGGAGATCTATGACATCAGCCCAATACCATGACGACAACTCATAAAAGAGTTGTTCTGTTTTTAAAATTCACTTCTAAGTGGCAGTGGGTCCACATAGGAAACCTGGATATGTCCTTAGTATTTCTCCAAAATGAACCACAAGGAATCTGCCTGAGTCCTTGAGAGTGTTGGAGCCAGCCTCACCCAATGGTCTATGCCTGGTAAGTGTCAGACGCATAATGGTCATCAAATATACACTTGTGGGTGCATGAATGAAAGCCCTGTTCTCAGAGAGAGAAGAGAGGCAAGCGCTATTTTTAAAATGTAGGCACTGCAACGTACTGTTACTAATGTACAACAGGCTTTTTTCCTACCCTTTTACTTACTCCCAGATGCTCTGCAAGTTACAGTTTTGCAAAAGCTACAAGAATGGATATTTAAAACAAAACAAAACAAAACAAAACAAAACAAGGCCATGTAGAAGGATTCTCAGAAACGAGAACTAAAGCATAAGATTCAATGTTTTCACTGAGAGCTTTACTCATGGTATGTGTCAATGTTCCCTTGAGGTGTCTTATCCTCAAATACTATTTTTGTTTTTTAGTAGATTTTAGAAGTGCTCTGACTTCTGTGTAACCTCTTCTCTTAACGCAGCTGGTCCCGGCAAGAATATGAAATCAACATACACACAAAGGTAAGAAGTACATGTGTCAGTATGTTCAGTTTTTCAACAACTACTGAACATGAACAGTGATCTAATTGCTGACCCGGTGTCTCCTCTGTAGTCTTGAGTCTTGTTAAGTTACTTAACACCATCAACTGTTTCTTTTTAAAAATGCTACCCCTTTACCTTTTAGGACGTCCTGCCCTGTCCATTCTTCTGGGTTTTCTGCTTGCCCTTAAACACTCCCTCTCCTTAGTCTTCTGCAATGTGCCACCCCATATTTTTTCCTTCAGTGATTTAACCAGCTTCTGTGGTTTAGATGATCCTGACCCTCATATTATCATCTTCTGACCTTTAGGTCTATTATACCAACTTAGCATTTTTTTTTTTACAGGATGTCCTAATGGTATGCCAAACTCAGTATATCCTGAATCAGATGCATTATTTTGTCCATCAAAATGACTTGCCTTTATTCCCCATCTCATTTAAAACCACCATCAGCGACCCAATTGCCAAAGTCGAAAACTACAGTCTTCATTGATCCCTGCCCTCTCCCAGCCCACCTCATCTGATTGGTGCCCAGGTCTTCCCAATTCTCATTTTTAACCTGTGTCTCCACTTTACCTTTTCTACTCGCAAAGCCCTCTGTCCATGTCCTCTTAAACTCTCATACAGACAGCTGTATTATCTACTTTGACAGAATTCTCTTCTTACCAGCACTCTATTTTAGTAATGGTTGGCAATGTGCCCAGCTATGAAAACTGCAATTTCCAGCCTCACCTGAGTATCATGAACCCATGACTGTGTTACAGTTTAGGGCCAATGATATATAAGTGGAACACTCTTGAACAAGGCCACATTCAACTACCACTCGTCTTTTGCCCCTTACCCTCCTTGCATTCTTCCTGCCTGGAATGCAAATGTAACGTTAACTTGGAGCAGCCATCTGAAACCACAGGCAGAAGCAGGCATGAAGATAAAAGGCACACACTAAGGACAGGTGAGCTCTAAGTCCCTAAATGATGGAGTCGCCATATTGGCTTAACTACCTGCCTTCAGTCTCTGTATGCTACAAGGAAAAATACTTTCAGTCACTGCTCAGCATTTTTAGCTGTTATGCTAACAGAGGAATGCAAAGTAAAGGGTTCATCCTCTTCGCCCACATTGCTTTCCTACTCCTCTGTCATTCCCAATTTCCCGTGATAGAATTGACTTTTCAAAACATAGCTCCGACTGCATTATTCTCGTCTGCCTATGAATCTCTCCTGGATTCCCATTGGCTTTGGAATATGCTCTTTACTCTGGCTTTTATTCAAGAAACTTCACAATAACACCTGAGCTTGCATTTCAGGCTGTATGGCTTACCGTTCCCATACACGCAGGCCCTGTACTTTTAAGCCATCAGAAAATGCCATGCATGTCTACAGCTTTCTGCCTCTGTCATGCCCTCTCCTCTTCTAGGTAAATCTTTTTTTCTTGCCATCTCTGCTACATAAAGTTCCATTCATCCTTTAGAGTCAAGCTCAAGTATCACCTCCTCTCTGAAACATTCCTCTGTGCTTTTTCCAAACTTAACAGTTAAAAGCATACATTGTGGCACTACATGACACAGGCTCTGTAAGTTAGAGACTGAATGATCTCAAGGGATATCCTCATCTGTGAAATGCCAGTAACCTTGACACCTACCTCACAGAGTTGCTGGGAGGGTTAAACGAGTTAAGACATGTGGAGTCATTAGAAGAAGATTTGACATGCATAAAGTGCTCACTTGTCATTAGATATTAATATTAGATATTAAGCTCATGGTATCTTTCAGTTATATGTATAAAAATAAGGTTTTAGCTTATATATATATATATAATACTACATATAAAGGCAATAGGGGCGCCTGGGTGGCGCAGTTGGTTAAGCGTCCGACTTCAGCCAGGTCACGATCTCGTGGTCCGTGAGTTCGAGCCCCGCGTCGGGCTCTGGGCTGATGGCTCAGAGCCTGGAGCCTATTTCCGATTCTGTGTCTCCCTCTCTCTCTGCCCCTCCCCCGTTCATGCTCTGTCTCTCTCTGTCCCAAAAATAAATAAACGTTGAAAAAAAAATTTTTTTTAAATAAAAAAAAAATAAAGGCAATATTGTATATGAAAGCAAATATATATTTACATATTATATATAAAATCAAATATACTTTTAGTATGTGTGTGTGGACACACACACACACACACACACACACACACCTTCCCTATTTCTTATCCCTAGTGCCAAACATGGGTTCTATCAAAAATAGGTATTTGACGAATGTTGGATCAAATCAAATTACTGTACAGTGAACAAGTATTATGCATAAATCCAATTCGGTGTAAACCTCAGGACACTAAGGTTCGTGTTAATGTGCTGTATATGCTAAATTAGAAGACTATTACGCATTCCCATCAAATCCAAGACTTCTGAAAAGAAAACCATGAAGATAGAGGAGCAACCACCTCCACAAAACTATGAGTGACTTTAGGTTGGTATAGAATAAAGTTAATCACAGCAACAGAGCCTCCAGCTTGCAGGACTTCCCACAAAGCAGATACGATACAGGGAAAAACATTTGTAGTAGAACACAGAATTGTGTCTATTTCTACTCTTTCAACAGTTTTTAATTCAGAGAACAATCCTGGAATTTTTCAAGAGTGTAATAATCACTCTCCTCCCTATCGTGTGTACCCCACCACTATGACGTGCTGCCCATTCTTGCCTGCTTCATTCAATCATTTAGCGCTTCCAGACATGGCGGGCACCACGTTAGGCACCAGAAATACACAGATGAATAAAATCCTAAAGGCTAAGGAAGGTAGCTGAGGGCATATAACATTTTAGAATGATGAATACCATTCTTTTCCCCCCAGGGAAAGGGCATGATTGTGTCAAAGAAAGTTACAGGTGTTGGATTTTGAAGCCACATCCAAGCATTTTATTTTTCTCAAATATGGAAAAGCAAGGAAAGAAGAAAAGTGTGGGATGAAATTAGGAAAGGAAGAAAGCATTTTTATACACTTGACTGTGAGATTTTATTTCAAATGGAAGGCAATGAAAAGGGGAAAACAAGTGGTGCCTCAAAGAGAAGTTTTACAGGCACCCTGCACTCTTCTCCCACAAACTCTGTCTCCTTCTCCCAAAAGAAAAGGAAGAAAAATATATAGAAGTTACTAGAAGAACCAAAGAAATCCTGGCAGGGTAATTAATGAATGCCAGGTCAGTCACCCATGTGAAAAAATAAAATGTGGCAAGAAATCATGGCTTTGTCAAGAACTTTGAGGTTTTTAGACTGGAAGCAATTTGTACAATGACTATTTTGACCATACAACTTCCTAATCTCAGTTCCCATAAAGTCTGGGTGGGGGCCAACTGGAATGGTTCGTCTCAGCTGCACAGATATCGTCCACAGAGGAAATAAAAGGATTTTAAACATTGGAGTCATTTCCTTTGGTTCTTAGCTCTTTGAGGGAAAAAAAATCCTTTCGGTCAGTGATATCTCCAGTTCAATTCCTGCAGCCTAGCTTAGAAAAATAAGAAAATCTGTTCCCTGAAACACTTTCCAATCAGACAAGTACAGGTCTCAACTCAAAACATTTAAGTTCAATAAAAGACTTTGCTTTGCCAGAGGGTTCTAGGAAGACTAACGCCTTTTTAAGGTTCAGACTGCTCTCTAATGAGTTACATAAAAATCCGCAACCAGTGTAAATGTCAAATGTGAAAGGATGTGTTCAGGAGAGAGACCTGTATAATCAAATCTCGAGTCGCTCCTTTGGAACTGCTGCTGAGGGGTCTCGGTGAAAATAATAGGGCCCATTTATGACACACAGCACAAATGGTAATAGCAAGTTACCTCTCAAGTGGAACCTTAGCAGCTTTGGAATGGTTACCTGAATGTGTTGAGAGCAGAAAAGCAGCACTTTCCAAATATATCCTCCAGCTAAGGACTTTTGGAACTGCTGCTAAGATTATAAAGAAAAGATGGATTGTCAGAATACTCCTCTGCTCATGTATGTGTGTGTATGTGTATATATATATTTATATACACGTGTGTGTGTGTATATACATATGTGTGTGTGTGTGTGTGTACACACACACACACACACACACACACACACACACACACATATGTATTCTAAATGCCAGAAGGACTCATGCATTATTACAGTCTCTAGATAATGATTTAATTCCAACTGCAATGCCAGGTGAATCAAAATTCTTCTTATTACAACCCACCACATACTGCAGCTAAAGAATAAATTGCTTTTATCAACCCTTCTCAAATGCTCATATCCCAAACTTGGACATATGTGGTACATTTATTTATTAACCAGTGTAATAGAACAATGGCAAAGCAGTCCTCCACTTCTTAAATAATCCTGAGGACTACCTGTGGAGAGATAGGGAAGACAATCCTTCCATGAGGTGGATTTTCCCATTTTCTTCTTTCTCTTGCCTTTTATATCAATCTGAATGAACAGTTAGAAATTATATAAAAAGGGAAGCCTTTGCTAACTCTATCAGAAACATCCAATGTTTCTGAAACCAAAAAAAAAAAAAGAAAAAGAAAAATATTACTACCATAACATAAGAATTTTAATTGCATATAAATTTAAACCAAATGTTACTGGAAAAGTTCACCTTTTACTTTCCAACTTCTGCTCTCCAAGGAATTCCAAACTCAGGAGCACAGTGTCAGCAAAGTGACTCTGAACATGAACAGATATGAAATTTCTGTTTTCAGTTAGTCTTGTGACACATGTGTTTTTATTCTTTCCTAAGACACAGTGGGACCCCTCAACTTTTAAGTCATAATATGAAAATCCCATTTTGTTATTATTCTTATAAACAGTGAAATGATTGAGCAATATTCTCCAAGTAAGGGCAAACTGGGTGTTATTCTTTATATATGATGGTCTTATGAGCAGGGCCCATAATTTCTACTTTTTTTTGCCTACCGATTCAAACTCTTTTTCCATGTTTCCCTTTATAACCAACAGCAGACATTAGCAAAGTGTTGGGCTAAATATAGTGTCAAAGTCTTTTGACATGGGATAGTCAGTAGACCAAACACAGAGACGCACAGAGGCACCAGTTCTCAGTAAAAACTGTTTTTCACATACGCCATAACACTAAATACGACAGTCACGCAAAATACCCAAGCACAGAACTAATTTTCTGCTGTCTTCTGTTCACACACAACAATGCATTATTTGAACACTGTTAAATTTGACAGTCAAACTTATTTTTAGAAACCAATTTTTGACTTTAATCAACTCTCTGTCTCTCTTGAAAGACTTTCTCCTTTGTCATTAACCAAAAGGAACCTCTAATTTTTTTCCTAATAAAATGTTTATGAAATACATAGAATAAATCCTGGAACATAGTGGGAGCTCAGTGTCTCGTGGTTCTAAACAACAAGAGAAATGCATGGTGTCTGCTAATAATTTTTCAGGAAAGAATACAGAGGGTGTTCTGGGGTGAGGGGATGGATTGAGTAAAGACCCCTGGGTGGTGTAAGCATGATATATTGGAGAGAAAGTCACTGACCTGCTTGGCATTAAAGGTAACTGTTGAAACAAAATCAACAATACTCTGGGTTGATCCATATTATGGAGGTTCTTTAAACCCATACTGAGGAATTCAGACTTAATAGAGAATGGAATAACAAGTCACAGACAGGTTTGAACCAGGTAAGGGACATGATTAAGCACTGCTGAAAAAAGGCGATGAATCTGCCAGAGTACCGAGTCCAAATGTTCTTACCAAGAGCTCCTGCTTACTGCAGCTGTTTGATAAATGGCTACAATTTGTCCCAGTTTCTAATCACAACCCAAATCACATACATGATGCTTTCTTGGGACTACATCCATGTAGTGAAAACCTAAGATGTGGTTAAGCCATTCGTTATTTTATTCTTCCAGACATTCCCTGGATAACTATTTCAGGTTTCAAGCATGTGCTAAGCATAAGTGAACCAGGAATGAACAAGATACAGTCTTTAATTGTTTTCCCTTTTTTTTTTTTAAGAGAAAAAGAGCACAGGCACCCACAAGAGTGGGGGGAGGGGGAGAATCCCAAGCAAGCTCCACACTCATCTCACGACCATGAGATCGTGACCTAAGTCAAAATCAAGAGTCAGATGCTTAATTCACTGAACCACCCAGGCACCCCTTTATTTTTTTTTCCCTGAAGAAGTATATAATTTTTAAAAAAATTTTATTTCTCAGGGGAGGGGGCGGATGGGGCAGAGAGAGGGACACAGAATCCGAAGCAGGCTCTAGGCTCCAGGCCATCAGCACAGAGCCCAACGAGGGGCTCGAACCCCCCAACCGCAAGATCATGACCTGAGACAGAGTCGGATGCTTAACTGACTGAGCCACCCAGGCACCCCAGGAAGTATATGATTCTTGCTCTTGATAGGCCCATGACCTAAAAGGAACATGAAAAAGAAAAATCACTGGTCATATCCAGTTTGTTAAGTGCTGGCTGGAATGTTTTGGAGAACAAAGAGCGTTATTAAGGGATATGGAGAAAGAATACTTGAGTCAGCTTGGGCAGGGGTGGGGGCAGGAAGACGGCTCTGAAGACTAAGTGTTTATCAGCTCAGTCTTACAAGTCAAGGAAGAGCACAGAAATGGCACAGGAGAAGGAGGACATACGAGACATTAAGTGGCCAGGCTCTAGAACAAAGCAAACCTGAATTCATATCCCCTATTTGCTATTTTATAGTTGTGGGGACTGAGACAACTTTCTCGTCTCTCATGTCTATAAAATGGGGAGATAATTATAACAGTTTGAAATAACACTGCCATAATGCTTCTAAAGCTCTAACCATAATTTCTGCACATGTACGTGCTCAATAAATGCCAGGCTGTATTATTAGATGGGGGAGGGGTGGTGGTGGAGGATGTTTCAAGCAAAGGGAATAGGTGCCTCAGTGCCTTTACATGGGGCATGTAAACCGGTACGGCTGGACATGTAGAAAGAGATGAGAATTGACCGGGGCCATCAGTGTGGCCACATGGGTTGGTCACTGTACATCTACAGGAGTTCTGCTCACAAGGACTACAATGTGAATGTTCCAGCAGTCCCAGAGTCGTACAGGGCTCACATCATCCAAAAACCGTACTAGCTTTTGTGTTAGAGACTAGAGGACAGGCCAGATCATAAAAGGCCTTTATTCTATGATAAGTAATTAGAAGTTTTGTCAGTTTGTCATCTCATTGCAAATGATTCAGACCTCAAAATTGACACACGTGACTGAATTTTAGTGAAGATGTACATCTTTAAGTTTTCTCGTTTTTAAATAAATGAGTGTTTTTTTCTTTTGCATTTCAATACTGTTAAATTATGCTCACACTGCTCATTTTTGTAGACAGCACAATTCCTCTTTAAATATGGGGATTCAGAAATCAATATATAATCATATATAATCTATAATCATAGTTCCATGATTCCTTCAAGTCCTTAGCTTTCTGAATGCACTGTTTTTATAGAATTCTGTTCAGATATTTAATACAATTTTGTAGTTTACTTTTATTTATTGATTGATTTTGTTATCCTTTAATGGATTAATTGAGAAATACTAACTAGCCCTTATGATTTGCTAGGCTTTGGTTTTGTAGATATAGTGAAGTATGTTTACTCCCTTGAGAAAGTCAGAGTCCAGAGAAGACATAAATGCACCAATAATTATATCTATCAAGCAAAAATATCTTCAGTAGTGGTCAGACATCATGTTTTGACCTAAATGTTACCAGAGCATACATAGATTTTTCTACTTTTCTTTTTCCCAATTAACATCATACTGCACGCTCAAAATAGTATTTCTTTGATAAAAAAATGATACGATTAAGTTTGTTTGCTCAAAGGGTTGGGAAGGTTAGTGACTCTTGAAATGTAGTCATAAAAAAAAACACGTTTGCTTTTAAATGAATCTAATAAAAAAGAGGCATCTCCACTGCCCCTCTAAATTAATTTTTTTTCTTGGTTGAATTCTCATGGGCAAATGATCAATAATTTCACCAATTATCAATAACTTCCACTTTGTTTGGGTTCGTGTTCTATGGCTTAAAAAGATCCTAAGGTTCTGTGCACTTTAAGTGGGCTTCTGCTCCCTGAACCAAGGACACAGTAAGTCTTAGTGACGCACATATTACCCAGGAGGTCATTTTTTTCCCTGCTGGCTGGGACAGCGCCGACGTATGTGTGGCCTGGATAAAACATCAGTCTAGTTTCTGGCTAAAGAGAGGGAAGCATTTCCTCTCTAAACTTAGAGACCAAGTTTGTACTTCTGGAGTGTATCTGAAGGTCATAGCCTCTGTGTTTCCACATGTGTGCAGTCGGCTAATGAGGGCTGGGAATTCTGAACACAACCATCTACAAATTATTTAGAGAACAAAGCCCAGATGAAACCATTTGCCACACACAGAGCTTCAGGTAACATTTTGCCTCTTGAGTTAAATCTCAATGAGAAAGCTTTACGTGTCTTTCCCATTGTTTGTCCAAAAAATTCAAGGAGCTGGCAATGTCAAAGCAAAGTGGTAACCATGGAGGAACATGGATGCCAAGCCCTAAAGGATGTTCTAGTTTCCACTGCATAAGGAATTCATAGCCGCCTACTGATAACAAACTTCAGATTGAAAAGAAATCCAACAAAACATACTCGTGTCCTAAGAGTCACTTGATTTTGATTACAAATATAAAATGGCTGCCTTGCTGTTACACTACATCCTACAAAAATCCCATCAATGAAAACAGACCAAATGCAGATGACGCTGCTGGAGAAGTAAAATAATTCTCTCAATGGTCCCAGTAATGAGGACTTAGTTATAAGATCAGCATCTGGAAGTAGAACATCACTCCTGAGACACATAATTCTCAGGGACTAGGCAAGAAAGAAATGGGAGTCAGAGTCTAAACATTGTAACAATTCCAAGTCAACACTTGGGCAAGGGATTCTAGAGTGAAGTCAAGGGAGTAAAGCATGTGCCTAAATAGTGCTGTTCATGAAACTAAACACAGATGCTTCAAGTTTCTTTAAAACACAAGGGAATGAAAGAGCAGGCAACCTTTGGGTTGGAGTTAGAAGCTTTAAGGCAACTTGGGACAATAGAAAACTATGTGGCTGGGGGAAGAACCTTTTGAGAAAAAACAGACTGAAAGAGGAAAAACTGACACAGGCATGTGTGTGTTTTGCAGCAAGATCTGGTTTGTGGATAAATGCAAAACATTCAAAGCCTTTTTGATCAACCTTTTAGAATCCAAATAAGAAATTAGTTGTTTGTCCCTGGGTTCATCCATCAAGGAGATAATGACCCCAAAACATTGTCCACAGCTAAGTGCAAACTATTTAAAGGAAAGAGGGGAGGCTGCGTAAGTAATTGGGATGGAGTAGCCTCTTCAGAGGTCTTAACCTTATCCTCATGAGCAAACACAGGAGGCAAGCCAAACAGAACTTAAATATGATGAAAGAGAGCATTTGCTGTGAAACTCTACCACATAGGCTCCTCAAGGAAGCACACGGCTCATTCTGAACCCTGCAAGGAAGGGGGATTATCAACCACACTTTGTCTTCCTACCACCGCCCATGATCCTGTGATCTTTTCCCACTTAAAACTGATTAAACTGCTGCTCACTTGAAAGTTAACACAGGTAAAAAGGCTAGACATTTGTCAATATAACTTAAGTGCAAAATTGAAGTTAACAGAAAGCCATATTCAAAATAAAAAAAATAGAATGAAACAAAATGATCAAACTATTTTCAAAAGACGCCCGTGCTTTCAAGGCATGGTCTGCACACTCTTTTATAGCTATTGTTAGTAAGTGACAAAACAGAGCGAGAGCCTCCAGTAAATACTGTTTACAGTGGGATAGAACTGGATGGGTAAAAGGTGTTGTGTGTTTTGTTTTTGTTTTTTTTTTTTCAAACTGTCCACCTTGACACGAAATCAAAACATTGTCCCTGTGTCTACCTGTCATTGATAACATCCAGGACCATGTACTGGAGTCTTACTTATGGGGATTATTTTAAAGTAGGGAGAGCAAATAATGGAGGGCTAGACTTTGACCAACTTGTATTTCGAAGCTGTAGAACGTTGGGAAAGTTCTTCAGTATCTCCAGGTGTGCTTCCTCATCAGCTCAATGGGCACAGCAATAATTCTTGGAGTTATTTGATACCCATGCAAGGAGGCATAAGCTGTTGAAAGTTGAAGAACGTGCATGCCTTCAGGGGCCCCAACAGGTACATGTGTGAGTGAGGGGAGCTGGTTTTAAGACAATTAACAGTGCTTCAGCTTCTACTAAATGTAAGAAAGGATTCACATCTAAATATTCTTAAGCAGCGTCATAGCTAAACATTCCTTTAGACAAATTTACTCTTTCAGTGAATGATAGGAATGTTCAAAGAGACTTACAGACTCCAGTATGCTCAACTACCATTTGACCCAGTCTGAGTTGCACAGCATATTAGTATACATATATCTTCTGCCCCCATAACCACTGCTTACCATATTTCTGAGGACCCTAAAGGTCGTCATCAACTCATCCCCCCAGCTCACTGTGGTAAGTAAGCAGGTCTTTTCCCCTGGGCAAACAAATCAAAGACACCATTCCTGACCCTTACTTTTAGAATGCTTTTTTTGCTTTGTTTTGCTTTGTCTTGGTTCTTTGGTGTGTTTATTTGGTTCACTGATTGATTGGTTGGTCACTAGGTTGGTGGGAAATAGGTTGAGGAGTTTACTTCCATTGCTTAAGGGAATTCAGATGGGAAAGATTAAAAAGTGGCCAAAGGCTGATAGGCCTGATAGCCTTTGATGCTACAAAAGACTACAGTGTAACAGAGGTACTAAAAGGCTTCCTCCCCAGAATGATAAACTATGTTCTGGTTTTCCACAGGTATGTATTTCTCCCAGCTCATGTACCACACTGGTTTTTTTATTGTCTACAAAAGGTCCCTTGTAAACTGAAATCACCTTATCTGGAAAGCTATACTCTGTATACTTTAAAGAAAATTTCCTTAACAAGAACAGGGTCGAAGAATTGGCTCTTGTCTAGAAACTTGGGGAAGACATAGAAGAATGATAGGCTGAACGAAATGACATGGAATATAAATAAGATATATCCAGTTTTAATACGGGTGCCTGGGTGGCTCAGTTGGTTCAACAACTGACTCTCGATCTCAGCTCAGAGATCTTGTGAGTTTGAGTCCAACATCAGGCTCTGTGCTGATTGCATGAAGCCTGCTTGGGATTCTGTTTCTCCTTCTCTCTGTTCCTTCCCCACTTGTGCGCTCGCTTGCTCTCTCTCTCTCTCTCTCTCTCTCTCTCACAATAAATAAATAAACGTTAAAAAATATTTAGTTGTATTAATAGTTGACATGAATAGTTCACAATTGGTGGCAATACAATGATGCAAAGTATAAATGTTATCTTTTACACAGATTTCAAGTCTACACATACTTTATCAATGCTTGAACTTGATATCAAACCTTTTATTTGATAACTGCCTATGCAAAGCTAACTCAGTGTGACTTGTCTTACATTATCCTCCCACAGTAGAGAAAAACCACAAAGAACCTGACCACTATCTAAAGCATAACAGCTTCCCTAGGACTTCTTTGGTTTATGTAACATAGTGGATGCTTAGTTACATACCAGTATAGTGATTTCACTTCAAGCTTCTTTTAGTGAAATTACATTTTATTAAATTTACACTTTATGGCAGATCTTTAGATAATGGTTTTTAACATTCTCTTAGGGATGTAAGCATCTCTTAAATATTTTTTTGCCTCCGTCTCCACACACACAAACACACAGATGTAAGGACATGCATGTGTAACTACGTATATATAATAAATATATAAGTAAATACATTAATATATAATAACATGTATGGGTGTACATCCATTTCACCTGGAGTTATTCTCATTTGATTCAAAACAATGATTAGACATTGAAATAGAGTTTCATACGAGAAATTTTGGCTTCTTAAGTTTCTCTTTAGTCAGGAAAAAATTTGCAAACCATTTATCTGATAAGGGGTTAATAGTCCAAATATATAACAAACTCAGAAACAAACACACAAAGAACCCTATTAAAAAATGGGCAAAGGATCCGAAATTTTTTTTTCCAAAGAAGACACACAAATGGTCAACAAGTATATGAAAAGATGCTCAGCATCACTAACCATCACAGAAATACAAGCCAAAACCACAATGAGATATCACCTCACACCTGTCAGAGCGGCTGTATCAAAAAGATAAGATATAACGAATGCTGATGAGGATCTAGATAAAAGGAACCCCTATATGTTTTGGGGGGAAATGTAATTTAGTACAGCCATTACAAAAACTAGCGTGGAGGTTCTTCAAAAACTAAAAACAGAGCTATTGTATGATCTAGCAATCCCTCTTCTGGGTGTCTGTCCAAAGGTTATGAAACCAGTACCTCAAAGAGATAACTGCAACCCATGTTCATTGTGGCATTATTCACAATAGCCAAAATATGAAAAATACCTTAAGTGTTCATCAACAAATGAATAAAGAAATTGTAGTATAGAAATACAATGGAATATTATTCAGCCTTAAAAATAGAAGACATCTTGCCATTTGTAACAACATAGATGAATCTGGAGGACATGATGCTAAATGAAATAAGCTAGCCACACAAAGAAAAAGCAAAGAAAACAATGATCTCACTAGTATGAGGAATCTAAAAATGCCAAATATTTAGGGGCAGAGAGCGATTATCAGAGACAAAGCATTGGGGGAAATGGGAGATGTTTGTCTAGGGGTACAAAGCGGCTGCTGTGTAGGAAGAACGTGTCTAGAGATCTAATGTACAGCATAATGATCATAGTTAATACAGTACTGAATATTGGAAAATTTGTAAGTAGACTTCAGGTGATCTCTTCACACACACACAAAATTACTATGTGAGGAGATGGATGATATGCTAATTAGCTTGACATAGTAATTGGTTTACTACATATAGGTCAAATCATCATAGTGTCAAATGAATATATACACTTTTTATTTTGAAAAATAAAATTAAGGGCACCTGGATGGCTCAGTCAGTTAAGCGTCTAACTTTGGCTCAGCTCCTGATCTCACGATTCATGAGTTTGAGCCCCGGGTCAGGCTCTCTGCTGTCAGCACAGAGCCCACTTTGAATCCTTGGTCTCCCTCTCTCTCTGCCCCTCCTGCACCTCAAAAATTAATATTTTAAAAAATAATAATAAATAAAATTGAAAAAGTTTCCTCTAGTCAAATCAGTAGCGATTTCATCATCTGTTTTTAATGAAAATATACAGAATTAGCCATAATTTCTTTAAATGTGATATATGAAATTAAAGATTTTCCGATCCTTAACCCCTTGTCACTCAAAAATACCTCATGAAATCCCTTGAGAAACTTTTTTAATAGTATTGTTTTAAAAAGCCTCTAAATTCACCTCACAAAATTCTCTTTTTGAGAAAAACATTTTTCCTTTCATTCATTCCTTCAATGATAAGGTATACTTTCCACTTCACTTATCTATTGTAATAGAAGTACCCCAAAGACATAAATTCCAAGGTGCCTCAGAGTATGTTTCTCTTGGAATTTTATCACGCGACTTCGGTACAGTCTCAAATGTGGTTATTTTCCACATCGTCCTTAAGCCCAAAGCTCAGTATGTTCTTTAACATTGCTTCCCTCAAATCTTTTGTTTCAGCTCCTGCTTTTCACATAGTGGACAAGCCCTGAGAATGTAAACAGCTGTGATATCAGCAACATCTTATTATTTCTTCTTGAGAGAAACTGTATCTTTGTCAGTATCATAGGGAGGTATTCCAAAGATGCTTCCTGAACACAGGTTTCTTCCAAAGGGCTGACGTAAGCTGAATGGCCAATAGGTCTACCTGGATGTCTAGTAATTAAAATGAGCTGCCCTTTTCTTAAGAGAAGTAGTTCAAATTAAATGCAGACCCGGCCTTTTCTCTCATTCCACAGCACGGGAGGAAAAGACGCCAGTGTTTAAAATGATCATATGAAATAGAGACATTGTATCACCAACATTTTACAGATAAAGAGACATTTGAGCTGACTTAGAGCCACTCGCAGAACCGTAATAAATGATACATTCACCTTTCAAATTCAGTTTGCGTTTTTAGAGTTCTAGGATTTTTTTTAGCCATATGCATAAGTTTTTCTCTTTCATACCCCAGGGTTCTCATTTCTTTACTAAAGGAAAGAGAAAAAAAATAGCTATTTTAATAGCAACATGAATAACCAATGAGTCAATAAGAACAGTGACAAGGATCAAATCAGATGATGATTGACCTTACCCTAAATTAAATATGCCTTCACTGTGATTTCAAAACTAAGAAAGCAAGGGTCTTTAGGGTTTTTTTTTTTTCTTTTTACCTCTGAACTTGTGACATGATGGAGTGAACAACATAACAAAGGGTAAATAAAGAACCTATTTTTTTCAGGTTTCTTTTTCAGAACCTATTCAACTCAGAATGAATTCCACCACCTGCTACTGTGTCAGAATGTGTTTGTCCTCAAAGACATAAGGTTTGTAGGCCTTGAAAAATCCTAAGGACTATCATATAGCTACTACCAAAATGTATGAAAGAAACATCCGTTAAGTACTTACACTTTCTGCTATGAACAAAGCCAGGCTCAATAAATATGTGTTAATTCACAAAATACACATTCCTTGAACATTTTAAAGGTATTCAGAATTACATTAAATTATGTAAGATATGTAGCAGCTCTAGCCAGTACGGTTCCAATGAGAAGAAATCCAAGTCCAAGGCCACAAGAAAACTTACCTGATGTACCAGATACATTACAAACATGGTTCCACGTAACTGTGAAAAATACTTTTTTCATTGTAAGGTAACTTCATTTGACAACTGAGGAAACGGATGTTTAGAAATGTTACGTAACTTGTCCATGAGAACTAAAATTACTAGTTGGAGATTTTCTCAGTATATACCTCATTTGGAAAATCCCTCAAGAACTAAGTGGGGTTTCTTTTGGAAGACCTACGTATTTTGAAATCCTATATTTGAAAGGATATTTATTTATAGGGTATTACAAGCTTACATTTATTTTAATAAACTGGACAAACACATATATTTTCCATTATAGATTATATTTTGCACATTACTTAAAATGTATTACCATTTTTTATTTTGCATATCCTTAGGAAATCATTGAATGAAAACAGAAATTCAAATAAGGGATAATTCCACCTCATAAAATAAATATTCTCAGTTAAAATGCTTACTTTTAAAGAGTAACTCTAGGAAATTTGTGTATGGGTATGCCTTTGGTACCCCTGTTTTTTTTTCTTTCAGAACTATAGAACATATACCCCTCCACGTTTATTCTTTCCATTGATGCAACATCAAAGGCTCTCAAAGAGAAAGTCTCTGGAATCTAAGTAACTACTCTGAACTGTACTATTTCCTCAATAACTTAGCAACACAAAATAAGTCCTGTGAGAACCCTGAGGAGTTTTATAATATAGACTATAATTGTAAAAACAAGAGTGATTAGATTGCATAAGATCTTTGACTCCAGATTTTGCTTAGAGGTGATAGTATTGTAAAGTGTTTAAGTGGGAGGGAAAGAGTCTGCTGAAAACTTCTTGAGAAGGCTAACCGAGGAAGAAATAACTGACACAGACTAGCAGAGGTAAAAAAAAAAAAGAGAGAGTATTTTATGTTATTAACAAAAGTCGATTTCTAAACATAGGGAATGAAACACGGAAGCAGGAAAGCAAATAGAATATCTGAACAAAAGGATTTCTGTTAAGTTAAAAAGTATGGATTAGTAAAAGTCATGTTCAGGCTATGGGAGGAAGCAATAGGACTGCACCATTTTACATTGAAGCCATTTTAAACTTCACAAAAAAATGTTAATTTTTTTTTGCCAATAATGTAATTTCTGCATGTGCAAAGAATTAGGAAAGTAGGTTATAGTAGTAAATGCTGCCAAAAATAATTTTATACTTAAAACAGCAGGATTACCCACTGTATCTAGTATCTGTGGATAGTTTTTCTTTTGCCTACTATGTATATTAACAGTGATTACAAGCAAATGCTGAGTAAATAGACAGCTATAAAAGACCTTTGAAGAAACGTGTAGTTGTATGACTCCCAAATATAAGATAAGTATATATTTTGCTTTACATTATTTCAAAGACTTCTTACACAGAATAACAACAACAACAACAACAACAACAACAACAACAACAACAATAATAATAAAGAACTCTCTAAAATACTTAATCTGTTGAATTGAAAATGACAGGATTGGAAGGATTATTTTTAATAGCAGAAAACATCTTTAGTTTTGTTGTCTACATGAGCTAGAGACAACAAATGGAGACCATTTACCTTCAGAGAAGTTATTCTTTCCAAACTATGGCTGTAACACTATAAAAATGGGGATTTTCTCAAAAGACGTCCAGGGTGAAAATGTCACGTAAAACGTACCTACAGGGTGATTCTAAGTAAACTTGAGGTACTGACTGAAGTTAGTAAAGTTTCTACACAAACCAACCTTTTCTGAAATGAAAATAAAAGTCAACATCAATACCAAATGAATGTTTATATATATTGTCAATGCCAATATATGCTTATATATGGATTACCTGTGATTGGTAGTAAAATTAATACTGGAATAAATTAAACTTCACAAAAGAAGCTCAGGGAAATATCACACATTTCATTTTCCAAAGGGAAATGCAGTTGTCTAAATACAGATGATTTTGTCTTTTTTTTTTTTTGTAACCTAATCCTATTATTTGAAAATTGAATAAATGTGTTTTTCAAGTCATTTTGCTTCATGGGCTTCCTGCTCAGTAGACTGTGAGCCCACCTAGGGGAGGTGCCTATTTCTCTCAAAATGTAATTCCTTAGTCTCATACATTTCACAGAACATTTATTTTAGTTTGCACTGATTTGTGGAGATAACAGGTACTAGAAATGAGGCTTTCCATAGTGTTTAGTTTCTTCCTTTACTTGCTTTGTTTCTATGTGGACAAGCCCAGGGTAGGTATGCTATTTTCTGGAAAGCAAATAGTTCCATTTACACATATACCTTCTACCCAGGTGCATGTCCATAGGCAGAGGCCGCCTCACACCCTACAATGACTTTACACAAAAATATGACAATATATAATATCTCCTCCTTCCTCCAGGTTCATCGGATTTAATACAGAAATACATACTTCCCTCACTTGCTATATAAAAACTCCCTGTCAGTGAATAAGGAAGTAAATGATAAATAAATTGAATATTTCCAAATCTGTCCAAGAATATGGCCTTATACTCAGTTACATAGAAATGTGTTTTTTTTTTTAATGTGTAACACAGCCATGAATCTAGAACTGCCAAATGGATTCATTCACACCCCTCCTTGAAACCATTTAAGATGGTTCTATCCCTCTCTATAAAATTAGCAGAGCATGCAGAATTATTTTTCTTACACAAGAAATAACAATTTATGATTCCATTTAATAAAGAATGAATGATGTCCTCCATGGGTGAGTTCAGAACTTTTAGATACTTGTCTTCAACTTTGATTTTAAGGGCCCAATGAAATGTTAAAGGCAACATAAGCTTCCATAAACATAATTCAACCAGCTTGTGACAACAAAGGCAGAAGGGAGTATTTCAAACTCTTAGAAGTTGGTGTGCTTGGCACAGGCTAACTACACTTATATCCTATGGCTATTAGGCCTGGAAACTTTCTATGGAATATCCATTACTCATTCCCTCTGCTCTGAACACATAGCCTGTCAGAAAAATGGTGTGGGGAGGGGTTCAGAGGAAACCAAACTTAAAAAGCAGGAAAAGGCAGAGACAAGTAAATTCATTGAAGATTTACACCATGTTTTCAATGGCTTCCTTCATTTAATTTTCCCTGACTTTTTAAATTAGCAAATATACTTGACCCGGAGGGAAACACAGGGAGGAAAACAGAAGAACAAACAAACAAATAAACAAACAAAGCCCTGCAAATCTCTGTGACTTGTACAATAGCTCTTATTTGGTCCTTGCATTTGAGTATCTGAATGAACTGTGGTCTGCTTTTCATTACTCTCCATCTGGAGCTGTTGCCTGCTTTGTTCAGCAATTTCTGGTCATTTTGGCCTGACGGTGACTGTTGTGTTTTATGTTGCCATATTTTACAGAATGAAAGCTGCCACAGCCACCACCCAAGAAAGAACAATCTTGAAAATGAGAGGTTATGTTGAAAGGGTTCTCCTTGACCCCTTCTGGAATAGAGAGTAAGCACGATTCTCTGGGCCTGCCTACTGTTTGTAACTTCAGGGTGTGAGTGGGATACAAGTAGGGAACAAAAGCCTTTCTTTCAGATACTAAGATAGGGTAAGCATCTAACATTGGGCTAATACATCAAGGTTCATTTGGATGCTTTTTCTTTTCATCTCCAAGGAGACTAGGGCATTTACTTCCTCACACCCCACTAAATACTAACTTGCATGTAAATATGCTGCTTGTGTAACAGCTCGTGAAAAATTGAACTCATATCATATCTTTAAAAGGAAAAATAAATAAATCCTGTCTTCCTAATATTTGGTTTTAATTGCATAGCCTTAGTCTGGAGGCAAAGTTGCAAATGATTCGGAAGGAAGTGTCTCAGAGAAGACCAAATCCAATTTGCATTCTCTAATGACAAGCTCCATGCTGTTAGTGATTTTGTTTGAAAAAGCCACCTCATCCTTTCCATCTCCTTCCTTGAGAAAGCCATGGTCAAGAAGAACTCAATTTCTGCGCATTATGAAAAACAAAAACAAAAACAAAAACCATAGCATTCTCTCCCAATCCATTGCTATTATCATCTGACATTATTTTACAAAAAACAAAGAAACATATAGTCGTAGGCTACTAGTAATTCACAAAAAGAACTATCAAATATATATAACTGAAACCAGATCATTGTTTCCAAGAGTTGTTTTTTGTTTGTTTTCTTTGTTTGTTTTGCCTGAAAAGGCAACAAATTTGGAGAAACATAAAATAATAATCTATCACCCATATTCCCGCCACCTTAAGACATTTTTTTTTACCATTTCTAGTATTTCATACCACAGCTGACACCAGGTATTGTTGAGTGCTATCCATGTATACCTCATTTAATCATCAACTCAGGCCCTATTATTATCATCATTTTATAGATGGGGAATTGAGGCACCCAGCAAAGTTGAGTCATTTACCACAGGTGGCACAGCTACTAAGTGGAGAGGCGGTGTTCAAAGCAGGCCCTGGCTGCCCCACAGATATAAAGATAAGGAATACTTAGTCTCAAATATTTACTTAGCTCCATATTTATTTTGCACATTATTTGTATTCCTCCATATTCATGTAACTTCCTATAATCAATATGTTCATAATGTGACATAGTTTAAGTCTTCTTTCCTATCATTGTAATGCTTGAATCAGTTGTATATGCTCCATAAGCTAGAATTGGGAGGTTGCCTATATTTCTCCCAAGATAGAGAATGAAAGAGGGCCAAGCACGTGCATATTTATACATTCTTTAAAAATCTGTTTGAATACAATATGTGGGACAACAGTCTCCTAGTAATTACTAGTATCAATAATATTCCCTTTATTGTTCTTTCAACACTGACCTTTTAAAAAGACTCTACCAATTTTAGATGATACCAGTGAAGACGGGTGAACCAGGCACACAGGAAGCAGCACTGGATGGCCTGCGTGAAATGACCTCAGCTTCCTGAGTGCATATAAGCTATCATTACTTTCATTTGCACGCTCCCAATTGTTTCCTAACTCACCCTGAGGACACTGCTCCTTTGTAGCCCTCTCGACTTTTCTTTTTCCTTCTAATACCTCTTCTCCCAGTGGACTATAGTGAGGAGTCCTCCTTGCTCCTATGGCCATCTGGTTTCCCTCCTACCTACATCTCCAGTTTAGAATCCTTCATCACAAAATTTTATAACCAGTGAATCTTCATTTTCACTATGGTCTACAGATGCCCAGTATCATTGCTCACACCTTCTGGTTTACTTTCCCCAAAACTATGCCTGCTTCAATTCTTGGCGATTTCAATAAATATTTAGATGGTTGTTTCAACGTCTCGTTTATTCAGTTCTTTGAACTGCTCAACGATGTCACATCTTCCTCCCAACCTCAGAAATGTGCTCCCATGTTATCATTAACAACTATAAACAATTTTCCATAAATATAATTGCTGCCTCTTCCCAACTGCATGTAGTTTGTATGGGTGACCATTTCAAGGGCCAGAAAGGAATACTCTAAATAAGACTCAGAATACCATTAAGATAGTATTTTTCCTCAAACATGAAAGTGACAGTAGTATCTTTCTGACCAAGAGTGCTTAACTTTTAGGATACCCACCTCCACGTGCTTGATGAAGGTTGTAATTCAGAATCCCTACTGTTAACCCACAGACTCCAAATGCTGAGGCCAGAAAAGGCAACTGGAGACTTCTATCCATATTATGTATAATGACCATATATTAACTCCACCTTTTTCACACCACCCTCAAGGCAAAAGGTCTAACAGCCCTCTGCCCTCCCATGAAGTCATCTTTAGCTTCCCTTTTATTAAATGATCTTCCTAGGTGGTTCCATGGTTCCCCTCTTCCTTCCTTCCTTTCTCTATCCTTTTCCTCCCTCCCTCCCTCCCTCCTTCATCTCCTTCTGTATTTATTAGTGCTTATTATGAGACCAGGAGTCCCCAAACTACTTTTTAAATGCATATCACAATGAATAAAAATATTTTGTATCAGCAAACCCAAAATTTACATACTTATATGCATAAAACATATGTATTTGTAAAATTAACTAATATGTTCTACACCACACAGAGAAAGTTGATCTAAAAACAAAGAGAGATATATTCTAACATTTCCTTCTAGCATCCCCAGCTGAGAGTTTAGCATTGCTCTACAACACCTCACTTTGAAGATAAACTTTCAAGATTACACAGGTCCTGTCTTGAGTTTAAGCCTCCTTGGAGGAAGAGACAGAGAATGAGGGAAAAAAGAATTAAATAAGTAGTTACAAGAAAATGTGGACAGGGGTGTTAGGAGTTTCCATTCTAGTTATGTGGGTCTGCTCAACTACATTCTGAAACTCTTTCTTTCAAACACAGACCTTTCCCATGCCCATCCATTCTGACTTGCCTTTATAAACTTTATTCCCCCAAAAGGAATCTCCACCTCCTCCTCTCACAGTTTTGTATGTATATCTCCAATATAGATACCTCCGTTATACTTTCAGGTACTTTAGGCTGATACACTGACTCTAATAAGTATGTTACGATTCGTTTCTTCATTTTCTTGTTGGTTTCCTTTTCAAATTGAACTGTTAGATGACAGAAACCATATCTTACTATTTTTTGTCTTGTAGTACCTAAGCATCTAGCACATTTGTGACTTTATGGGAGACATGGAATGCTGTTTGTTTGTTTGTTTTTTAATTGCTGAATAGAACCTGAATACTGTCACCCAGATAGGCTGGGAAATATCTTCAGTGTATGAGTGCCTATTCCTAAAACATATGCACATTACATCTGTATGTGAAATAGGGGCAGTGTTTAGAATGATCGTGGCTCTACCATACTTCTGGTATTATAAGAAAGACTGGATTACAGGAACAACAAATAACATATGTTACAAGAAGCATTCCAATTTCCTAGTAAGAACTGAGTCATGCGAGAGAGACCATACAGATTTCACAAATAATATAAAATGCAACTCATGAAAGAGTATGGGATTCCCAGACATGAGGAGACATGAGTCACAGATATAGTCAAATAACTTCAGAAATGTTTGTAGGGGGGAAAAAAGCCTTAATAAGATACCAACTCAGATCCCGAGAGATGCTGACAGCAGAAGCTTAGACACAATGGGCCCACCAGTAAATTCATTCCTAGTCAACCAATGTCACTAAAGCTTTAAGGAACAGATAAATTAAAACGTGCTTTGCATGGGGAAGTTCTCCCCAGAGTTCCTCATTTTTATATAGGAAATCAATTTGCATCACTGATGATATCATTCAAATCAGACAACCCCAAGTTGTTAAGAGGTAATTTAGTTTTACGCTGAAGCAATTTGATACTTGTTCTGATTTGTGATTTTCATTTTGTTTGTTAATGAAAAAAATTAATGAACAATGTTACTAGAAATACGACTCATCAAAGCCTTGGCATTATTAAAGAGGTTTGCCATATTCTGTACATCGTGATCATTGTGCAGCTGGTGTCTGGACTTCTGCCTTAAAGGAGACATCAATGGAACAGGCTAGGCAAGAGCCCAGGGTATAGATGCCCTTACACATACCTTTGCACTGATTTGTGTTTTTGTCCAGAATTGCCTTTGTGGATACAATTTTTCCATACCTGACAAAGAGAGAGAGAGAGAGAAATTCCACGTTATTATAGCCCAATGAAGACGCTTAAAATACCTTAAAGAACGTCGGTGCACACACAATTGAGCAGGAATAAACCAAGAAAACAAGCACTGTACTCCCATTTCACACCTGGATGATCACTTTTCACCAGTTCTTCTTTATAACTTGAGAATGTGCTTCCCTACGTAATCACTGGGTTGAGCCTTCAAAAATAAACCTGTCAGCCTGTCATAGGTGGCTGAAAGGGGGTTGTATGTGATTGTGATCAAAGTAAATCACACTGTGGATTGCTGGAGAAAAGCACAGACCTTGGCCCCAGCTTGAACAGGGCTTACATCCAGCTCTGGCACTCACCTAGCGTTGTAACACTGAGCAGTTCAACACAACTTCTCCAAACTGGTTTTTTTTTTTTTTTTTTCATCTGTAAAAATGAGAATTGTAATACTTCCCTTTCAGGATTTGGGAGAGGGTTATATTGAAAGATTAAGAGTTTCTAGCAGTGCTCCTAAGATAAATAGGATTTTTTTGTTACTAAAAATAAATAGTGTGAGTTGAGACTAAAGACTGAATTTTGAATTCTCAATACCTGCCACCATATGTAATAGGAGCTCAATAAATGTTTGCTATAAACAAATGAATGATACAGGTAATCCAATGGTAGTTCATACAACAATGAAGTTTCTACCAGAAATACATATAAGCATATTCATTATCCTATCATTTCTTGCAGAAGACCTAGTTTAGGTTTCGTTTTTTTAAAAGGTGGTTAATATGGAGAATGAAATTCAATCTCTTTAAGCCTGTTTCCTGAGGCATAAATGATAGAACCAAAGAAGATGGCTTCTAAAAGCCTGTCTTTCTTTAGGATTCTATGAAGGATGCTTCTCAATAATCATACTAACATGGAGAAGTTATAATGCAAATTTAAGCAACAAGTTTACTAACTACTCATTTTCATGTTCAAGATTTCAGCCATGTCACAAAATATTTGGCAAGTTTTCTTGTAATTCTGTGTTCCTAAGCAAGTGTGAGAATATATGACAAATAGTAAATATCCCATGGAGTAATAAACTAGGTTCCCCCTCACCACTGTTTCTTTTGCATTTATAATCCCCTTATTAGGTCATTAACTCCTTGCAGTATTTTGGTGGTTATTTATTAATATTCTAATGTTGATAATGTCATTGTACTAGAAATGTCTTTGCCTCTTTTCTTTCCCCCAGATGTTTTGACCAAGGATGAATTGAGGGTCCTCTAGAAATTTACAGAATTAATTTCATTATGAAAGCAATACCACTGATAGCTTTGAAAATCATTCCAATAGGAGCCAACCTATTAACAGGTCATAATAGGAACTAGAATATACTTAGATGAAGGGGTCTGAGATAATTCCCACCAGTCACTTCCATGCTCGCGGTTAAAGTCAGCCAGACTGGCATGAAGCTGTCCAATAATGAACTGAATAGATACTGTCATCATAATCCTGACATTTCAGCTACCACTGCATTTTCTACACCACTACAACTATAACTCTATAGTTAACTAACTCAAAGAGAGCATGGCTGAGAGTATCTACTACTATTTTGTAGATATAGAAAGTATAGTCTACGAAATCAGTAATTTGATCAAAATCACATAATTTGTGAAAGGGAGGGAACTGAATATGGGATTCTTAAAATGGGTACAGTGCTTAAGTACTACATCATCTGCCTCCAAAACAGAGAAGCTACATATATCGACTTTTCTAGTTTAATCAACCTTAATGTTTTTGAGAATTCGGGTATTAGACCCCAAGGCAATAGTGGTTAATACGTTGTGGCGACAAACCGCCAAAGCTCACATCGCAGTCCAGCCTGGGTATATCTGATTGGCTAAGTAAGCCTTAGGTGTGCTTTGTATCATTTCTCTATAATTCTATAAATCCATTTATTTAAACATTCATTTAGACTATTATGTAAAATTATGTACATCTACGTATAAATATATAAAATGATTACAATAGTATCTAGGGTTGTTTTCAGGGTTAGGTAAGGTTTACTTAAATGAGGATAACGGTGGCTGGTACAGAATAAGTACTCATTAAATATTAGCTCTTCTTGCAATTATTTCCTCCCTGTTATCTGCTACATAAAAATGTCTCTAGTCCTTGGCATTCTCTGATGTTGATAAGAAATGGAAAGGGTTAAAATTCTGTCCCAAATGACAGCTTAAAATATTACTATGTAGGGGCGCCTGGGTGGCGCAGTCGGTTAAGCGTCTGACTTCAGCCAGGTCACGATCTCGCGGTCTGTGAGTTCGAGCCCTGCGTCGGGCTCTGGGCTGATGGCTCAGAGCCTGGAGCCTGTTTCCGATTCTGTGTCTCCCTCTCTCTCTGCCCCTCCCCCGTTCATGCTCTGTCTCTCTCTGTCCCAAAAATAAATAAACGTTAAAAAAAAAATTAAAAAAAAAAACAAAAAACATTACTATGTAGACTGTCAAAATCTTACACTAAGAAATTTGGCAGGTAAAATTATTTACTAAAAAGGTAATTTACATTTACCCTTTATATTGTTATTTTTAACGTTAGGGATGACATTACTATGTTCTCACTGTACTTAACCATACAAATACCCCTACAGGTTTAAAGCTTTTGTATGTTTGGTATGTATTCCTGAAATGTCTATTACTTCAAGTCTATTATGTTTTTTAAAGTTTATTTATTTATTTTGAGAGAGAAAGAGAGCAAGTGAAGTGCAGAGAGGGAAAGAAAGAATCCCAAGCAGGCTCCGCACCATCAGCACAGAGCCCGACTCGGGGCTCGATCTCACAAACCATGAGATCATGACCTGAGCTGAGATCAAGAGTCAGGTACTTAACTGACTGAGTCACCCAGGCACCCCACGCCTATTATTATGCGAGCCCGCTTCCTCCAAAATTCCTCATCTTCCAACTGACCAACCTCCCCCTACCCCCCAACCACCAACCAACACAGTCTCTCCTTCAAGTTGTATTTCAGCCCAAGAATTTCTCTTTTGGGAAAATAACCAGTAAAATAGTGTCATATTTGCACTGTCTTTCAGTCCACAAGGGTTCAAGGTATCTATAACTGCACCTACTAATGACAATAATGCTCGCTAAACTTAGGCTATTCGGGCAAGCAAACATTTGCAAGATTACACGTATCTTTGTGTAGAAAACAAAAAGGGAGAAGAAAGGGAACATTTGCTGAAACTTTGTTTCCACACAAAGCACCATTAATACAGTATGGAAGAAGTAAAAACCAGAGGAAGAAAAAGAATTTAGAACATTTATAACCATCTCACATCAGGCACACAAACCCTTAAGACAAAAATACTTCTTAATTGGTTTCTAAAGCTACTCCTGAAAATTTTATATATAAAGTACCTTCCAAATTAAAATTTAGCTCTCTCTTTTAAAAAGGAAATTAAAAATTACTGTATCTCATAGTGAATTACATCTCCCAATGGGACTTTTAGCCTATGGTGTGCATACTGTCCTAGTATAACAATATTACTTGGATGTCTTTCTTTTCCTTCATTAAATGTAGAATATGTAAAAAAAAAAAAAAAAAGCTATCTTTTTTTACAACCAAGAAGGAAAAGAAAAAAGAAATTACTTCTCATGGAAAGCATCTGTATTTAAAAAAAAATTAATGTTTATTTTTGAGAGAGTGTGTGTCAGCAGGGGAGGGGCAGAGAGAGAGGGAGACACAGAATCCGAAGCGGGCTCCAGGCTCTGAGCTGTCAGCACAGAACCCTATGTGGGGCTTGAACTCACGAACTGCGAGATCATGACTTGAGCCGAAGTCAGACGCTTAACCGAATGAGCCGCCCAGGCACCCCTAAAGCAACATTTTCCTAAAACAAAATTTTACGTCCCAGTATGCATTATAATATTACTGTAAACGCAAAGTCACTCACTCACACACACACACATCAAAAAGCAAATTACGCTATTTCTTGATTTCCCTATTCCTAATTATGCTCCAGGCAAGGCTTTCAATAGTGCCAAATCTCGAAACAATAGGACACAACTGAGCATATCTGACTCAGCCACTAACATGAATAGAGCTAAAGGAATGTAATTCCTTGGCTCAGTTACAGTATTCTGCATTAACAATTATTTCACAAAGCTGGGATATGCTTTAAACAACAAGAGAAGGTATTTAATGGGCCATTGGTTCCAGTTCGTGTTTGAACTCTCACGATGACAAACAGGTACTTTCTGCATGACTGGTGCTGTATTCTCCATGCTCTGCAAAGTCAACATCTGATGGAGGTAAATAAAGTGTAGACATTTTTTTTAAGACCCAAACCACCGTAAACAGAAAAGCCACCAATGTACTATACCTGTGAAGAATTCTATTCAACTTTTCTTCCTGATCTTTTGTCAAAGTAACTAATGGACTACAGTAAAAACTGCTGTATAGACTAATGATACATTTTTACACACTCTGAAGAAAAAGACCTATGTCTGCGGCAAAGGGTATTTCCAAAAGTAAATTATTTCATTTATTTCCTCTTCCTCTTCTTTGGGTTTAGAGAAGACTGTTAGTATTCATAAAGTCTTTCTTTATGACATCCCTGAGTAGAAAGCAGAATCTGGTATACAGAGAAAAATATTATTTACCTAGAATTATTATAAAAATTTTAATTTGTAAAATTAAGTTATTTTTTAAATATAAATTCTATTTTAAAAATATAAAGGAATTATATCTCTAGAAAGAGGCTATTTCAAGAAGATGCCTGGAAATAGACAGCTGAGCACTGACACAATGTGCCTTCTGGCTCCAGAAGCTTTCAGACAAATCCGATCCATTTTTCCATGCTTTCATTTCATACAGCTAGAAGAGATACAAGATTATCCACAGTCAACTTCCTCCAGGGGGTTCAACTTCTTGAGGGAAGCACATAAACGAAGTGAGCACATTCAGTATCTTCTCTTGGCCAATGTGTGAAGCCCCTAATTCACGGTGCTAGGACGCTTTTGGACATAAGATATGTGACTCCATACAATAATATCTGCATATTCAACAGCTATCGTGAGTGCCCACACATTCTCCAAATCCAGCCATGTCCCAAGGAACATGTTCTTTCTATTCTAAGAGGACTCTGTAATTACAAACAGTAGTCATTCCACAGTAACTGTCCCCTGATTGTATTTTATGTATTCATAACTGAGTGTTATGTATTTATGTATGTGTTGTCTATTAACTCACTTTTACTATAGCTTGTCAACTCAAGTTTTACATTTAATTTTTTAAAGAATACTCAATTCTTTCTGGCATCTACTCTTATTCTTAAACAGCATTTGGGTCAAACTATTTGTTGATACACTTGATTATTCCACAGGCAACCCTAATTTGAACTAATAGCATTTTTTTATTTTCCAAAGTTGAAAAGAAAATAGAGCTATTATGGGTCTACTCTTCGTGCATTATGAAGACATCAAATTGGTGGTATCTTTCTATAAAGAATTTATTTTTAAATCCTTTTGCTGAATCACCCACTGTGTATATTAATTCAAAAAAATACAGGCAAAGACTGAAAATAGAGTCTCCACAGTCAATTAACTCCCAGCTAACTCATTTTTCACATGCCTTCTGTATTGATACCAGACTCGAAAAAGGTACTGCATTTATTTAATGGATGAAACATTATCCTTTCAGAAAATGTGGCTGTTTGTCTACTTCTTGATGGTTCATTATTTGGCATTTAGGGATGCTAATGGAGTATATCTATGGCTTTAGGGATCCAGGAGGAATGTGGTGGGGCTATGCATTTGATGGGCCACGTCAACCAGGTTTCATCTACAAAAGAAGTCCACAACTCAATAATATTCTGAAGCCTTAGAAAGCTCAATCTACCATCGAGAGGCCAATGCCAGCAATAACTGAGTTAGGCTGAACTATGTCCCCTCAAAACTCATGTGTTGAAGTCTTAACCCCCAGTACCACAGAATGTAACCCGCATTTAGACAGAGAGCCTTTAAAGATATAATTAAGGCAAAGCAAGGTCATTTGGGTATCCTATGACTGGTATCCTCATAGATTAGGACAAAGATAGGCACAAAGGAGAGACCACGTGAGGACAAAGGGAAAAGATGGCCATTTGTAAGCCAAAGGAGAGAGCCTTGAAAGAAACAACCCACCAACATCTGGATCTCCTACTTCTCACTTCCAGAATTGAGAAAACAAATTTCTGTCGTTTAAGCCACGCAGTGTGTAGTATTTTGTTACGGTAGCCCCAGAAAATTTATATAATAATGTCTTCTCCAAACCCTGGAAAGCTTTGGAAAAGGCTTGAAATGAGAATATTTAGACCACTCTACTCCTTTAAAATCCTTTGCTCAATGATTTTGTAGTTGGTCCCTCCAAGCCCTAACCTAACACTTCCAAACTCTTTGTCACCCAACATACGTGTGGATAACAGAGGCTAAGAAGTATCCCAGCATCAGCTAGTGCAGGGAACTAATAATCTAGAACCCGGTTCTTGGCCTTGTAGTCTGGGTATTCTTCTCCTCCCCTCCCTTCCCCAACCCAGAGATAATAAAATTCCTGCTTGAATCATGGATCTATACCAAGGAGATTTCACAAGTCCATTGTGCAAACTAAAACGTCATTTATTAACTAATAACTTGAGAATAACACATTACAAAGAACACAAAATAAGACTTTCTAGCTGGGAAAACTGAAGAAAACTTCTCAGAGGAGGAAGTGTTTAAAGAAAGGGCAATGCTTTGGCAATCAAGCTTTTTATACTTCTTAGGGATAATAAAAGCAATTCTAAAAAAAGAGTTTTAATTTCTACATCAGTGTATTATTTAGTAAATTACTATTTTCACACTACAAACAGTTTCACCAAAATTCTATGGCTACAACACTACCTTTACAATCTGACCGACTCTAACACAATGGTCCTAAAGGAAGGTTAACATGCACCAGAGTTTCTTGGAGGGCTTATTAACACAGACACTGCTGGCACTACTCCCCAAAATACTGATTCAGTAGGTACAAGATGGGTCTAAAGAATCCGCATTTCTAACAATCCCAGGTGACGCCAGGTGATGCCAATACAACTAGACAGTCTTTTGAAAACCACCACTTCAAGAGAATGGCACACTAACAGCAAAGCACGTGTGGTTTATTCTCTGCAAGACTCCAGAGACTAAGGGAGCTTTCTGCAGACATGGAAAATGACTTTCAAAACTGCAAACATTTGCTTTTGATAAAATGATAGCCCATGTTTAAAAGACAGAACAAAATTTTTTCAGTTTTTGCTTATATACATATATATATGTAATATATATATACACACATGTATATATACGTATAATACACACACACACACACACACACACACACACACACATATTTGGAATTTTTTCAGGTACTTTTTAGAAAGAAGGTCCAAAGAAAACACATGGGAAATGTCTATGTTAACTCTCTTCCTTCACCTAAAATAACTAGTGGCTAATCAGTAGTTTGATTGAATTACAGTGCTAATTTAGTAAGAGAACTGGCAGATAATGATTAGAACTGTTTAGTGCTTTTGCTCATTAATTACAAATGGTTGTAAACCCAGAAAAGATATACCAGACCAACAATGAATACTTTCAAATTCTAAAATAAAACAAAACAAAATCATTAAGCTCCTGGTTCTTAGAGTTAGTAACTCTTGCGCAATGCTTCAGATGACATATTTACATTAAATATTTAGGGTATATACCCTACCTTCTTGGTGAAAACTTGTGAAAAAGTGGTTTCGATGCAAGCAGGATGGAAATGACATCTTTTGGGTACTTTCGGCAACCGATCATAGCACATTTCAGCGTGTTTAACATCCTTTAACATTTGGTCTGCTAATGTGGAAAGACAATGGGCTTTTGTCTAATTAATAGGGACTTGAATATGAACTCCACCACCCATATGATGTGGAAAAATTGCTCAATGGTTCTGCCCCTCAGTTTTCCTGATCTGTATAACGCAGTCACTAATACCTGATTTTAATAGTGACTGTAAAGGTGAAATAAAGTAGTATTAACATTCCTAGTACAATGTGTGCATGTTGACATTCCTTCTGTTCCCTTACTAAATCCTGCTTTCTGCTTTGTTACCTACATACTTACTGTATAGCATAAAAACGATAACTTGGATAACATCTCTCTGGGTGTTTTGTGTGCTTTTGTTGTTGATTCAAGGGAAGGAACTCTATGCCACATGTGGGGCACAAATTCAGGACCCTGTAATCAAGAGTCACATGCTGTACTGACCAAGCCATCTAGGTGCCCCTTGGATACTCTCTCTTGACTCTTTGGAAGCCAACATGGTCAGGTTAAATGCTTGCTGAAGCCCCCTTAGGAAGCACATGTGTTAGCATTCATATGGCTTGTCATTTATATTCTGAGTCAATTCACAATTTCTTCTTCACTTGCTCATTCTCCTCCTGGCAGTACCTAATGACTTGCTTCACCCACACTCCAGTCCCAGCCGTGTCAATGCTGCCTCCATTACCTCCTCAAAGGCTTTGCCTTCTAACCTTCCCACCATTGTACTTAGTCTACCACCCCTTAACCTTGGCATTCCCTGCTTGTCACTGCTGTTAGCTCCTAGTTTGTTCATGTGCAGTTGACTGTGAACAATACTCCACTCCTTGTGCTATTTTGTCTTCAAGAACTCAATCCAAGTCGCAAGGTCTTCTCTACGTGGTTTTTAGATTTGAGATTTTAAATACCTCCTTTATCAGAACAAAAGCCGTCTTGTCAGGAATTTGGGGGTTCCCCTTTAAAACCTCTCTTGGGGCGCCTGGGTGGCTCAGTCGGTTGGGCGTCCGACTTCGGCTCAGGTCATGATCTCGCAGTCCGAGAGTTCGAGCCCCGCGTCGGGCTCTGTGCTGACAGCTCGGAGCCTGGAGCCTGTTTCAGATTCTGTGTCTCCCTCTCTCTGACCCTCCCCCGTTCATGCTCTGTCTTGCTCTGTCTCTCTGTATCAAAAATAAATAAACATTAAAAAAAATTTTTAAGTAAATAAATAAATAAATAAATAAATAAATAAACAAATAAATAAATATAAATAAAACCTCTCTAATTTTCATCCTGATGTGTTCTATCTGGTTGACACTCATTTCTGTAGCACCTTCAATGGGTCAGCCCCTGTTCTGAGCTCTTTAGATATATCCACTCTTGTCAATCATCACTACAGCCTCATGAGAGAGACTCTACCACTACCTATGGTTTATAGATGAGGACACAGAGACAGAGACACCTAAGTAACTTCTCCAAGGTCACACGACTAAGAAGCAGCAAAAGCAGAATCAAATCCCAGGCAGCCTGATGTCAGAGCACACAGTCTGCCAACAATTTAATCTGCTGTCTCTCAGTTCCAGTGCTTCCTATCCTCTCTCAAGATAGCCTCACTCCTCCTGTTCTCTCCTCCAACTCCCATTCATCCCTGCCACACCTTTCTCTGGCCTGTTTCCCTATATATCACCTATGTTTTTCTGAAACTTAACCTTCTTCCAGAGCCAAGGCTCTTTCCCCTCTGCCTTCCCTTGAACATTTGCAGATCCTCTCCCTTCTACATAGAGGCTATAATCAGGTTTCTCTCTTTGCATTTCTTGCCAGACTTTTCTGAAATGATTGCTCTGCTCATGCTACCTCTTTCTGTTAATTATCTAATTTTTTTTTTTTACTTAACTCCTAAATACTGGCTTTTATCTACTGAGACAGAACTTTGAAAACTAACTAGTAACTTCTTAATAAATAAAATTACTGTTATCATCATCCTTGACTTCTCACTATCATTTAGCTTTTTTGTGGGGGGGGGCGGATATAATTTAGCCCTCTTAAATACCTTCCTCTTGAAATATTCTTTTCTTGGGTCCAATGCATTACATTGACATGGTTCTTATCTTCCTTTCTTGCAGACAGTTATCCCTTGATTTACCTTCTTCACTTTCTCCTTCTCCCACTCCACGTTCCTAAAAGTGGGTGTACCTCATGCTTACCCCTCAGCCTACTTGTATTTTGGTGCTACAGTATATGCTACGCGGTAATTCTCAAAAATAGCATGCATCAGAAGAGTCTGTATGGCTTCTTATAACTCTGGGCCCCAACCTCAGAGTTTCCAATTCAGCTTCTCTGGAATTGTGTGCGATCAGGCACAAGAATTTGAATGTCTTAACACTGAAACCTCAGCAGAGACTCTCCAATTAGAGCCATTTGATTTTCCCCGTTGGGTGTTAAATGGTCATCTCAAATGACACAACATATTCTGTTTTCTCCCTACTCTGAAAACATTTCTAGGGAAGAAGCAAGCGAGGTAGCAAACTGTTCACAGGGTAGAGATTACAAAGAACTGGAGATCTCCAGCCCAGGATGAAGGAGCATCTGTTTTTCATCTGCAGCCATTGTTACCATGAAGGAGTATGATCCTGATGCTGCTAAGCTTCCTGATTTTTTTCGAAAGAAACCTGGATTTTCTAGCAAAATTTTTCAAAGTTTAAGCCTCAGCGTTTTTGTAGAAACAATGTGAAAGCCAAATAAAACCACTCTTGTAGACAGACTTGAACTTGTAGACCGTCACTTTGTGATGTTAGCACCAATGTCTTCCAGCCTCTCCTCTCTCTGAATAACATAGGCCCTTCAAGGGTAAACTGCACGTTCTGACTTTCTGGTCTACTGGCTGTTTTTCCCAAATCTGAATAGTTGTGCTTACAGCCAGTATATAATCACATCATCATCATCATCATCATCATCATCATCATCATCATCACCTCCACCATTATTTATTATTACTATTATTTTACTGTTGTGTGAATTAATCTTCTTGTTCTCTATGAGGTTGTCTCTTTAACCGGACCTTGATTTTTCAGGGGTCAGGCTTCTCTGATCGTCTTCAAAATACCCAGTGTAGAGCTTGATGCCTAACAATCCTCTCTGAAAAATCTGTTGATTTTTAAGTCACTTTTACGGTTCTGCCAGTGTTTTTCTACATCAGAAACACCAATGAATGACGGGACTACCCTTATACACAAACACGTATGTTTCTACCATCAGTTGAGCACCTGCTACATGCCAGCCACTACACAGAATATATTAGCTATTTTATTCCGAATTCTCACAACTACCTAAGAAGTCAATATTAGTATTCTGATTTTTTAAAGATGAAAAGAGAAGGTAGATGTATTAAGCTACTTGCTCAAGCAGACACAGCTATTGAATTATACTGATTACATTTAAATTCAGGTGCATTTGGCTATAAAACCCTTACTCTTTCCTTGATATCGCCTGGATACAAGTCGGTCCTCTGGCCTGCCAAAGGGCCACAAAAAGATTTTTAAGTCTTCTGCAGATGTTGGACATGATTAGTCCCCTGAATGGCAGAAGAATGACCCACATTCACTGGAAATAGTATAGCTGGACATTCTTCATTGATTGTTAAAACTCATTTCCAAAGAAACCTATTCCTTAAAGAAGCTTGTGACTTCACAGCATGTAGAATGTTCTAGTAGGACTGTGAATCTAGTATCAACTGAATGCACAATGAAAAACAGCATCACAGCAAAATTTTGCTGTTTGGGAAAGATATCGAACCTCAGATTCTGAAAATTCTGGCATTATCTATGCCCTCAATAGTATAAGAGAAAACCGTATCAGATGTGCAGCATGCGTAACCATTTTGAGGGCCATATTTCAGAAGTAGTGGAGTTGAGCTGTTGAGAGCACACTCTTGGTTTCCGCGGTATCCCCTGGTACCAAAGAATGTAATCAGGTTCTCAGAGAAATTTTGTGATGGTGCTGATTGCTATTAAAGTAGTAATTCCCAATCCTGCCATCGTCACTTAGCTTCATTCTAATTCCCTCTTAGATTTTCTGTGTCACTACCCTCACCCTCCTCATCGCAACTTGTGTGACATCTTTCTTGTGCCTATTCTCTCTTCCCGAAACAGCTAATTTCAATTTTGGTTATAATCCAACAGACATTGAGCATATTCATATTAGCCAGTGCACTCTATCAGCAATTGTGTTGATGACAAAAATACAAAATGCATTGTATTGTTCTACACTGTAACTCATCCTGTCCTGATATTGAGGATGAGTTACTCATGGGTAGAGAATAGGTCTTACTCATTTTCTATCCCTGGCCTTACACACAGAACTCACTCACTAAGTGTTTGGTAGATGAGTAAACAAATGACCGAATACTGCAGATCCATCATCAGATAAGACAGTCAGGATGGCAATGGGAATCAAGTTTATCTGGGCAGAGATATATCTCCCACTTCTCACGTAGCAAAGTATATATCCAACTGATGATGCTACATCACGTTTTATATCTTATGTTCAGCACATTCACTGCCTCTCATTCAAAAAGAGAGTGGGCTGTAACATCACTCAGGAGCCAAACTAAGACCTAGTTTTAAAGTCTTTACTGTAAAGTGTTTTATGGCACTATATTATTTGAAATCTACAAAGAGACCCGAAGAAGAAAGTGACATAAAATACTGAGAGACAAATTTCATATAGTACAGCAGCTGCTGTAAGGTTTTAATGGATACACAGTTTTTACTCTTGGAATGAGGAAGTGCCTAATACAGGGGACTCCATAGCAGTTCCCAGGGAGATTTGTCTGTAGAAGAATGATGGTCTTGAGCTGTCTGTGGAATCTTTCTGAGCTTCATCACTTTCAAAAATGCATTTCTGTGATTAAGTAATACAAGATTGCCACTGAGTCATTTAAAAAAAATCAGAACTCACAATGGACAAATGGACAAAACCATACAATGTAGAAAGAAGTGGGGCGAGGAAGGTAATTTTTTTTAAAGCTCACAAATGCACAAAGCAGAAAAGATGAGAATCAAGCCCAACTTTCAAGTAATTCTCTTATCCTTAATTCTAAACACTTATCAAACAAAATACCCAAGTGGATAGGAACACAGCCTTTTCTTTTTTTGTCAACACATCCATCTCTGCATTAAGTTGTGAGAAGTATATTGGACTAAGCGGCTCTGTGTCACTCTCCAAGATTCAGACTCTATGGATCAATAGCAGGAAGCCCACTGTCCAATGGATATTCAAATAATTGATAACATAAATCAGTGGTGCTGTCCAATTACCTATGAGAGGATTATGTGCCTTATAGATTCTCTGTATTATCCATAGCACTTTTTAAATTATATGTAATATACATCTAGCTAGCACATCAGGTAAGTGGGAAGACGTAATAAAAGAATGCATGCTAAGCCTTTTATCTTAGTGAAAAGCTTACAGTAGATATTCAAAAACAGTACTTGCTGGGTGATGATGAGTCTCTCAATTATTTAACGGTCAGAAAATTCAGACTGATGTATAAATAGATTCCAAAAAAACATAATTAAGAAAGTGAGTAGATGGCAAACTTTGTTTAATTCAGTGACTTCTGGTTCATTTGTCGTAACCCTTCTCACTCTTACTGCAAATGTACAGACACACAGCCCTGAGTGCCTGCCTTTCATTCCACTGGGGAAATGTTTTGCATGAGAAAGAACACACCTATGGCACTTGAGAAGGTCATGGGCTAAAGGGAAAACACAAAAAAAAATCAGCTATTCGTCATATGAGCAATGGTTACAGATGTGTATTACATAATAAGAATTCGCCTAGATGTATATATACAGACAAGATGTGATATATTCTGCTCAGAAGGTGGCCGCCTCTTCACTTGCCTTAAAGTTAACTACTGGTAAGCCAAAGTAAAAGTCGATACATTTAGATGGCATGTATTTTTCATATGCATGAGAATATAATTGGTTCCACTTTTCTTAACACTAAATGTAATGAAAAGCCACATTTCACGCCCGTAAACCTGAAATTCTATTAATAGTCTTCAGCCCACACCTCACCTGAGTACTGACATTTTAATAAGTTGATTATTTTCTCCATTTTAGAGGGAATATATCTCATAAAGTCAGATTTGGAAAATGTAGGAAAAAAATAGAAAGATGGAAATTATTCATTAGTTCAACACACAAACACTCTATTTGTTAATATCCTTTTCTATATACATTTGTTCTGATTTATGTGTTTCATATAACCAATCAACTTATATAATCTTATACTTGGCACTAAGACTTTTAAGGACTTTCTATATGATTTTTAAGAATAAACAATGTATTTAACATAAAAATCCTTTCACTACTGTTAGAAAATGTTAACCACATCAGACACACACAAACAAGCAGGCATGAAAACTAGTGGTGATCCTCACTGGGTGGTTTGTCATTTACATACTTAAAAAGGAATCTTTATTATCACCAACTCATCCATTAATTATCTTATTTCTTTAGTGACTAGTTACCAAGTACCAAAGAATACCCTCAGGAATGTAAAGGTGACAGCTCATTTACTGCATTTCTACTCTCTTGGTTTTGTTTCAAGTATAAGTATCATCATTCCAATGTATGTTCGCATAATGAGAAACTTTGAAAGAATGAAGGTGTGGGCAGCTGACAGCTACTAACGAAAACGTCTATCGGCTATTGTAGAATTAGTATTTCTACAGGTATCTTTTGAGCTAACATTCACTGTTCCCTCCTAGAAATTGCATGTTTCTCCAAAAAATAGCATTAGAAAGCACAGAGAACTGTGTTTTGCATACGTGTGTGTATAGAGGGGTCCCTTTCTACAGCCTCAACAGCGAGGTCACATAGAAGGATGTAATCTTGTTTGAGATATCAGTAGTATTTCTATTTAAAGTTGGTGATACACTGAGAGTTCATTCACTGCACATAAGTCACATGTCTTTGAAAGATGCAGAGGAATCTTTGACACTGTGGAACTTCAAATTCCTATTACATGGCAGCTGAGTATTTTGAAGAATTTACTACAAATTACATTTTAAAAAACAAGCAGACATTTTAAAAACTGAAAATACACATCATTTTCGACATCATTTTCCATATTGTACTCAAAGATTTAAGTTTGGGAGAGCCTGGGTGGCTCAGCTGGTTAAGCGTCGGACTTCAGCTCGGGTCATGATCTCACAGTTCGTGAGTTATAGCCCCGCAGTCAGGTTCTGTGATGACAGCTTGGAGCCTGGAGCCTGCTTGTCTCCCTCCCTCTATGCCCCTCCCCTACCTGTGCTCTGTCTCTCTCTCTCTCAAAAATAAAAAAATAAACATTATATAAAAAAAAAAAATTTGTGGGGGCGCCTGGGTGGCGCAGTCGGTTAAGCGTCCGACTTCAGCCAGGTCACGATCTCGCGGTCCGGGAGTTCGAGCCCCGCGTCGGGCTCTGGGCTGATGGCTCAGAGCCTGGAGCCTGTTTCCGATTCTGTGTCTCCCTCTCTCTCTGTCCCTCCCCCGTTCATGCTCTGTCTCTCTCTGTCCCAAAAATAAATAAACGTTGAAAAAAAAATTAAAAAAAAAAATTTGTGGTTAGTCATGGATTATTTTTTTTTAGATTTTAGTGTTTATATCCATATACTGTCTTGCTTTGTGTTACATTTGTTACAGTTCATAATACTGAGTTTATTATAATTCAAATTAAAAGTAAATTATATATACATAATTATATATATTATATAATATATAATTATAATTATAATATAATATAATATAATATAATATAATATATTTTAATTATATATAATTTAAAATATATGTGATTGTTATATGTTATGTATAACATATATATGTATATGTATATACATATGTATACACATATATATGTATATATATGTATATGTTATGTTATATGCTAACTTAGGTAAATATATTAATAAGTATATGAATGAATATTGAATATGTGAAAGATGATTTATAACATGTAAAAGATGTAAATGTTTTTTAGATGAATATAAATCATGGGATTAAGAAATTAATTATTATCTCATTTGTTTGTTCATTTTTAATTTAAATCCAAGTTAGTTAACATGTGTGTAATAACGATTTCAGGAATAGAATTTAATGATTTATCACTGACATTTAACACCGAGCGCTCATCCTAACAAGGGCCCTCCTTAATGCCCATCGCCCATTTAGCCCATCTCCCGACCCAACACCCCATCAGCAACCCTCAGTTTGTTCTCTGTATTTAAGAGTCCCTTAAGGTTGGTTTCCCTCTCTGTTTGTATACTATTTTTGCTTCCCTTCCCCTATGTTCATCTGCTTTGTTTCTCAAATTGCACGAGTGAAATCACATATGTGTCTTTCTCTGACTTATTTTCCTTAGCACAATATGATCTAGTTCCATCCATGTTGTTGCAAATGGCAAGATTTCATTTTTTTTGATGACTAATATTCCATTGTATATTTAAGAAATTATTAGGGGGACCAGGGTGGTTCAGCTGATTAAGTGTCTGACTCTCAGTTTCTGCTCAGGTCATGATCTCATGGTTTTGTGAGTTCAAGTTCCATGTCGGGCTCTGCACTGACAGTGTAGAGCCTGCTTGAGATCCTCTTTTCTCCCTCTCTATCCTCCCTGCTGCTCACGCTGTCTCTGTCTCTGTCAAAACATAAACTTAAAAAAAAATTTCTTTAAGAAATCATTAGTTGTAATTGTGAAAACTCTTGCTTGCCTCTCTCTAGCCCCATTTTCTACACTTTCCTTCATAGATATCCCTACTGTATATTCTGTGATAAAATATCCCTTGCTTTCCTCTATTGTTTTAACATACACATATCATGTATATCATTTAGTTTTGTTCATGTTAGAACTTTACTTAAATGAATCATAGTTCACATATATTACTTCAACTTGCTTATTTTCACTTAACATTTTCTTTTTTTTTTTCTTTGAGAGAGAGGGAGGGGATAGAGACAGACAGACAGACAGACAGACAGACAGACAGACAGACATAGAATCTAAAGCAGGCTCCAGGCTCTGAGCTGTCAGCACAGAGCCTGATGCGGGGCTCGAACCCATGATCTGATCTGAGCTGAAGTCAATGCTTAATCGACTGAGGCTCCCAGGGGCCCCAACATTTTCCTTTCTTTTTCTCACTTAACATTTTAAATTATTAATTTAACTATGTTGTTGCAAGGGACTGTGATTCTTTTGTTTTCACTAGGTTACAGTGTTCCTTTGAATAAATAGGTAATAATTTGTTTATCAGAGGCCCTGTCCATTTTCGCTTAGGCTTATCTATACACATCTTTTTATGTTTGCCATTAAAAACACTGCTGTTATTAGTGGTTTCACATCTATTTCCTGGTGCGAACATGCAGCAGTTTTGTGAGGCTCTGTGCTCAGGAGGGGGATTGCAGTGACATGCAGAATACATGTTGTTTCCCAAAAGTGTGTATCACCAGAACAGTAGGTTCTTCACAATCTTACCAACATTTAATGGTGTAGACTTCTGTAACATTTCCTAAACAAGTGAGAAAATATTATCACTCTTTGTAAGATTTCCAAATTTTACGGGTTACTAAACAATGCATTAATGAAACTTGATGGGCAAATGTAAATTAGGCAAAATTTCCAGGCATACCTTTTCCACTCTTTGTGAGAATCAACATGCTGTAACTTTACTGAGTCATGAATCAATTCCAATACATGGTATTATTTTTTAGGAGAGGTAATGTTTCTAATGTTATATCCTATTATGTCCCTATAATTTACCACGCTTTGAAGCAGAATCTCGGAACTGTCTGTATGTATGTGTAACTTTAAATATATACAGGCTAGAATAGCAACTGAAAATAATATGATCTAGGGAGCATCCATGTTTCCAAATACTTGTTCCTTAGAAGGTTCTGTCCACATAAGATCTGGGTCATTCTAAGGCAATTTACATTAGGTCTGGAGAAAATGGTTCTAGCCCAGAAAACAGACTCCATATGAAATAAACTAAATAAATAATTGAAATAACTCAAATAATAAGCATTCAACAGTCAAAATAAAACTGTGTTTCCTGGTGTTGCCATAGAGACAAAATTAAGAGCTGAAGTAAATGTTTCTCTTATTTCAAGTCATTTCTCAAATACTACATAAGCTATTATAGTTCTGTCTACACAGGAAAGCCCAAACCCAAGTCCTACAAAGTTATTGTATTGCACCAAGTACTCAGGATCAGCCACTTAACTTATTCCAGATTAGGTGAACATCACACGATGTTTCCCCAAGTGTAATGTCTATATAAAAAGTTGAGCCTTCCCGGAGGGAACATATGGGTATTGTGTACAGTTATCTAAACAAGCTTATGTTCTCTCAAGCCACAAGCCTTCTGGGGGATCTGCCACCACAAGAGTCAGGGGACCTGAAGAGCTTCGGGTTTATCCTTCCTTTTCGAAGGATGGAAAATTTGGAGAACATCAACAATGTAGCATGTAAACTGCTGGCAAACCCATCAATTCACTGTAAAACCACAAAATCAACAAAAGCAGTCCGATTTACGGGCTCTTTCATGACCTTCAAGTCACTTCCACTGTCGTATACATCTCTGTATTATACACACACGGCACTACGTTAATGTGGAGCAAAAGACAGCTGAAAGTACTAACAGCATTCCTTGAAAGGTTCAAGTTTAGTTAAAAGGCAAAGAAATTAAACATTATTGATTCCTCTACCCTGACAAAATTCCTAATAAACTGTCAGTTCCTTAAGTTAATAGTATCATATCTGTGTGTGTTTTTTTAAGCCCAACTTTTCCACCTCAAAAGATGTTACATGGTTAGATCTCATGCTTTATGACCTTGCTATTCAAAGTGCAGCCTATGGAGCACAGACTCATCACCTTGGAGTTTCCTAAAAATGCAGAATTTGAAGCCCTACCCCAGAACTACTGATTTAGAATCTACATGTTAGCAAGATCCCCAGGGATCTCCTATGCACATCACTGTCATAAACCCACTGTTTCACGACCCGCGCCCCCACACACGGCATGCGATTCCATACGTTTTTGTTGAAACTAAGAGCTACAAGAAATTAACTTTGTATTCAGAGTCCAGATAAATCTCAAGTTGATCAAACTCTGCATTTGCCAATGTTAACTAGCTTAAAGATAGGTTGGAACTTTACGGGAAGCTCCTGCTTTCCTCTTCTTTCGCAAGACTGTGTACAGCTTTCAGCTGATATGTTCTCGCGGTCCATAGCCAATACATGCAAATGATGCACAGTATGCCAGAATTTAAGTAACAGGCACTTGGGTCTCATCTGGGGAATCCTGTACTATATGCAGGGGAAAGAAAAGCCTGACTTCAAGAATGTGAGAACTCTTCAGAAATTTAACTATACATTTTTCACTTGGCCTAAAATGTACCCATGGCCTTTGGTCAAACAATATCAGAGGAATCTAGTGGAAATGGGATATGTGTTATCAAGTCTAAATCAACGCCAGTCTTAGGTAAGTAAAGGCTTAGGGACATTGAGCCAAATTTCTCTGGCACCCTATAGTAGTATCAGTAAATACAATGGCAATAAAACAATTAAGCAAACATTCAAACTGCACAGAGAGTTAAAATTACAGCGCAATTGTTACCTAAATCACACATTAAGAAAAAAAGAAAAAAACAAGACCAACCATGTCTATATATAAACAGAGCTTTAATTTGTTATTGTGCTGAGCTCCATGTGTGTGCCTTGCGTCTGACAAGCCGTTCAGCCTCCTGCTTTCTTAAGTAGGTTTTACTGTTAAATTACGGCTAGAATTAACCAACATGCCAGTACACCATGATATTAATCTCCCAAGTATTCAATCACTTAACAATAGCATCATTATTCTAGAGAACTCTGCTTATTCACTGTTTGCGCATGTTTTCAGATGTTTCATTAAGAGCAATTTTATTTCAATAGAATTCAAAAACTGTGCAAATGAATGATCTAAAAAAAAAAAAAAGAGAGCCTTAAATATTTAATCTTCCAAAAGGAGGTCAAAAAAAAAGAGGATAATCAAATAATTACTAGGTTGGTGAAATCAAACAATTATTTAAAATTAAAGTGTTCTGGAGAGTTCATGGAAGGGGCACTGAAAGGAGAATGTGAGATGTGGAGGCTGACCTCTGCTTTTCAAGAGAAATCACCAACTTCCAGGTATGTGTCCCGTCAGCTGCCATAATTCAGCTGTGGTTGCAATAATAGTGTTGTGTCTCCTTCTTATGACATATCTACAGCCCTTAATTGGCATTGGTGTGCAGAAATGAGTATAATCAGTGTATCAGAAATGGCTTTCTCTTCAGACTACTGATTTTTATAGTTCATTAGAAGTATTTCTCAAGAGGCATTCATATTGAATTTTGACTTCCAGAATGACCACAAAGGAACAGTTACAGGCAGCGAGTGAGGTCCTGTGGTGAAGTCACGCTGATCCCTGAATTATATCCAAAAGTCGTGAGCCCAGTGTTTCCAGGACCTGCTGCTTACACAGCTGTTTAGACGGCCCAGGGCAAACCAGAAAGACCAACTCTTTTTCTCCTAGGCAATTTTGCCATAATATGCGCGGATCCAAATTGGGATGAATTTTAGGAACAAAATAACAAAGCATATATGTAAACTACCCTTCACGTGATTTCAAAATCTGTATGGCTGAAAGAATACTTAAAGAAAGGTTAGAAAGTCAATAACGTGAAAAAAATAAATTAAAAAAAATTAAAAGTCAGTAATATGAGCTAGTTGCTTTGGAAAAATAAGTACTCTGAATAGCAATGACTCTGTCTTGGAAAACACATTTTTTTCAAACTTTACATAAAATATTCCAATGAAAGAGATTTGTCACTATATAGATGCCTGAGCCTATAAATACAAAGTGTATATTTTGAAAGGCCTCCAGGCTCGAGGGGCTCACTAACTATGCAGGAAAAAAAGATTCAAAGGATATGCACATTCTCCACTATGTTGATCCCAAATCATAAAGCCTTTTAAAAAGATAAATGGAGACCACCTAACAGGCCAGGGATAATAGAAGCCATTTCTCTGGAGGAACAGGTTAATTAATTATTATTAGTTATTTAAGTGCTGTAGTGTTCCCATCTCTAAGTATACACTTGCATGTTAGAAACAGTTATTAAAATGTATTGCCAAACTACTAATTGTCAAGCGTCATACCAAGAAGCTGGCATGGTTGTCACCAACAAATCCACTTGCTGACATTTATGTCTTATATTCACGTGACTTCTACTGTGACTTTTCAGAAAGCAGGAAAAAGAAATGGCTGGCTTTGTATTTTCCACTCCCTATCTCTAAAGCCCTTTGTGTGATCTCCATGTATCTTGTAGAGAATGGAAATTATGCTAGATAGGTAAATGAAAGTGTTTATCATCATCATGTTTATCATTTACTATTTATCTGTGCTTTCATAACTATATATCTGGCTTCTTCTATGTTCCAATCATTGTCCTGGAATACAGAAATGAATCAGACTTGAGCTCTGTCTCCAAAGTGCTTACCAACTAAAGCAGGATCACAGACACAAAAGTAAATCAGCCCAATGTTGCGTTAGTGGTACACACGTGGTTAAGACTGAAGAGCACGGAATGACATATCGTCATGCAACAGGGCAGGCATGGGTGTTATCTATGCTGGGAGCTAGTAATAGGCTGGGGATGAACTGAGGGAGACAGGTATCACAGGCTTCCCAGAGGAAGTGGCACTTAAGCTCCATCTCAGGGATGTACATATTCATTTTCTACCCAATGAATAACATTCCACCGGTGATGTTCATCAACAGCCTGTGGACCTAGTAGTCATAAAAAACCGGTACTCATTAATGGGGGCCTTAGAAGATAGACACACACAAAGAAGTTTCATGACAAAGGTCCTGGCTTTAGATTGCTTCTAGTTCTGTTGAGGGGTGACCATGGCCTCCAACAATTCATTGGACACCCTAGTCAGGATGATTATCTGGTCTTCTTCAAACTCAATTTTGTTATTTTTTTAAATGTTTATTTATTTTTAAGAGAGACAGACAGACAGAGAGCAAGTGGGGAAAGAGTAGACAGGGAGGGAGACACAGAATCCAAAGCAGGCGCCGGGCTCTGAGCTATCAGCACAGAGCCTGATGCGGGGCTCAAACTCACAAACTGCGAGATCATGACCTGAGCCAAATTCAGATGCTTAAACAACTGAACCACCCAGTTGCCCCAACAATTTTGTTATTTTAAAGGAGAGGGTGGAGGTGCTGGGAAGCAGAGGAGAGCGACCTTCAGCCTGAACTCTACTATCTTGAGCAAACTGTTCTTCGGACAGCTTGAACCAAAACAAACATCTTGCAGTTGACCACTCACCCATTTTAGAAGGGGGGTTAGAGACCTGTCCATTGTTTTTCACCCATTCAGGGCCTCACCTCCTGTGTCCCATCCTGACTATAACCATAGACTTACTCAGTTTTCTTCATCTTTCCTTATATCTTTATATGTTAGAAATTCTTAGAGCCCAGGGGAGTGATCAAGCTGATTTCCTCCTCAATTGTGGTCCATTTTCACACAAGTTATTTAAGGGCTGTAAGTGTCCAAGAAGCAATAAGATCACTATAGACTTTTGAGGGTCTCAAAGACCTCAATTACGCATTATGTAGAAAACATTTCACTGGTCAATGAGGGGACCTGGCTGGCTGTCAATTCTGCAGTGTACTTTCACATGTGGAATGTAAGGTGGGGCAGCATCTTGTCCCTTAAGAATACTTACAGCAACAGAACACTCTATTTACTTTGCTTGCCTAACTTCCACAAGATGGCATAATGCAGTGTGCAAATAAAATAACACTTTGGGTGATACGGAATAAAAGAGGATGAAGTACATCGAGTCTTCAATGCCAACCAGAGAATTTCTAAGTAATGAGGGTGTCCACTTCCACTCACGTTACCCTGGACTAACACTAAGTGTCCCAGCTCTTGTGACCTAGAGGGGGAGTTGCTGTAATTCAGAAATATAATTCAGAAATTCACTCTGTCAGGGAGGGCCTTCTCTGAGGTTCCCCACGCCCGCCACTCCAGCTTAAGTGAACTCTCAGAATACTCTGTGCTTTTCCTCCATAGTTTCTAGTAGCTTCATGTCCCCTCCTTCATTAGACTTAAAGATTCACAGGGACATCATCCTATCTATACTGGTGCCCTTTCTCAACACCTAACACAGCACCAGTCACATAATAAGCACTTGCTAAAAATTTCTCGAGTCTATATCTAAAAATCTGTAGCTATCAGGGAAAAAAAAAAGGTTAACTTTGAAATTCCGATCTTAGTTTTCTGAAGTCATTTTGTGTTTCTATGCAAAAGCAATAATCAAAGAGCTCTCGTTGGTAAATCCATCCTTCTAGCTTATGGATTTATCATCCTCAACAACCTAACTGTGGTAGCAATCTATGATTATACATTTTGGCACAGCATCAAAAAGTAGCTTTACTGATACTGCTAAATTAAGAGAAACAGGGATGAAGTAGGTGTTATATCCATCCCAAGGGCTGGGTGACATTGGGAAAAGCAGAACAAGTGGCATTATCCCAGAAATAACATTTAAGAAGCAACCAAGAAAAGTGAGATGTAGCAGATCTACAGCTAAAGACAGGCATCTACCAATAATTGCGTCTAGACTGCCCAGAAAGCTTAATGAAGGGGCAACAGAAGTAAATGAGAATGGGATATACCACCCAATTAGGAGGTGATATATGATACTGTATGAGCACAAAAGTAACCAGAGATTTATCAGCAAGTATTTGGAATTAACAAGATTAAATGAATAAATAGCATAGTTTGAAGACAACTTCTCCCAAAAGGAGGCACACAATCTAAAGTTGATGTGAACACCACTGAGACAGGATCTGTAGAGAAATGGGATTTAACTGAACAAATGAAGCTGTAATTCAGAAATAAGATTAACAGTGGTAATTAGGACAGAATCTTCCTGCAGTGTAATTCTTTATATTTTATCATGCACTTTAATCATCCAGTCTCATAATATATTATCACTCCGTTTTCAAGAGAAAGAAATAGATACTTCAAAATTTAATTTGCCCAAAATTCACAAGGCTAATATGTGGCCGATTTGAAATCAAAAGCCTAGACTCCCTTTTATATTGAAGCTTCCTGTTGTCACAACTCCAAATATTAAGGATTCACAAATATTTCACAGCATAGAGCAACACTTCCTACTTCTATATACATTATCTCAAAAGCTCCTCCTGCACAACGTTGCAATAGGACCGAGGTGTATGCTTTCCAAATACTTGTGTATCAAAGCTTGTTTCTGCAATTGTAATAGCTTCTTAACACTTTGAAACTGCGTGAAACTAGGGATGTCATTTTGTTGTTGTTGTCATTGGTGTTCCTGTCTGCATCATAAGCGTGTCCTGGAGAGAGGGGCTATGGCATGGGAAGGTTGCTGAAGATCTGGAAAGGTAAAGCCGAATGAGGCTTTGGATTTCAGGAAGGAAGATGAGAAGACAGAGAAAGGAATGGATGTGATGGATAAGCTTCCCTCTCTGAAAGCAGAGACAGATTTCAGAGGGTTGGGGAATCCCTACAAACATCAAGCATAATATACAATGAAAGGGTTCTATAAAGGAGTGGAGGGCACCTGTTGGGATGAGCACCGGGTATCGTATGGAAACCAATTTGACAATAAATTATATTTAATATAAAAAATAAAAAATAAAGGAGCCCTCGGATGATTCTCAGTTAAAACGAGAAGTCCATGAAAGGAAGAAGAGAGAACTGGATGTTACAGAGAAACAACAGCAATACAATGAGAACATCAAGATAGGACATCTGCCGGAAACTTCAGGAGTCCCATTGGAGAAGATCGATAGGAAGCACCATTTCTGGACTATTTTGCACTGGGGTTCTCGGTTAGGGAAAATCAACTTTGGACTGGAGAAGTTGGATTGAACTGATGGCGAGATCATAAAAGAAAGATGAGACTACTGAGGATAAGTCCTCTCCCAGATGAATTAAGCGATAACAGGGAGAATAAAACAGAATGACCACTGCTAAGAGAGTTATTTAAAATGGAGCTATGAGGACATTGAGGAGGTGGGACTGAGGCACATCGTCTGTCTCAAATTCTTGGAATTTTTGCTGCTCTCAGCTAAAAGCCAAAGCATCTGCTATTAGGACATACACGGACTTTCTTCCTGACACTAGCCCTAGCAACCAATTACACACAGACCAGTGTAACTGTAGCCATACCAGCACCAATCACCTTTTCTTCAAGCAATTTATGCAAATCCCCTCCTTCCTCTACAAAAATTGTAACCTTCTGTCTCTCTCTGGAGCACTTTTTTTTTTTAGGTTAATCAAATCTCCGTCTCCGGGATTGCAATCCCTAGAATCCCAAATAAATGCACATATTTTATTTCACAGCTTGCAGTTTTGTCTTTCACTGGTTGACAGGTCCATTCAGGGAGCAGGTGTTAGGAAACTAAGGTGGGCCAGGTGCTCTCAGAGGTCAACCAATATAAATGAGTTAACTCCTGGGAATCACATACTGTTTCTGTAAGTCCTTACAAAGTTTATGTCTCTAACCCTGATCTCCCCTTCCAGCACTATGCCCAGTTCACCAACTGTCTCCCATGTGGTGAGTAGAAACGATTAAAACTTTCTATTTGCATTTAGTTTGAGTTAAAAATATAAAAGGAATTGGGGCGCCTGGGTGGCGCAGTCGGTTAAGCGTCCGACTTCAGCCAGGTCACGATCTCGCGGTCCGGGAGTTCGAGCCCCGCGTCAGGCTCTGGGCTGATGGCTCAGAGCCTGGAGCCTGTTTCCGATTCTGTGTCTCCCTCTCTCTCTGCCCCTCCCCCGTTCATGCTCTGTCTCTCTCTGTCCCAAAAATAAATAAACGTTGAAAAAAAAAATTAAAAAAAATATAAAAGGAATTAAGCATCACTAACTACAGTAAGCATCACCAAACATTTACTATGTAGACGGATACACAGCTCCTCTCTCAGTTCTTATGTAAGTTATTCAAGTGTCACCTAGAGCAGTGGTACCTCAGAGTGGGCTCCATAGATCAGCAGTGGCAGAATTCAGGGGCCCATTAAAGCTGCAATTCATGGGAGTCTTGGGTGGCTTAATCTGGCTCTTGATTTCAGCTCAGGTCATGATCTCACAGTTCGTGAGATCAAGTCCCACATTAAGCTCTGTGCTGACAGGGTGGAGCCTGCTTAGGTATTCTCTCCCTCTCTCTCTCTCTCTCTCTCTTTCAAAATAAATAAATAAACATGAAAAAATTTAATGCAATTCATATCAGGGAGCTCAATCAGTTAACTTGATATTTTGAACTCACAGTTCGTGGGATCAAGCCCTGCTAACAGCACAGATTCTCTCTCTACCTCTCTCTGTCCCTCCCCCTCAAAACAAAGAAACGTCTTTTAAATTCAATTCATATTAAATTTGTGAGGCAATTTCTCCTACCCCAGACTTTCTGAATCAGAATCTGGGGAAGGGGCAGGAAAAAAAATGGGACATAACAATCTTTTTAAGAAATTCTCCAGGTGATTATTAAACACACAAAGAAGCATTTACTTAAGGTATGTGAAGTCTCCTGTGGGGATATATCATTTATATTTCATTTTATTCTGATTCATATTAGGAAATCGTTTTAATCTGGGTTCAGTATATGCAGAAATACAGATATACAAATACATGAACACACACGTGCGATAAACCTTTCAGGAAATAAAATGGTTATTATGTGTAAAACACTCTGATACGTTGTATTCTATTCTATTCTATTCTGTTCTATTCTATTCTATTCTAATTGTTACCCATCTGACTGATCTCGGAATCCCTTGATTGTAACTAGCACATTGGAAAATACTATTCTATTGTGTATACTCAGAAAAGACTTTGGGACAGTGGACAGACTTCTACCAATAGTGTACTGATTTTATTTGGCCGGGAGAAAAGACCCAAGGGCACTGACAATTACCTTGTCGCATTTGCGAGGCTGTTATCCTGAAGAAGAATTAGTTTTGTGCTGTATGGCAAATGTATTTTGATTTGTTACAAGAAGACACCTCATAAACCATGAGGGTTGATCAACAGTGACATGATATATATCATGAGGCAGTGAGTTCATCTCATTAGAAATGCTCAAGCTAAGCTATGGACCACTTGGCAGTTGGGTTTCAGATGGAGCTCAAGCTTTAGAAAATCCTTTTCACTTAAACGTGTTTTAATGCCCACTCAAACCCTGTGATTCCATGGTTCTTTCAATTCTGGATTCTTGCTTTGCATGAACACATTTCTGATCTAAATTTTTTCTACCGCATTGACTCAAAGGGCCTGCATGACAGAAATGAAATGCACCTAAGGCAGACATGTCTGAAGTTAGAAACGGTACACTTCGCAGTTAGCACACTGCTGTGATTATTCCCTTCCCTTTGGCTCCCCTCTCGCCTCCACAGTCTTCATGGCCTGGATGGTTGCTCTAATCACTTTTTATTCCCAGCACCTATCCCAGCAGCTTAAACATACCTGGCAATCAGCAGAAACTCGCTGAATTAGTTAAAGACTGGATGAATGAACATCTCTCATGATGATAAGCGCTGTGCCCAGGAAGCAGAGGACAGTTTATAAGAATATAATTTGCCTTTATGGCATCCTAAACAGATAGGTAACAAATAATGCTAGTCCTTACTTTTTTTTAGGTGAACGTTACGTGTTCATGTAATTGTTCAGCTGGTAGTAGGACAAAAAGAGAATACAAATCAAGTCTTCAAGTGCTAAACAAGCTCTGCCTGATGGCACTCGTGATGAGAAGTATTCTCATGGCTAATAGTATTGCGTGATATGGTATGTAATTAAACCGTAAAAGCATGTGGGGAGGGACGGCGGTGAAGTTTAAGCCAAGCAACCCAACTTTGTCAATTTACTTATTAAAGATAATGAAGAAAAGATGATGGGGGTTTATCAACGGACTTTGGAAAGTGGCCGGCACATAACAGGCTGTCAATAACTCATTGGTCTGTGGGAACAAATGGCTTGTGAGCTCCACCTACACATCCCGGCAATCTCCATCACCCTGTGTGCCTGGTCGTGAATCCATTCGATTTATATGGCAAATACAGAGTGGTAAATAAGATACAGTCTTTGCATGAAAGGAGCTTACAGTCTAGTTGGAGGGGAGGGCAATAATTTAAATATGTAATTGTAGAGGTGCCTGGGTGGCTTAGTAGGTTAAGCGTCCAGCTCTTGGTTTCAGCTCAGGTCATGATCTCAGGGTTTCATGGGTTCAGGCCCGCATCAGGCTCCGTGCTGGTAGCACAGACCTTGCTCGGGATTCTCTCTCTCCCCCTCTCTGTGCCCCTCCCACAGTCATGATGTCTCTGACTCTCTCAAAATAAATAAGCAAGCTTTAGAGGTACCTGGGTGGCTCAGTCAATTAAGCGACCAACTTCAGCTCAGGTCATGATCTCACAGTTCGTGACTTTGAGCCTTGCATCAGGCGCTATGCTGACAGCTCAGAGCCTGGAGCCTGCTTCAGATTCTGTGTCTTCCTCTCTCTCTGCCTCTCTCTCTCTTTCTCTCAAAAATAAATAAAAACATTAAAAAATTAAAAATAAACTTAAAAAAATTTTTAAAGATTTAATTGTAATACAATATGGGTTAATTACAATATAATTGTAAATATTTAATTTACAATTAAATTTTTAAAGATTTAATTGTAATACAACATGGGTTAATTAGTTAAGGACTAAGTATAGGATCCTATCCAAAAATTCAGAAAGCCATCTTGTTTAATCTGAGAGGAATCAGGAAGGTCTTTTTAGGCAAACTGTGATGTAGACTGGTACCTGAACAGGTGGGTAGAGCTCACCTAGGTAGGAGGGTGAGGGGGTAGGGAGAGTATTCCAGGCAGAAGTAGCAGCAGATATAAAAGTCTGGAGGCAAAAGATGGCGTGGCAATTATAGCGAGGTAAGTTTATTAATGTTAAAATAGCGAGTGCACGGTGACAGGTGCTAAGAGTAAGGCTGGAGAAGAAAATGGAGAATCTAGTTGATGCTGAGCGGCCTTTAAGACATACAAGGACAGTAGGACTACTTGAAGGGCTCTTGGCTTACAGGTGACATTATCTGGGTCACATGACGTGAAGCTAATAGTAACTGCAATGTGGAGTACAGACTAAAGGGTCTTTGTTAAAGGCACAGGGAACAATCAAGAGGTCTGTTCAGTAAGAGACAGCAGGACCCTGGTGAAGACAGTGGTAGGGAGGATGAAGGACAGAGGATGGACAAACTGAGGAGAAATGCAGGAGGCAGACATGACAGGGCTTGGCAACTGACTGGATGTGGAGGTGGAAAAAGATGAAGAGTTAAGCATGTCTCCCTCTGGTTTGAGTGAGTCCATCTACCTCTATGCCAACATATGCCGTATGCTGCACCCACGAGTGAACCTGGGCTGCAGTGTGGCCTTACGGGTGCCCTGTGATGGCCCATTCACAGCGCTGCCTCATCATAACACGAGGCCATCTCAAAAGGTATTTTCCAGGGGGTGCCTGGGTGGCTCAGTCGGTTAAGTGACCGACTTCAGCTCAGGTCATGATCTCACAGTTTGTGAGTTCAAGCCCCACATCCGGCTATGTGCTGACAGCTGGGAGCCTGAAGCCTGCTTTGGATTCTGTGTCTCCCTCTCTCTGTTCCTCCCCCACTTGCTCTCTCTCTCTGTGTCAAAAATAAAAAAAGATTAAAAAAAATTTTAATGAAAAAATTTTTAAAAATTAAAAAAAAAAAAGATATTTCCCAGGTCTACTCATCTGATTACATCTTTACCACACTATTCTGTCTCTGTCACTCTTGTATAAGAGTTGTTTATATACTTGTTTTCTTTTTCTTGTGAGAAATTTTTTTAATTTTTTGAAATAAAGGTTTATTTATTTTTGAGAGAGAGAGAGAGAGAAAGAGAGAGAGCATGAGCAAGGGAGGGGCAGAGAGAGAAGAGGAGAGAAAGAATCCCAAGCAGGCTCCACACTCTGAGCACACAACCCAACGCGGGGCTCGATCCCAAGATCGTGAGCTCGTGACTTGAGTTGAAATCAGGAGGCAGATTCTCAACCAACTGAACCACCTGGGCAGTTGTGACAGCTCTTGTGAGAACTCTCAAGCTCTACTCTCTTAGCAAGTTTCAAATAGGCAATACAATATAATTAATCATAGTCACCATGCTGCACATTACATCCCTATGGTTTATAACTGCGGGTTTTTGCCTTTTGAGCCCCTTCACCCATTTCACCAACATACACTTGCTAAACTCCTGTGCTAGGCTTCCCTTTACTCCTGTATTTTTAGGGCTATGGCAGGACATTTGCCTTGCCAGCTATTTCTTCTATCACTTCCCACACACAAACACTTGGTTTTTTAATTGAAAATACTTAAAGATGCAAAAGCTAAATTTTTTCTTCTGAGTTTTCTCAAATACTTATGCATGCACACATGTTTGAGTAATGTCTTGGAAGTACAACACCTAATTTTTTTCTATTAGAAAAAATCTATTAGTGGGAAAATGGTCATTACATTCCTATGAATCTTAATGAATGCATCCTTCTGGTACTGTTCATAATCCCACATAGGATGAATAAAAAGATGCATGTACTATATCCAGTGGTACGCAGAGGATTGGATAAATTGCACAGGGAAGTTCCCCAGAGTGAATTAGCATCAATAATACATGAATATCTATATTCTATTCTGAGTCAAGCTCATTGCTGCTACTGAAAATCTATTGTGCAGATAGTTGTGCTGAGGATGTGCCTTTATGCATCCAATACTTTATTTTTAGTTAATATTGCATTAACTTCTGTATTAGAGCAGATTATAGGGGGTGTGGAGTATCTTCTGGAAAATGCATTTTTTGTGAAAATGGTCTCATTTTTCTTTTCCGAATTAAACACTCAAGATAAATATGGAGTGCTTTGGCTGCCACATAATTTTAAAATAAGATCCACTTCAAATAAAATTTCCTAATCACTACTTATAAAACACTCCACAGAAACTATTTTTTCTAATTCTATACCCTACCACACACCCAACTTGGATTAAACAAAATGGTGACTATAATATTAAATATTCATGATACACATATAGCTGATCCTCATTATTCATAGATTCTGTATTTGTGAATTTGCCCACTCACTGAAATTTATTTTGGACTGGGGCACCTGGGTGACTCAGTCCATTAAGCGTCGGACATCGGCTCAGGTCATGATCTCACAGTTCATGAGTTCGAGCCCCACATAGGGCTCTGGGCTGACAGCCCAGAGCCTGCTTTGGAGTCTGTGTTTCCCTCTCTCTCTGCCCCTCCCCCACTCAAACACTGTCTCTGTCTCTCAAAAATGAATAAACATTGAAAAAATTTTAAGATAATAAACATTGAAATTTTTTTTAAAAATGAGGGGAGGCCTCCAAATCAACACTTGTACAGATTTTATGGTCATTGACGAATATGTGCAATGAGGTGAAAATGCATGTTCTCAGCTGACGCTGAACAAGGCTATGTTCTGCCTTCTTGTTTCAGCTGTCACACTGTAAACAAGGGTCCTTTTGGCAGTCTATTTAGTACCACATTTTTTTTTTTTGCCATTTACAATGACCCCCAAGCATAGCGCTGAAGTGTTCTGTAGTGTCCCTAAGTGCAAGAAGGCTACAATGAGCTGTTAAAATAAAATAAAATTGGAAGCCAGGCTTGAAAATCCCCCAAAGCAGACAAAACCATTTGAGCCATGTAAGCAAAACTAAAGCTAGCTTATTTCGTGAAAATGAGTGTAACGTAGGTTACTTCTTGTAAATGCCTCTGATAATCATAAAAGAAACTTAAGCCATCTTCCTAAAAATGGTGTAAGATAATCACTTGTAACCAATCCCCTGCCGTCTGGAAACCCCCACTGTATTAACCAATCACTGTAAAGGTTAAATGACTTCCTCATTTTCACTTTATAAGCCATCCTATAATGTCATGCTTCTGAGCTTCATATCAGTTTCGAATTTGAAAGCTCCCAGTTTGTGAACTATTCTTATATGCATAATAAACTCCTACTAAATACGGTTTTACTGATCTGGTGGTTTAATTTTGCTATTTCTGGATTCTTGACAGTGTCTTGTAGAAAAAAAAAATGTGTGTTGGCAAACCTTTATTCAGGCATGAGTTATAGTGCTATTGCCCACGAGTTCAATGTTTTCATGAATGATGTTATGTATTAAATAGGTGTCTTTAAACAGAAACCTACATAAAACAAGGCTATGTATTGATAGGTCGATGATGAAAATGTTGTGATCAGAGTTTCACAGAAACCTAACTCTGTATTAGGAGCAATGGTTAAATATTTGCTAATTCGGTGCTCACAGTGACTTTATGGAAATAACTACCACAAATACCAAGAATCAACAATACTTTCACATCTGGAAACTTAAAAAAAAATTCTTGCTGTAAATGGTGATAATTTCACTTCACTGTATAATTTAATGTCACTGAAATTAAAAATACATACAAATACAGAAAAGAAATAGTTCTCCCTTCTGAGTGCTCCCTTCAGAATCTAGCAGGAGAGATGACTAGCTATACACGAACTAGAACACAGGGTGGTAAATGTGATAATCAACGCCTAAACAAGGTGAAGTAGGGATGTAGACGCACGCCGTGGCAAATAATTTTGTGATAATTGGGGAAAGGATATGGAATGCATGATGCACTGTATTTGAGCTGGTTTCTTAGGTGTGAGGGGAGTTCAGCAGATAGATTAGGAAGGCGATGGGGAGAATGAAGGTTCCAACACAAATTATCCAATTGTGACATCGCGAACCAAAATGCCCAACTGACAATGTGTTATTTTGACGACTGAAATGGGTCTCTCAATAAGAAACACCATTGTATCTATTATTATGAAATTATTTTTTGAGTTAAATATTCATTAGTTAAACTTAACAGATTTCTCCTTTATACTAGGTACATGAGCTTATTACTTCGCCTGTGAACCACACAGCCCTGAGGACCGTGGTACATGGTGAGTTTCAACAACATTGATTTTTGGATAAAAGACCAAATAAGGAAAAAAAAAAGTCAGTGGACCTGATAAAAAATAAAAACAAAAGGGGGAAAAAATTCAGAGTCACAGTATAACATTGGCACTATGTCCTATTCTATTTACTTCATCTACATTAAGCGATATACATGCTAACCATATACCTGATTCCAGAAAGTGATCAAATGTTAGGAATAAAAGACAAGCTTCATAGAAAGTATCCTGTTGGTACTTGTCCTGTGTGGTGAGGCGGGAATCCCAGCAATTAAACACAACGGAGTCCTTGTTCCTCTGTGCCAATATTTTTAATAGATCCACCATTGTAGTATACTTCAACTTTCCCCGGGAGAAATCACAGGCATCCTTTGAAAGATGCTGAGAATTACCCGATGGCTATGTTCAAATTTTCAGACTTCGTTTTGAACCATTCTGAATAGCTCTCCAACTTCCAGGGAATCAACATGGAGGGCACAGCGCTGCAAACTGCATCATGGTGTCTGTTAGAGAACAGTGGGAAAATGATCTTGCCAGAGTCCCTTCTCCCCACTCCCACCACAACAAAAGAAGAAGGGTGAGTGCTTTCCAAATATGCTGCGCCCAACTCCTGCTAACTCAGTTTAAATTCATCAGCAGCTGCAGCAAACTTGCAGATGGTGCCAGACCCCAGGAGGGGAACACCTACCGGGAGACGGGGCCTCTCGAAAAGCTGTGCTCTCTCCTGTCCAATAGCCTAACATCAAACTATTCTCAAGGTCCAGAAGTTCTGGCAGAAGAAGAGAGTGAAAAAGCCCAAGGAAGAGATTTTTTTTTTCCACTTTGGAAACGCAGAGAATATTTAGTAAGACCCTGCTCACCCATTGCTAATGTTATTATACTCGTTGATTATGGTTGTATCTCCTGGGCCAGTTTCTCCTCCCTCTCACCTCCTCCCGCCTGCTTCCTCTTGACAAGTTTGCTCACCAGGCCCCTCAGTCTTCGCGATTTTCACAAAGGACAGCACAAAATAGATGCCAGCGGGGCCAAAGGCAGACGCCAGGAGGCTGTCACTTCTTCGCCCCTGGCTTGAGTGGAATGCCAGCAGCTCCTATTGATTCTGCTGTCTTCCAGCCAGCCTCCAGTGAAAGCATGCCCCGGCCAGTGCCCCCGCCGAGACGGTCACAGCTGCCAAGTGTTCCTTCAGCTTTAGGTGGTCTATAAGCATCCCACTCCAGCCAGACACCATAGCTCAGGACCCAGGCAGGACAATCTGCTGGAGATCACTCTTGCCAGGGCAAAGCCCATCGTGAGGCACGGAGGGAATGGAGCCAGAACGAGCCTCCAGGGTTCAGTCGCTAACTGGGTTGGAGGATCTGGCACCAGAGTCAAGGCCCTAGGCACGCTGCTCAGATTCACTGCAATAACCAGCTGCTTGTCTGGCTGCTTGTTGCCAAAGAGCAATCTTGGCGTCTAGCCATCGAGCTGGCACCACGACGGAAATGCTACAGTTCAATAGTTTTCACCAGGCTGTGCCAACCCAGAGATACAGAGCACTTCCCTGCCTAAGATCCATTCCAATGGTATCTACTTCCTGTGAAGGTTTCCGTCTGAGTTTTCCCTGCCCGAGTGGAGCGAGAGCATTCCAGAGAAAATGGCTGAAAAGCAAATGCCACATACTAACATTTCTCTTCCAAATGAGTTAAAAGTAAAACATTTGAGATTAGCTAAATGTTCTGTCCCTAAAACAGCTGCCCTTATCCCTGAGGATAAGCAAGCAAGAGAAGCAGTAGGGATTCCAGAGCGTTCAGTGTAAACGCCATGATTATGAAGATTTTCTCCCATTTATAAACATGTTAATAGCAAAATTGCATGTACTGAGTTGCTGCATATCCGGGAATCCTTTAAAACATATACAGGCATACCTAGGAGACATTGCAGGCTTGGTCTCAGAACACTGCAATAAAATGAATATCACAATTAAGTGAGTCAAATGGATTTTTTGGTTTCCCGGTGTATATAGAAGTTATGTTTACACCATACCGTAGTGTACGAAGCGTGCAACACCATTAAGTCTAAAACCAATGTACGCACCTTAAATTTAAAAAAAAAATGATCACTAAAAAATGCTGCCATCATCATCTGAGCTTTCAGCAGGCATAATCTTTATGCTGGTAGAGGGTCTGGCCCCAGTGTTGAGGGCTACAGACTGATCGGAGTGGCGGTTGCTGAAGGCTGGGAGACTGTGGCAATTTCTAAAAATAAGACATCAATGAAGTTTGTCGCATTCCTTTCAGGAATGATTTCTCTGTAGCATGTGGTACTGTTTGACGGTATTTCACCAACAGTAGAACTTCCGTCAAATTCGGAGTCATTGGTCTCAAACTTTGCTGCTGCTTTATCAACTAGGTTTATGTACTCTTCTAAATCCTCTGTTGTCATTTCAACAATCTTCACAGCATCTTCACCAGGAGCAGTTTCCATTCAAGAAACCACTTTCTCTGCTCATCCATGAGAAGGACTTCTTATCCTTTCATATCGTTATCATCAGATTGCAGCCATTCAGTCCCCATCTTCAGGCTCCACTTCTAATTCTGATTCTCTTGCTGTTTCCACCACATCTGCAGTGACTTCTCCTGCCCTTAAAGTCATTCGTGCTGGCTGGAATCGGCTTCTTCCAAACTCTTGTTAATGTTGATGTTTTGACTTCTTCCCATGAATCGCAAATGTTCTTAATGTCATCTAACATGGTGAATCTTTTCTGGAAGGTTTTCAAGTTACTTCGCCCAGATCTGTCAGAGGAATCACTATCTACAGCACCTGCTGTCTTATGAAACGTATTTCTTAAATAATAGGACTTGAAAGTTGAAATTACTCCATGAGCCATGGGCTGCAGAATACATGTCATGTTAGCAGGCATTTAAACGACATCATCTTACTGTACATCTCCATCAGAGTTCTTTGGTGACCAGATGTACTGTCAATAAGCAGTACTATTTTGAAAGGAGCCATTTTTTCTGAGCAGTAGGTCTCAACAGTGGGCTTAAAACATTCAGCAAACCATGTCAAAAACAGATGTGCTGTCATCCAGACTGTGTTGTTCCATTTCTAGAGAACAGGCATAGGAGATTCAGCATCATTCTTAAAGGCACTAGGATTTTCAGAATGGCCAAGGAGCACTGGCTTTCACTTAAAGCCACCAGCTGTATTAGTCCCTAATGAGACTGTCCTTTGAGGCTTTGAATCTAGTCATTGACTTCTCCTCTGCAGCTAAAAAAGTCCTAGATAATACTAGGTCCAATGGTCCAAGATAAGGCTGTGTCCTCCACACTGAAAATCTGTTGTCTAACGCAGCCATCTTCATGAATGATCTGAGCTAGACCTTCTGGATCACTTGCTGCAGCTTCTACATCAGCACTTACTCTTTCCCCTTGCATTTTCTTGCCATGGAGACAGCTTCTTTCCTTACACCTTATACACCACCCTCTCCTAGCTTCACATTTTTCTTCTGAGGCTTCCTCACCTCTCTCAACCAACAAAGTATTGAAGAGAGTGAGCACCTTGCTCTAGATTAGGCTTTGGCTTAGGGGATAATGTTATGGCTGGTTTGATCTTCTATCTAGACCACTGAGACTTTCTCCTTGTCAGGCAGAAGGCTATTTTGTTTTCTTATTATTTGCGTGTTCGCTGGAGTAGCACTTTGAATTTCCTTCAAGAACTTTTCCTTTGCATTCACAACTTGGCTAATTGTGAGGTGCAGGAGGCCCAACTTTTACCTGTCTCGGCTTTCAACTTGCTTTCCTCACTAAGCTGAATCGCTGCTAGCTTTGATTTAAAGTGAGAGACAAGTGGTTCTCCCTTTCACTTGAACACTTGAAGGCCACCATAGCGTTATTAATGAGCCTAATTTCAATATTGTTGTGTCTCGGGGATTAGAGAGGCCCAAGGAAAGGGAAAGAAACAGGGGAATGACCAGTGGGCGGAGCAGTCAGAACACACATGACATTTATCCACTAAATCTGCTGCCTTATATGGGTGAGCCACCCAGGTGCCCCAAAGTGACGCAAAATAAAACGAGGTATGCTTGTACCAATGTTTAAAAACATTTTCAGACTATATAAACTTCAACAAGAAAAAAAAAATGAGCATTCAAGCTTAGTTTCAAAATTTTGCATCCATGTTAGCAGCTCCTGAGAACCTTAATTAAGAACCCGGCTCTACCTTTAGACTTCTTCTGTTTAATATAAAATACTTGATTTGAGCTACTCCCTCAAGAAGTGCCAATGCATTTTTCTCTCCATTTCACTGCGTGTTTACTACCTGTTTTTGTAAACTACAACCTAAATCTTTATTGGAAAGTCAAACAAACAAAGGTCATAGAATGTGGTGACACATAAATGATGACTAATTCCTTTGGCTCAATAGCCTGTTTCTTCTCTCCAGCTCTCCTGGACTGGTTTCAATTTTTGCACAAAATATATGGAACAACATTTGGAGTTTACTCACCCATTGTGTTACTAATACTGGCTGATGGGCACTCTCAGGGTCAGAAAACTTAATTGTTCAGCATGTTGACATTTGGAATCATAGAGCTCCCTTTTTCCAGCTATTGTAAGAAATCTGATCTTTGGCATAGATTTTATAGAAATTGTTGATTCTAGGTAACAGAATAAACTCTATGAGGATGTCCATTATTAGAGCCAATGTCAAGGGCTCTAAATATAGGAGGCAGCTAATAAGCCACCAGCCTATCTAATGTTATTTTCTTTGCATTGGTCCAGATTGCAGGAAAGCATGTCTAAGCTTTGTCTGTTTTGGACTGATCCACATACCCCTGAGGGTTGTTGCCCACGAGACAGACAACAGAGAGGTAAGTAAGTTGAAATTCAACTAGGAGGGACACTTTCCATTAGGGAACTAAATATTGTGCAAATCACGGTCAACGGCTATTAGCACCTTGCAGAAGAAAATCCCCGAGTCTGCCTGACGCCATGCATAAAGTACAACTTGACATCCTGTAAACATAAGCACACCTGGATTCAGAAAATATGTTCTCTAAAAAACTCATGGTCTAATTTGTCTTTGTTGGCCTAAACATATGTCTCATAACACTATGCAGTTGAAGATTTTCCCCCCTTTTTCAAGGGGATCAAGCAAATTGTACTTCCACACTTGTGAGTCATATCATGATTCTTTCACAACATTCACATAGGATATGTTGCAACAACATGACTGGTCTTTTGTCTGTTCACTCTCTTCTGATGTCCTTTATTGCTTTGTTGTTGTTGCTGTTATTTTTAAAAAATCCAAAGAGGGGAGCTAGCACTGATTTTTGCCAGTACCTAAGACGATCTCCTATAAGAATTTCTTTGTTTCACCTTCTTTACCATCAGCTACACCCCTCCAACTGCCTGGCTCAGCATTTTGCAGTTATGAGAAGGTCAGTCTTACAGTTTTAATATTCAAATGAGTATTAACACAAATTAGCTATTCTGAAGTTTGATTCTATAGAATGCAATTTCTTCCAATTCTGTCTTAAGAGGTGAAAATTATACGAGGTTAGGATGTAAGGAGGATTCATTCACAGTGCCTGGAAATTTGTCCCAACAGTGAACACTTCATGCCACAAATTCTTAGAAGCCACTTGACATGTGTCAGGAATCGAGCTAAATGTTAGGGAAACAATGGTGAAGAAGATACATTCCCACTCCCAAGGAAATTACAGTCTCCCAATATAAAATGTTAATAAGCATATAGATGCAGTGTGTTTATGTGTGTGTGGGGAGATATGTGTTGATGTCTACTGGATTTGGAAAATTAGCCACATTTCCAATTTGCCCCACCATTTTTTCCATACATATTAAGTACATGTTTTCCATATCATTTTTTAATTTGATTTTTTTATATTTGTTTCCTATTTGTCACCATGGTTTAGGCTTAGGGCATCTATCTTTCACCAGGTTCTAAAATTACCTCTATGAATGAGGCATCGGGAACAAAAGATGAGTAATATATTTGCAGCAATTTCCCTGTTTTAACAATTAGTATTAATACCAAGCGGTCTTGTGCACAAAGGCAACATGGGACTTTGAATTTAGGTGAAAATGCTGTCATTAAAATCCAGGTAAAATTGAATGTCATACTGGAAAAGACAAATCTACTTGCTAAGTAAAGACTGATTAATGCTTTGGTACATACTGTTCATTAGCAGAAAGCAGGGCTCTCAGAACAATGGAAATCAAACCATTATGTGTTTTATAACAGAAGGAATCTGGAGGTCATAACGCCAGAGGGGCAACTGAGGCTCAGGCAGATAAAGGAACTTGCTAAGCCATGGAGCTCTTTGGTGACAGCCAGGAAGAGAGAGCTTCAGGTCTCCCAATTCCCAGCTGCTGCACTAATGGCCAATTCTTGGCAATGTTTATCTGGACCAAATTCATGCCTTTCAAATATATTCTCGACCATTCCTTGTGGGCCATTTGGGACCCGAGGAGAAGGGTAAGCACCCTTGAGTTGAGAATCTCCTTCCTTGGGCATGCTGGGCAGACACTAAGCTTGCAGCAGCTTTTTTCTTTTTGGCCCTGTCTGGGGGGCTGTGCTTCCCCAGCTTCTCTCAGTTTGCCGAGAAAACTCTCAATTGAGGGAAATAGCATGACATATGCTACTAGCACTTCTGTCAACACAGGGATGTGAAATTGGAATTCTACAATGACTGTGGTAAAAAAAAAATGAAATGGAGCACATCAGAAACCCGAATCCTGTGTCATGTTGCACTGAGCGTAGCCTCTCAAACTGTCACACTGGTACCAAAAAACAGGTGCATGCGATGCAAGATACAGTCAGAAGTTTTCTGCAATAGAACACCTATCTTTGAGCTGTGTTGCGATAAAGTTTAACTCTCTTACCTTATACTAAGACAACGGCCCTTTTAGTATTAAAATGAACTTCTGGGGGCACCTGGGTGGCTCGGTCAGTTAAGCGTCCGACTTCGGCTCAGGTCATGATCTCACGGTCCGTGGGTCCAAGCCCCGCGTCGGGCTCTGTGCTGACAGCTCAGAGCCTGGAGCCTGTTTCAGATTCTGTGTCTCCCTCTCTCTCTGCCCCTCCCCCGTTCATGCTCTGTCTCTCTCTGTCCCAAAAATAAATAAAAACGTGGAAAAAAAATTTTTTTTAATTTTTTTTAACGTTTATTTAAACGTTGAAAAAAAATTTTTTTTAATTTTTTTTAACGTTTATTTAAACGTTGAAAAAAAATTTTTTTTTAATTTTTTTTAACGTTTATTTATTTTTGAGACAGAGAGAGACAGAGCATGAACGGGAGAGGGGCAGAGAGAGAGGGAGACACAGAATCTGAAACAGGCTCCAGGCTCTGAGCTGTCAGCACAGAGCCCGACGCGGGGCTTGGACCCACGGACCGTGAGATCATGACCTGAGCCGAAGTCGGACGCTTAACTGACCGAGCCACCCAGGCGCCCCGAAAAAAAAATTTTTTTTAAATGAACTTCTGAAAAGAATGTGCTAGTGATACTAAATGTATGCCATTAGGTCTATGTGCCAGTAAATAACAGGAAGCAGGCCTTTTGTTTCGTATCATTCACTGTTTGAAAAGATCAGGGGTGCCTGGGTGGCCCAGCCGATTAAGCGTCCAACTTCTGCTCAGGTCAGGATCCCATAGTCCATGAGTTCGAGCCCCTCATCAGGTTCTGTGCCAACAGCTCAGAGCCTGGAGCCTGCTTCAGATCCTCTGTCTCCCTCTCTCTGTGCCCTTCCCCACTGACACTCTGTCTCTGTCTCTCTCTCTCAAAAATAAAATAAAAACATAAAAAACAAATAAATAAAATTCAAAGCTGTTAATGCCTTGTAGACCAATCCTCCTCTATTTGTTATTTAACTGCTTTTCTAAATCTGAAAGTCTGGGAATTATATGATTCTACCTGGAACACTTGGCATTTCCACAGCGAGAGTTGGAAGGTACAAAACTATATTAAACAGCATTTATATCACTGACAATCAGGAAACAGTAACTTCCATTTGAAACACATTTTTATACGTTCAGATACTCTATCATATCTTGTCTGAAGAGTTTTTCATACTTTATTTAAAAACGAAGGGGTGTCTACATGGCTCAGTCGGGTGAGCATCCGACTCTGGATTTTGGTTCAGGTCATGATCTCAGTGCTGTGGGATTAAGCCCTGTGTCAGGCTCTATGCAGAGCATAGAACCTGCTTAAGATTCTCTCTCTCACTCTGTCTCCCTCCCCCACTTGCCCTCCCATTGTCTCTCTCTCTCTCATAAAAAAATAATAATAATTAATGAAAATAAAATAAAATAAAATAAAATAAAATAAAATAAAATAAAATAAAATAAAATAAAATAAAAACGGAGAAAGGATACTAACACAAACAAACTGCATTTGCTGACGTGTTTCCCTCCAAATGAGACACTCGACACTATTTAAATAACTATTATGCACCAGTTGTACATTATAGGTATGTTGCTTTGGCAGATTTTTCCAAGTCATTAATTAATTTTGCTGCAGCAGCTCTGAAAGTCATTCCTTCAAGCCCACTGACAGGCATTTCTGAGACTAAAGTTGGCAATGTTTTGGTGTCACTAAGAAATGGTGTGGAAATAATTTTCCTCCTCTCCCTACATCCGTAGGCATTGGACTGACACCCAAGTTCTAGAGCAAGTTTTGAGAAAAGGGGTCTGGTTCTACGATGATGTGTTTATTCCAATAGTGATACAAGACAAAGAGGGAGAGAGTAGGCTCTACGGCCCAGGTCTCACTTCCCATTTGGTCACTTGTAGGATATGCCAGTAGTTACACAGAGCTTCAGATGACCTTATGTCTCTGTGCCTCAGTGCCCTTTGCTGCAGAAGACAATAACAGTAGCTCATTGGAGATGGAAGACGCTGGTGATTAAATTAAATACTTGCACATGGCAGTTTGATTTTCCTGGAACTGAGGGGTTCCCAGGATGTGGGACTTTCATGCTGAAACTGGGAAAGTCCTGGACAAGCCACAAACAGCTAGTCACTCTACCTGCAAAGTGCTCGTTAACAATATATGTTACGGAACACTCACAAATGTCAGCTCTCACTATAATGGTTGCTCTTTTCACTGGAATTCAGATATGCCATGAATGCGAGTGCATTCATCTTCCACAGAATTAGCGTGAAGTTGTAACCTAATAAATACGACCCTTTTGATTTAGAGTTCGAGAAAACAGAGTCACATCCAGAGGCCGAGAACCAAGCACTGACTATGTGAAGGCCCTCAGCAAATCCCTTTCCACTCAGACAAAATGATCCTGACACGAAAGCATTCCCAGGAAATATGCTTCCTTTCCCTGTCTCAGAGGTGCCACTCATAATTAGTGTGAGATGACTCCTCTTTTCAATTTTGAGATTAGGGAAGCCTTTTATAGTTCCCTGATAACCTTGTTTCTAGTTCTTGCTTGAACCGCTTACAGCCTTTGTCTGGTTTGTGGTCATGACGGTACCATAAGGACACTTTATCCAATAAAGCACACATGTAAGTGTAGCGATCGCAGAGGTCACTGCGTGACTGTGGCATCCTTTTATGTTGAGACATGCAGATCATCTATAGATGACACCTCTGGCTTGCCCAGTAATGTCAAAGCATGAATCAGTAAAACAGGTCAGCTCTTTATCTTAAACTTGGTTGTTTTCCCAAGATTCCTGTGCAAGAATCAGCAAGACTCCGTTTTGCAGGTAAGGAATCAATGTCAGGCTCGATGCCTTCGAAAACTCTTGTGGAGAGGACAGCAATTACCAAAACAAAAGTCTGTATCCTGAGTGATGAAGGCAATTGTGTTTACATAGGTAAAGTCTAGAAGTAAGAACCACACAACACCAGAACTGGAAAAAAACAAACGAACAAACCCACCCAAAAAACGTGGGAGAGTTTGTTGATATATAAAATTTTAGTACAGAGCTGGAAATCATTTCAACAAAATGACCACCAGCTTTACACAAATGTCCACATTCTGGGAGCAAAATCGATTTCAGTTTATATTGGGAAAGCTCTCGTATGGCTAGCACTCACTGAGTGCCTTTTCTATACTAGGCTTTATTTTAATGCTTTCTGTGTATTACCTCACCCAATTCTCTCCACAATGCTAAAAGGGAGGTGCCATTGTTAGATCCGTCTTATAGAAAGAGAAACCGAGGAACAGAGAAGTAGTGTAACTTCTCCTAAGACACATACCTAATAAATGACAGATTTGAGACTTGAACCCTGAGTGGTTCCTCATAATCATGTAAAGAGAACAAAGCTACTTATACAGACAACTAAAACAACAGGCTTTCTGTATTTTCTGAGAAAGAAGTCAACCTACATCAAGTTTGACATGTAAGAATGGTTCAGTAATTGATATCATTTAAGCATCTATCTCCCCGATTCTAAATTTAGTGTGGATATTTAAATAAATAGAGGTTGTTAGTAAACAGAAAACAATATTTAAAAATTATTTAATAGAAGCACTGAGGAAAGACTTTTTAAATATATAATTTGTAAGAAAATTAGTTGATAAGAACTGATTCAAGCTACACCAAATTCAACTTGTTGATTTTCAGCAATTAAGTCTAAGTGATATCAGAATACCATTCATATAGACACATTGACTGAGATGATCAAATATGTTTTAAACCACTTCATTACATTCAAAAGCTAAAATGCTTGGCATCAATTTGAATTGAAACTTTCCATTTTATTTTTTAAAATATATTATTATGCACTACAACTATGTGTTTTAAAATTTGTTTTGCAGTATACTTTAATTTTCACCATTTAGAGCTTAAATGGTATATATTTACCCTCATATTGTGAATGTTTATAGTATAAATACACCACTAAACAATGACTAGCAATGATAATACAAAATACTACATGATAATAAAAGGATTCACTGTTACATAGAGATAAATAAGACAGGAATAATGTAAAAACTAAAATAGATGCTTTGTTTGGATACAGACTCCTTAAAATTACAAGTGAGCTCCACTTAATTTAGCCCTAATACATATAAATATGAATGGCAGAATTTTTTTCTCACTGTATAAGTGAATAACAACTAGCATTTATTAAGGGTTCAATATGTATCAGTCACTAATAGACTCAAATGGGCTAAATGATTTGACCAAACTTTCACACCTAATAAAAGGCTAACTAGAACCCACAACTGATTCAAAATTCTCTGTTACTCTCATGGTATGATGCTACCTCCTTCCTTTCTTAGTGATTTCAAGTTGTGAATTGTGTAGCATATGTTTATATTTTTAAAAGCTTTTGGGATAATGGAAATATTTTACATCATGACTAGTGTGGCAACTACATAGGTGCATATATTTGTCAAAACTCATCAAATCCTGCACGTAAAATGAATGTATTTAATGTTATTTCTCAATAATGTTGATTGAAAAACTAAAACAACAAATCTACTTACAAAAAATTTACGGGCATATTTATGATGTCATATACTTGTTCATCAAGAAGACACCACAATGCTAGAGATGTAATGAATATGATAACGGGTAAAAAGAAAAAAGTTTTTTTTTTCAAATGCTCTTTCTAAGAATAACTTGTAATGATCACTTACTTGCAATCATATGATTAAATGACATATACAGATCATACTATTGCCAATTTTCAAATGACTCGCTGTCACTTTTAAATGTGACAAATACACAGATATGCTTTGTGTGTTTTTCATCAAGACCCTCTAATATTGTGCCCCCAAAAGTCACGGGTTGCAAAAAGAAACCTGCAGAAAGACTCCAGAGGCAAAAAGAAAAAAAAATCAGCAAACAGCAAACACCATTCAGTGAGCCCGGATTACTTTGCATTAGGTATGGAATTAGCAGTCAGTGGCACACTATGATCTGCTTGACAGCTGGAACCTGGTGGCTGAGGCAAGAATAAATGGTTATTTCCTGCCTCAGCAGCACTATTGAGTGAGTAAGCACAGTATTGATCCTTATTTGGTTCCTTAAATGCATGTGACTCAAGTTATCCTGAGGCTTCCCTCCAAAACTCTCCTTGGGATCCAGACAATAAAAGAGCTTGTTATTGGAAACCTTTCTTCTTTCACTCCGGTGGAACAATTTGGAATGCAGTATCTGAGGGGAATGCTGCTTTCTCTGTCTCTCACCATGAACTTAAAGTCTACCTTAGAACAAGTTTCATAATATAAGTCCAATACAATTAGGAAAGGAGGAAGAAGGAGAGAGAAAGAGAGTTAGAAGCAGATAGAATAAATCACAAGATGACTATTTAGGTATAGTTTGGGCACGAAGGAGTAAAAGGCATTGTTATTTGGAAGGATTGTCAGGTAATGACCCTGGAGAAAGGCCCACCAAGTAGCTTTCATCTTTAACTCCCCAACAAAGACCACCCTGCTCAAGCTTGCCAATGCCTCGATGTTGCCAAATCCAAATGTGACTTCTCTGTGGGTACATTTTTAACGTCTCCAGTTTCTAGATCACACTCTCCTGCTTTCCTGGTTTTCCTTGATATCATTGCTTATTCTTTTATAAACTCTTTTTGTGGCTTCTCCCCCCTCAGAATCTCAGAATGTTGAGTTGTATGACCATTTTTCTTGCTGTGGACATACCCTGTGTATGAATCCTGGTTAAGAGAAGAACTATTAAACCAAACTCCTTTATTTAAATCCTGAACTTGCCAACTAGCAGCCGAGTAACACTGGGAAAGTCACTTAACTTCTTTGTGTCATTGGCTTCTCACCTATAAAATGGGGGTTGTCATGACGGATAAGTGATTTAACACATGTAATATGAAGTATTTACATGTAACCTACTTAGAATAATGTTTAGCACATATTAGGCACCATATGGTTAACATTAGCATATGTTTAAATGCCACTTATAATGCTTATGACTCCCAGTCTATATTCTTACTCCAACCTCTGCTTTGAAAACTAGTCATCTATCAAACTGCCAACTTGTATCTCATTTTTCTTTTGTTTTCTTTTTTTTTTCTTTTTTGTCTAACAAGATCTCAAAAATAACAAGATTGGGAACTCTTGACTTCTATTCACCCAAAATTGTTCCCTCCACAATCCTCCACGTTTTATGAAATGGCCCTGTACCTTTTTTTTAGATGTGAAAGCCAAAACTTGAGGAATTATTCCTAATTTCTCTTCCTCTAACCACCCTGCCATATCAGTAACTTCTAGAATCAGAAACTTCTATCAAAATCATCTCCAGAATATATCCCAAACCCATCACTTCTAACCTCCTCCATCACAATGATTCCACTCCAAGCCATCACTGTCTCCTGCTTGAACTTCCACAATGACCTCCTTGCTTATTTGCTGGCCTCTTCCCTCCTAAACCCATAAAATCCATTCTTTACAGAGTAGCCAGAATAACTTTGCAAAATAATAATAATAACAATAATAATAATAATAACAACAACAACAATAACAATAATAATAAATTAAGACAAAATCCAATTTCCATACTCTGCTTAGAAAATCTTACTGATTTAGCCCCGGCATGTCTTTTTTGCTTCATTGTACCGTCCTTACCTCCCTTAATCATTGTTCTTTTGCTGTTATGATCTTAATGTTCCCTGAATACACCAAGCTCATTTCCACCTTGGGACTTTTGTACAAGCTTAAATCTATCTGTAATGCCCTTCCTTCTAAATATCATATGCCTGGCTCCTTCTTGAAATTGAAAGTTCATCTTAAAGACATTACCCAGTCTATAATGACCTCCCAGTCATTACTTACAATCTCCTTTTCATGGCATTTCAACCTTCTTTTCATGGTAGATTCTAATGTTTTCTTCTTTAGTTAATCAATTTATTTTTCATTTTTTTAATGTTTATTCATGTTTGAGAAGGAGATAGTGCAAGTGGGGTGGAGCGGGGGTGGGGGGGAGCAGAGAGAGAGGGAGACACACAATCTGAAGCAGCCTCCAGGCTCTGAGCTGTCAGCACAGAGCCTGAAACAGGGCTCGAACTCACAAACCTTGAGATCGTGACCTGAGGCAGAGTTAGATGCCTTAACTGAGTCACCCAGGCACCCCTAATTATTCATTTATTATTCTCTCCATCACAATGTAAGCTCTATGCAGATATTTCACCAGTCCTTAAGTTATCTGCAGTGCCTGGCACATAGATGGCATTCAATAAATACCTTTGGGCTAATGAGTAAATAAGCCTTGGCAGTAGTGAAGCAGAAGAGGTGTTGGATGTCATAAACACCAAGCAATTGAAATCTATGTATTTTGGCAACTATTTCTAGGTTGAAGAAAGGAGTAACTTTAAGATCTTTTTCTCTTTACTTTGTCTTTTTTTTTGTTTAATCTAAACGACTGGGTGGATGGTGGTGCCATTCACAGAGAAAGGGAATACTGAAGAAGGAACAAGTCTAAGAATAATCATCTTTGGACAATGAGTTTGACAGCTCTTGTAATACAAACTTGGAATCTTTCAGAAATAATGAGATATGGATGTGGGACTAAGAGAACAATCCATGGGCTGGAGATGTAGATTTCATAATCATCAGAATAGCTGAAGTTATTTAAGTAGACTTTTTAAAACAAGAGAAGAGGGGGTCCAATCTCTGAAAAACAGAAAAGCACTTCAGAGTAAGGCAGATGAAGAGAATTTGGAAAGAAGAATCTCCAAAAGATAAGAGGAGACCCAAGAAAGAGGAATATGATAGCCAAGGAGGAAGACCATTTCACAAATAAAAGAGAGGTAAACAGAGTTAAATAACAGAGAAATCAAATAAGGTAAGGAGTAAAAAAAAGTCAGCCATACTTGGCAATTAGAATAGCAATGGGCAAACTGAAAACCTAGATGCCACCTGAGCTTGCCAAAGTCCTGCCCTTAAATTCCAAGTCCCTCAGAATTTCAGGCACTCATCACGATATCTGCCTCGAATTCTAATTCTCCCAGAGCTCCAGGCCATTACTTGGCCACCCAGAAGGAGTTAATCATACCCTTCCCCATCCCCAGCTTTTTGGTGCTGATACCAACAGAGTAACCTATGTTAACTGGTGCTCTCAATGGTTTCATTCTTGGTTTTATTTCCCCTGTTTCCAGGATAAATAGGAAAAAGTATTATCAGATATCAGCTATTTAAATAAATATTTTAGAAGAATCATGGACATTCAGCAGAATCTTCTTCATCCAAAGTAATAAAAAATAAAATAGTAATAAAAAAATAATGAAAAAGTGGTCAGTGAATCAGTGGGACCATAATTTCCAGGATGCCCCCAAAATGCTGTAAGATTTACTAGATATGTTCTGTAACATATAGACTATAGTCATCAAGAAAAATGTAAATATATAGAAGCTAATAACATGAGTCAAAAGAGGAAGAGTTCCTTAATCATCAGTTAAATGCAAATGTTATTAAAAAATGGAATGTTAAAGAAACGTTTGACAATAAAAATCGTGTGAAGAAAGAAAGAGACGTCCTTCCAAGGGCATTCTTATTTTATTTATTTTATTTTTTGCTTCAGAAAGAGACAGCGCCAGTGACAGGAGGGGGACAGAGGGAGAGAGAGAGAATCTTAAGCAGGCTCCATGCTCAGCACTGACAGAGCTCAACGTGGGGTTCGATCCCACAACCTTGGGATCAGGACCTGAGCCAAAATCAAAAGCCAGTCACTCAACTGACTGAGCCACCCAAGTGCCCCCCTCCAAGGACATTCTTTAAAGTGCTCATAGATCCCCATTTCAGGGCTTGACTTTCCATGCATAAATCTAAAACAAAAAAAATCTCATTTTTTAATTGGAAAATCCAATTCGCTCCAAAATTATCTTAACAAAACTTATTTTTAAGTCTTCTAGTTAAATGAAAAAAAAAAATTGGTGCCTCCTATGAAATTTATAGAATCTATGCAAGTCAGAGTAAGGGAATTAAAATAGAAGATTAAAGTATATTCTTTTTATTAGCATGATTTACTCCAGGGGTTTCCAAACTTTGCTACATTGTAGAATTACCTGAGCAGACTTTTAAATTTTTTTAATGTCTATTTATTTATTTTGATGGAGAGCGAGTGCCCAAGAGCATGGGAGGGGCAGAAAGAGAGGGAGAAAGAGAAAGAATCCCAAGTAGACCCCACACTACCAGCTCAGGAGTGGGGCTCAAACTCATGAACCATGAGGTTATTATGACCTGTGCTGAAATCAAGAGTCAGACGCTTAACTGACTGAGCCACCCAGGTGCCCCTACCTGAACAGACTTAAAAATCTCAGTATCTAAGTGGACTATCTAAATCTAAGCATCTAATCTTAGTATCATGAATTAAATCAGAATCCCTGAGGGTGAGATCCAGGCGGTAGTATTTTTCTAAAGCTCCTCCAGGGATACTCACGGGCAGCCATGGATGTGAGAACTGGAGACTTATGCCACCCTCGTTCATTAAATGAATGTTTACGTGGTGACGAGGAAGAGCTGGGTTTGAATGCTGGTGGCTCTGTAAATTTGGACAATAAGGCTCCTAACCATTTTGAGCCTGAGTGTACTCAACTATTACTCGGTAATTATTGCTCTCACTTCATAAAGCTATTTTGAGCATTAAATGAGGTAATATTAAAAATGTACAGTGTGTATGTAGTACACAATAAATGTTGTCTATATGTAAACAATTCCTTATTAATGATAATTGTCTATTAATTACAAACCAAATCCTATGTCGGGTTCAGAAAGCATAGTTGGCAAATACAATTGTACATAAGCCTGAATTAATATATGCAGCTAAGTTTCAGATCTATGCTGAGTCAATTCAGACATCTACTTTGGACCTTAAAGGCACTCTCTCATTTAAATTACACAAAGGAGGGTTCAAAGATCCTCAAATTCACTTCGTACTCACACCTGCCACCATACAGATTTACGACGCCTCAAAAGCAGCTGCGTAATTTGAGTCTGGCTTTCAGGAGAAAGCTACTAATAAATTTCCTTGGGTCTTATTAGAGGGAACTTTTAAATCTTCATTGACACGGTAAGAAAGGACTAAAAAAAAATGTCCACTCACATTTTTCTTATTTACTCCGTTACTCTGAAGTGCATGATGATTGTTTTCCTTCAGTTGTATCTGCACAGTTTGACAGATTTCTGTGACAAGGTTACTTTCAAATTGATAAAAGGTTTGATTGTGTCGGTGCATTTGTCAAAACTGTCTGACACCATGTATAATGGACTCTGCACCCGGAGCCCGGACGACACTGGAGTCTGCTCTAACTGTTCAGCGTTTTCCGCACACACCGTAACGAGACATCCAACAGGGTTGGGTGAAAGTCGGGGAGATTAGCTTGGGCAGACCCTCAGCTCTTGAGCTCCAACACTCCCACTTTGTTCTCCTGGCTTTTCATTCCGGGCATTTCCGCTCTCTGGTTAAATGCTAAAGTGACATTTACAGCTTCATTATAAAGGGAGCAATGCGCGGGTGTCATAGCTTTAGCAAAGAGAACGTTTACAGAGAAAAATGAAGGGCAGGAAAGCGGACTCCCTGGTCTTCTGGTGATGATTAGAAATACATGTGCACCTACCCAAGAGTTTCCCTCCTTTCCCTTCATTCTAGCGGCCTTACTAAGAGCAGGCTCACTTTATAACAGAAGAACAATTCACTCGATATGCGCACAGTGTTGTCATTAAGAGATCAGTTAATGATGTAGAAGTGGGGGCGATGGACAGCCGTTGATCAAAAATCGGGCAATGCATTGATCAAAATTTCTGAGTCTTGAGGATGATTAAAGATATTGTACAAGTGGAAAATATAAATACATCATGATTTTTCTCCATTTAAAATTCTGTTTATTATGTTAAATATGTGGTTTTATTTTTTTTTTAAGAACAATTTCACTGTGTTTCAAGGGCATTGTTTACAATTGTATTATAGAAGGTGCCAATTTTTTGAGAGAGGAAATATAGCTTAAAATGCAAAAATGATTATATCACCAAAATTTTATTTGGTCCAAAAGTTGTGATGCTCTCTCTTGCTCACTTCCTCAGTCTCCTAAGCCAACTCTACCTTTTCCTATTTCCATCTCCTCCTCCTGAAATAAGTGTAAAGGGCATATAATCCAAGTATTCCACACATGATCTCCAACAGATAATCCACCCCATGAATATAACTGCATAATTAATAGAAGTTTTTGGTTGCCATTATATTTGCCTTTAGTGCTCTTACTACTGCAGCCCTTAAATGCTTAATAGTATGTTGATGATACATTCATGACTAGGTAAGCAAAAGAGATTAGCTAAAAGTCACAGATGTGGGTCTTCTGTGCCACTTCACTGTTTCTTTCAGAGTTCATTTGATTAATTGTCTCTCAAGTCCTTGTTTTTTAACAGAAAAGTAAATGCATACGAAAACAGGCATCTTTCACCACACATAACTGTTCTACCGTCACCATTACCGATTCTCACACTTTCTTCTCTGACTATAAATCATTCTTCTTCCACCTTGCGTTCCAACTATTCCTACTACGATCATCCCCTGATCTCATGAGATGCCTTCTTTCCACTCTGTACTTGGCAGTTTTTTGAAACAAAAATCTAAGTCACCTTCCTGTTTATGACAGTTCAATGTTTCCTTCCGTTACTCTTCATATAAAACAAATTTCCTAACATGATCCAGAAAGAAATCACCTTATCCCATATTTCCACATTTCCAGCTCATTTTGCCCTATACTCGGCCTCCCCCTCTGTTATAACTCCACGGGCTTTTTTTTTTCAGCCCTTTTTCTTGCCATGCTCCCTCTACCCGTTGGTTCTACAGACATGAGGCTCTTTCTCCTGGAATGCTCTTATCTTCTTTCCTCATCTAGTAAAACCTATTCCTCCTTCTGATCTTACCTCAATGGTCACTTCCTTGGAGAGTCCTTTGCTCACTGCCATAACTAGGACAGATCCCATGTGACAAACACTCTTGGTTCCATGCTCCTCTCTTTTCTTGAATTTATGCTTGCAATTTTATATCAAATATATGCTTATTTAATTGATGTCTATTTTCCCTAGTAAAATATAAGCTCTGCTAAAGCCAGGCCTTTATCTAAATGTACCCACCACTGAATCTTTAGCACAGTATCTGGCATGCAGCACAGGTGCTCTGTAACTATTTCTTGATTGAGAACACAATAGAGTTCTTTGAGATTTCTTAAGATAAAGACATTACAGCCTTTAACTATAGTATCTCCTATAAGACACACAATGCAATGTATTCATTTAAAACAACTAGAGGGGCGCCTGGGTGGCTCAGTCAGTGGAGCGTCTGACTTCGGATCAGGTCATGATCTCGCAGTCCGTGTGTTCGTGCCCCTTGTCAGGCTCTGTGCTGACAGCTCAGAGCCTAGAGCCTCCTTCAGATTCTGTGTCTCTGTCTCTCTCTCTGTCCCTCCCCCACTCATGCTCTGTCACTCTGTCTCTCAAAAATGACTACATGCTAAAAAAATTTTTTAAAATAAAACATAACTAGAGAGTTCCCATGTACAAAATCATTTTGCAGTCTTGTCTTCTTTTCTTTGATTTTACTTGTGATCCGAACATAGGAGCTTTGATGATGTATGTGAATGGAATCCCATAATAGGAATTTGCTCTCAGATTATACATTGAGATGTAATGTAATTTCTTTTCTTTAATACTATTTTTTTTTGCTGCTCATCAGTATTAATATGGATGCTGTACTCTGATACCAGATAATTCACTATATCTATGCTCATTTTTGGTATATCTCTGTTTTATCTATTCTTTTATTACTATAGATATTAACAAATATTGCATTTCCTATATTATAAGGAAAAAACTCTAAAAGTACTTCTACTTTCATAATAATAAACATGGAAAACTGATCTTCATGGCAAATTAATGTAAATAAGTGAATATTATCTATTTGTAGGTGAAATCATTTTAAAGTGTTGGGATGAGTAATAGGAACATAAAATGATCTGAATCTTTAGAAGAGTGCTAACATAAAGTACCAATGACTGGATGCCTGGGTGGCTCAGTGGGTTGAGCATCCAACCCTTGGTTTCGGCTCAGGTCATCATCTCACATTTTGTGGGATCGAGCCCTGCATCAGGCTCCAAGCTGGTAGTTCAGAGCCTGCTTGAGATTCTCTCCCTCCTTCTCTCTCTCTTTGTCCTCCCCCCACTGCCTCTCTCTCTCTCTCTCTCTCAAATAAAATAAATTTTTAAAAAATAATTTAAAAAAATACTAATGACTGGGACACCTGGGTGGCTCAGTCAGTTAAGCATCCAACATCGGCTGAGGTCATGATATCATGGTTCAAGCCCCGGGTTAGGCTCTGTGCTGACAGCTCAGAGCCTGAAGCCTGCTTCAGATTCTGTGTCTCCCTTTCTTTCTGCTCCTCCCCCACTCAGGCTCTCTCTCTCTCTGTCTCTCAAAAATAAATAAACATTAAAAATATTTAAAAAAAAAAAAGGGGGGGCGCCTGGGTGGCTCAGTCGTTTGAGCGTCTGACTTCGGCTCAGGTCATGATCTCACAGTTCGTGAGTTCGAGCCCCACGATGGGCTCTGTGCTGACAACTCAGGATCTAGAGCCTGCTTCGGATTCTGTGTCTCCCTCTCTCTCTGCTCCTCCCCTGCTCACACTCTGTCTCTCTCTCAAAAGTAAAAATAAAGATTAAAAAAAATTTAATACATGTGTATATTAAAAAAGAAATACTAATGGCCAATGCGAGAGACCAACTCTACAAGAGAGGCAAAGGGATTTTACAAGTGACCTGCATTGATCTCTTACCACAGGTGTCCCTACACATCAGGCCATACCGATACAGCTGAATCGACTCGGGCTGTGACCCTGCCAAAACTATAAAAGGGGATTAGTGAGAGAGAGAGAAGTATCCAGGAGCACATTGTACCACTAAATAATAATGAGGATCTCAACGAAATATCAGAATTTTAGCATGAAAGAAGCTTAAAGCATTATCAAGTGGAAACCCATTATTTTATACATAAGGGAAACCAACATTAGGGTGAAAACAAGCCATGAGTCCAAGGCCACACCCTCAGCTGATGGCAGAACCAGGGCTGAAAACCTGATCTCTTGGTGCACAGCTGTTCCCATTGGCTTATGTGGCTTGATCACATCAGTTCCTCAAAATTCTCTAGGAAAAATAATCTGAGCAATAAACTCCAGGTCCAGACCACTTCAGTAACTGTAGAACCCACAGACACGTTTATAAAAACAACAGCATGGGTCCAATCTTATTACCCAGCAAAAACTAACATGAACAAGTAACCAGTACCCTCTGTGCTCTTAGCCTTCTCTAAATTTCTCACATGCACATAAGAACATTAACACAACTTCTTTCCTCAAAAATAACATCTCTGTGTCACTAAATCTCTTTCCTGAGTTCAAAACACCAATGCAGGCTGGGGCACCCAGGTGGCTCAGCGGGTTGAGCATCCGACTCTTGATTTCAGCTCAGGTCATGATCTCATGGTTTGTGTGTCTGAGCCCCACATCAGGTTCTGTGCCTGCTTGGGATGCTCTTTCCCTCTCTTTCTGCTCCTACTCCACTCACATGCCCCCCCTCTCTCTCCCAAAATAAATAAACTTGAAAACAACAACACCAAAACCACCAATTCTGGTTTTTAGGTAACACTTCCATTTATCTATTTCTGGCAGCATTCTATCAAATGTGGACACTGACACAGACATCTGTAGTATAATGCTACATCAGTGGTATGTTCGTAAGCCAGCTCTCCGAAAATATACAATTAAAAATCTTATTTCTAGGGCTTGTTGGTTCTTCTGATGTAGATATGCCCGTCATGGCTGTCTTCAAGCCACTGAGTCTATAACACATCACACACAGAATTCCTGAATATTTAACAATTGACTCTAATGCACCAAAGGCAGTACCGGCATGCCACTGGAAGTACAGGGACACCTACAGATAGTCAAAGTCAACCTACTCTCTTGTAAGAGGAGACTGAGGCTCAGAGAGTAAATGACTTGCCCCCAGATCACACAGTGGCTGAGTGGGCTTTAATACACAGGATTCTACCTCAGCTACCTTCATAAATTAAGTGAAACTTTCCGTATTAGACATAGTCAGTGGTTTTCATATTATTGAAGAAAGAAGTGCTTCTCAAAAGTAAGCAGCATATGGGGCACCTGGGTGGCTCAGTCGGTTGAGCGTCCGACTTCGGCTCAGGTCAGGATCTTGCCGTTCAAGGGTTTGAGCCCCGTGTTGGGGCTCAGAGCCTGGAGCCTGTTTCAGATTCTGTGTCTCCCTCTCTCTGCCCCTTCCCCGCTCATGCTCTGTCTCTCTCTGTCTCTCATAAATGAATAAACGTTAAAATTTTAAAAAAAGAAAAAAAAAGTAAGCAGCCTCAACAATGCCAGAGAGACTGTTAGAAATGCATATTTTTAGTCTCCACCCCAGGCCTAGGGACTCTTTACCTTTATCTTTATCTGTCTGTGCTTCACTAAACTCTTCGAGTGATAGGGAGCAATGAGAAAAAAATCTTCCTTAAATCCATCAATATTCTTTTTGTAAATGAGATCCCAATAAGAGTCAAAGATAATAGCTATCCCTTTTCCTATCAGCATCCTTTAAGAGATACTTCTGAAGGTTTTAACATAAAGACCACAATCTTTCGCATTTACAGAGTCCTTACTCTTCAAAATAGTTTAGATTTTTCTAACAACAGGAAAAAGTTGAATTATTTACCTTCCCATTCTCCACCCCAACCTTTTACTGATCAAAGCCTAACCTACATTTCTATGCCTTAGCCCTAGCACATTCGTTTTGCTTACACAACTCCCTTTAAATATTTATTTGTCAAAGTTTTGCTCCACCCTGTCACAAATCGAGGTAGTCAAGAGCAAAACGGCTCTCCCACTGTAATCTACATATTGCTTTGCCAATTGATTATCCAGTTATGTATTTGTGTTTTGGTTTATCAGCCACTTCCTGGTGTTTTGCTATTTGTTCCCAACCTTCAGATCCAGAACAAAGACAAATAAATACTGTCTGCTTTGTTTTCCTCTTCCAATATTTTAGAGGTTGGAAAATTTACAAAATAAATATCCTCTCAACCTTCTTGTAAAAGCATTGCAAAAGAGAAAAAGAAGAATTGAGTAACAGTTTCCCAAATTTAAAAATACCCAGCTAAGGCACACTCAAATGACCAACAGCTGTACTGATATTACTTGAAAAATAATCATACAGCAATCTACAAATACAGGTCCATGAGTTGTAATTCAGTATTCCTTATTAATTTTATTTGGAGGGCACACGTAAATATGTGTATTCTATTTGCACAGAAGTAAGACTGTTAATAACCTAAATGTTCATAGATAATAGATTAACAAAAACACTTTGGAAGGGCATGTTCGTCACTGCCACATTTCCTAGCAAATCCAAAACTACTTGGTGAGTATGGTTCATGGCCTTGGTGGGAAATAGCTTCACTGGATGTGGAAGTGGATGTTTTCAAGGAAACCAAAGTACTAGTTTTATAATTCCCCAATTACCTGGTCCTGGCTGAACTTCTATTTACCGAGAACTGGCCAGAAAAGCTTTGCAGCACAGGAGGAGGCAACCATCCTGAAAGCAACTGTTTCTAAATTTTCAAGATTGCCTTCGCTAATACTTCCACCCCCAAAAGCAGCTACCTTTATGAGATTTGTTACTGATCCCACCAGCCACATGGGGTCTGCTTGCTCGTCATCTTTTCGGTCAATACATGCATATCGGCCAGCACTCCCAGGTACATCTACTCAGGGACCTCCACCCCACCCCTAAAGGAAAGAACACCAACTCCATTCGCTAACATCAGCTGGACTTAGATTTCAAACTTAAGTCCCATTTGTACGGTGGAGTCTACCTCACTGAGGCACCAATAAAGGGGTGTACCGAGCACAATACCGAGTCCTATGTGGACTGAGCCCACGTGAGCCAGCGCGGAGAAGAGGAGCGGCGTGGAGAGCAGAGGGCACTTACGGTTGGCACAGCTTGATTAGGTCCTGGTCAGTGGTGCCTGGAGGAAGGCCTCGAATGTACAGGTTGGTTTTACTCAACTGTTCCCCGCTGCTGTTGCTGCTGCTGTTGTTGCTGCTGCTGTTTGTGCTGGGGCTGGGAGGTGCCATGGGGTGGGGAGCTGGTGCATAGGACTGCTGGAAACAGAAAAGGCTGTTACTGGAAAAACAAAGCCAGCACCTATTCACAGGCCAGCAGCGCAGCTCGAAAGCAATGCAGGCTTCTCGGCCTCTCTGATCCACACATGCACACACATTTTTATATCACTACCCTGTACACTTTTGAGAACATCATTCCCCCCACTCTGGCCCTGCACTTGGATCAGCATAAGTTAGCCCTAAATGGGGCAGAAAGAAGTTCCCAGGTGCTCCTGACAGTGGCATATGCCTTCTGAATCAGTCCCCTGTGATTTTCCTTAGAGGTGTAAACTCACACGCTACCTCCCTCCCCACGACAATAACGTAGTTTGCTCTTGGCACCAAAGCTCTGCCCCTAGCTCACCTTTAACGAGCCACATGTCTTTGCTTTGTCTCCACTCCTTGTCCCCTCCTCTCCAAAACACAAAACCGAAACCAAACAAACAAAAAACTGCCTCATATTGTTGCCCTCCCCATCACTCTCCAATATAATTCCTGACACACAGGAATCACTCTATGAATAGCGAATCTAGGAAGGGCCAAACGGACGGATGAATGGACCTCATCCCTTTCTACCACTCCCAAATCTGCTTCTTCATGGCGGACGTCCCGTGTTTTGTGATACTGAGCCGCCATTCTCTCGATGCAGTCAAGATCCCCTTTAGGTTACTCTAGTCGAGGGTCTCAATCCAGGAACTACTGACAACTTGGGATAATTCTCTGCTGTGGGGCCTTTTGTTCATTACACTGTACGTCCTACATTGCTCATTGTAGGATGGTAGCAGTAACCTTGTCCTTTACCCACCAGATTCTAGTAGCAGCCATCCCCTAGTTGTGACCACCAAAATTTCTCCACACACTGCCAAGTGTCCCCGGGGAAAGAACCACTGCTCTCCCCCGGTAGAAAATCACTGCTCTAACGTGTCAAACTGTTTTCTAACAAAATAAAATGATAAAATGATCCCTAGCAACTGAGAATATACAATGTGAATATACGTGCTAGAATTAGTAGACACGATGCTCATTATATACTTCATTTCTTTGTCAAATGGGCCTATCTTCACAAGTTCTTAAATTACACGGACTGAGTCTGCATTCCCGCTGTGTCTCTTACTGGCTGTGTGACCTTTAGATGGTGCCTTCGCCTCTCTAAGACTCAACATTCTCATTAATATGAGGAGGATAAAAATACTACTCTCAGTAGTATGTCACAGGGTCTCTATATAAATTCAATGAGCTAATGTAAACAAAATGGTTCCTGGAAATTAGAAAGTGCAAAATAAATGTTAGCAAAAACAAAAATGCAAGAGTAACAATAATAACATTTGTAGCTCACATCTGTCTTGCCAGTAACGTTAGGCTATATAACTATCCCAGATATTCTCAGTCGTAACCTAGAATGTTACCTAAAGGTAACACCTATTAAGATTCCAGTGGGGAGATTTTGGGCTGAGTTTTAACCTGAAGACACATTAGCTGTTCTATCAGGGGTGAAGGTGTGTATTTAACAGATGGCAAGTAGATGCTTAAGAAATACTTAGTCTACAACATATACAGTACAAATCGAATGAACACAGCACTTAGCCCACAGTGATAAAAGGCCAAGTTTTAGCAGCACCAGCCTTGTTTCTTGCTATAATACTCGGTCTTATAATTTTCAGAATGATCAGATTTGCCCCAGTCCATATTTCCAAGTGGCTACAAGACAATGCCTCTTAGCTACAACATGTCAAATGAAACTCATTATCTCTGCCCTCTCACCTCCCAAGTCCCCACCCCAGACACCCAGCACAATGACCCCATTTCTCTCTGGTGTTGCTGACATCCATCTAGCCCCCATGCTAGAAGTCTTGGGGTCAGCTTCACTTGTTCTTTAATTCTAAATCTCGAAATACAGTCAGCTACCAAATTTTTGGACAAGTTTCTAGAAGCATCCTTTTCTCTGAATTCTCACTGCCTCCTAGGCCGGGATCTGGTCCACCTTGTGGATCCACCATATCTACCATCTGGCTCATGCTTTCCTCTTAGGGAGGAAAGTGGAGGAAATATAAGTCAGATGGTCAAATGCAAAGGCACACTGGTCTAGAGTATCCTGGGCAGTTCCTTTAAGGAATGGGGAGGTGGGACAGAACCCAGAGCCTCCTTCTTTGAAACAAACATTTCAAGTAAACATTAGGTATTACTTAATCTGCTACCAACATTTTTAATGTGGGATTTTACAACAAACTACACAGGAGAATACTTTCTGTTCCCAATGTTTGAAAAAAATGACATACATCCATTGCCTTTTGGAATTTAATATCTGCATGAAGCTGCATGAAGTTTCTTGGCTGGCATGAAAAACTAGTCCGCCTTGACCTAAGAAATCCATTTCGCTCTGTGGACACCCCATAACACTTAAGCTCTATCTCTTTACACGCCCTGCACTTAGTAGGTTTTAACACATCCCTGCTAAAGTAATGCCCTGGTCCCTGTACCTCCCAATGGGACAGATGAGATTTATCTTTCACTTCCCGCATGTGCTTTATTTTCTTAAATTTCGCAGGGCTTTTTAAAAGCTGTTTGTTACCACTTTCACCTCCCCTCTCTCCAAATTCTTTGAATTCCATTCTGTACTCAGGCTTCTTTTAAAATGAGGCTTTGTTAAAAGCAGTTTTCCCCCATTGCATAGCTTTTAAAACTATCAGGGAGCCAAAATAAAATCATATCTTCAGCTTTATGTATCATAGATCTGATGGACCAGCTCAGACTGAGTCCCTGAATGATCAAATTAGAAATTTTCATCTATAGGATGGTCAATATGTGTTTACTTAATTATCCACCCCCCGCACCCACCCTTCATAGCCAGAATATCATTTAGTAAATTGCATGGTGCTTAAAACAATAAATGTGCCCTCCAAAGTGCCCAATGTATTTACTAGGAAAAAAAAATGAAACAGTCAAAAGCAAATCAAAGCTGGGACGACTATAGGCTACTTGTATGCATGGAAATGAGGTATGTAATTTACAAATAGAGATCCAAACACCAGCCTGTTGTGGAGAAATGATGTATTTCAAAAGCCCTTTGAAAAAAAATACACAATCAAAAGGGGTTATCTGTGTCATATTCTTGTTTGTGAATTCTAGAAGTTCTGCTGAGGCGCACCTGGGTGGCTCTGTCAGTTAAGCATCCACCTTCAGCTCAGGTCATGATCTCACCCTCCGTGAGTTCGAGCCCTGCGTCGGGCTCTGTGCTGACAGCTCGGAGCTGGAACCTGCTTCAGATTCTGTGTCTCCCTCTCTGACCCTCCCCTGTTCATGCTCTGTCTCTCTCTTCTCAAAAATAAATAAACATTAAAAAAAATTGTTTTAGAAGTTCTGCTGAAAGAGGTAGACTTTCTCAGTGTTATTGAACCAATCAATCCAGAGATTTTAAGACGGAATGCCTACATTCTCACTACTCCTTAATATTTCATTTATCTGCTGATGATATACTGAATGATTCAGGTAGTGGTTTGCGCTGTAAATCATCCTTTGGTTTTAAGAATTATAAATTCCCTCCTCTCCTCCCACTTTGCAAACACACATCTTTTAATCAACAAAACATTGGCAGAAGTCTCCCGTAACGTCTGACAAATGCACAGGCCTAAATGAATTAATTTGTGAAAAGCAAAAGCAATGTTGTGTGCCCTGGTACCAGAGACAAATGACCACACTACAGCATCTTTACAAAAAAAAAAAAAAAAAAAAAGGAGCAATAATCTTTAGAGGTGAATGGGTCACAGCAACCACTTTCCTAATTAAAAGTGGCTCTGATTCCGTCCTCGATTCTTTGTCTTCAAATGGATTTGGGACTTTATCATTGATTAGCTTTTAAATCATTTTGAGGCACCCAGGAAGAAATGTTTAAATGTTAGTAAAAAAAGAATTTATTTTCCCTCAGATAAAATGGACTTTGCTATATTGCTCAAAGTCATACTTTATAAATCCTATTTAGGAGCGGTGAGGACTTACAGTCCAGGGTTACTGAACACTTACACGGTGCCGTAGCAGGGCAGGGAGCTGCTATGAATCTGCAGTGTCAGCTTGGTTAGAACCAGTGAAAACGGCAGATTTTCAGAAGAGGACCTTCAGATGGCACTCTGATGGAGGAGGGAGATAGGATTTCTCTTGAACCTGCACATGCTTGGCAAATACACAGATTTTCCTCAGGTGTTTATTCATGGTCTGTTGGGACCATGGTCTGCTGGGAGGGTCTGTTAAGTATCATGGGATGGGGGTTGAAAATCTCTAAACCACATGTTGGGGCCACTACATCAGTGGATCAGTACCCAGTGTTTTCTTTGGGCAACTAAACCAAATGACTTGACATCCATTTTAGAAGATAACGATTCTAATAATTATAGGTAACATTTGTTGCGTGCTTCCTAATAGGCATTGTATATAACCACCCAATGAGGCAAAGAATATTCTTCTCAAACATAAATGAGAAAACCAAAGTGCAAAATGGACAGATGACCTTCTCAAGGTCACACAGTGGGAGCCCCACTTTGACCCTAGAAAGTTGGACTCCAGGGGCCATGCAGCCCCCACCAGCACAACAGAACTTCACCTATTAATGACATGGGCACCAACACAAATGGCTTTTTTGCCATCAGCTTTGGAAGAAGGCACGAACAAAAGCTCTCCTGCATCCAAGTATACGGGGGAGAAATCGAACAAGGATGGTAAACAGCATCTAGTCAAAATGGAGGTTAATAAGGCCTTTCCTCTATCAGAATTTAAATGAAGTCCATCTTAAAATTTAATGTCAAAGGGGAAGTGACCATCAGAAGCAAGCAAGGTGATGAGTTTTTCAAATAACATCAAACAAATGGGTTCCTTGGTCAAGATTCAGGGGATGTTATTTGATAACAGGAAAATGAACCGGCTTGCAAATCATCCTACAACAGCTGATTCATTTAGTGTGCTTTGTTAATATGCCTCATTTTTCAAGTTTGAAAAGTGAATCAACCGGGTCCTCCTACATTCTTCTAAAATGTGTGATTTGTGTATATAGGTTTGGATGGAGGTTGGTTGTGCTTTTGACCCCTACATATTTTGGAGGTAAACTGGAGAGGGATATGAGTTGTAGTTTTATTTGTTTCCTCTTTTTTTCCCCCAGTTTTATTTTAACAGGAAGTGTTTGATACGTTCAATAAATGCTGTTCACATTTCAAGAGGGTAAAGTAAATCATTAAAAATCATCTTTTATACGGTATGAAACATATTAGCTGAACATGTCTGAAGGCAGGGATGTAATATACACACACCAGCCAGACCATCTTAAGCCAGGGTCACTACTGACATTTTGAATGAGGTAATTCCTTGTCGTGGGGCTATATTGTGCATTGTAGGATATTGAACAGCACCCCTGTCCTTTGCTACTAGATGGCAGGTGTACTACCCTCCCCCAAGGGTGTGGCTACCCAAAATGTTTCCAGGTATTGTCAAATGTCCTCTGAGGGTAAAAGTGTGCCTGGTTGGCAATCACTGCCTTAAACAGATCCAACCCCTCTCCTTGAAAAACGAATACCAGCACAGGACCCGGAAATGGAATAATAATAATAACTCAATGGCCTACAACCTACTGCATTGAAAAACCACATCTACTGACCCAAGTTCAACTTCTTATCCCCAAGTATATACGGTACTCATCTCTGCATGCCTCTGCCCTCCGTCACTAAGACATTGGTACGCCGCATTTCATTTGCAGCAGACGAGGTCTGAAACACGCTTCTTCCTCTTATTGAAAACATAACTCTTTTACAAAGAGAATTTAAAATATTTTTTGCATGCAATTCCCGTTGGCTGGGAATCACAGGGCCTTGATGCCAAACTGCAGTCAATTCTATTCCCGGCATCTGGTTGCTGGCAGGATCCTGAAGCAGTTGGTCTGGTGGTTTTTTGGAGTAGCCTTGGACTCCCTCACACAGCAGTCTGTTCTGCTGATGGTCTCCCCAATTTGTTTTTATTCATCTCCAGTGCAACAGAATTTGTACTCTTTTATCCACTCAAGGGTAAAGCCCCGGATAAAGTCTCCCATGGGATCGACATGCCAAGTCTTTTACTATCCAAAAATGAATACAAACCACATTCCTGTCTTAAATCATACATTATTTAGCCTGCACGTACACATGCAATCCATTGCTCGGTGGATTAACACTGCTGCAGGCTATTGAATTCCTCTCCCAGACAGTATAATTTCTACATAACCTTGCTTCTGCACACCTCGCCTCTAGTGGGAACACAATACGAGCAAGTAGACACGGCAAGAATTGCAGCAGTCACTGGAGTGCCTATCATAGCCTTAAATGAGGATGTGCGTATTGTCTATGCAAGCAATAATCAATGCAGCTAAATTAATATATAAGGCAAGACATGCAATTTTAGCCATGGTTTCATGAACCACATATATTGACGCTTTGTGGTTTTATGCTGGACAACTGCCCCTCCATTGGTCTAGAATACAATTATAGAAAACAATGGTTCCAATTCCACCTTTCATAACAGAGTTTGGTGAAAACCTGCCCCACTTCTCTTTTCCTACCCACGGATCAGACATGGAAATGAGCAATAAAGGACAAGACTCCTCACAAAAGGCAATCATTTGCATATTCTCTGTTAACAGTTTTTGGTAATAGCCACTGTCAACAGTGGGGGTGCGGTGTTTAAGAGCTCCACATTGCCCTCTGAGAATCCTGCTCTACCCCTAACTAGGCACTTAAACCTCTAGTCACGGGTAAAACAGGAATTTCGATGATCTCACCTAAGACTGTTGTGAGGCTTTAATATATAAATTACACATAAAATATTTAGCATCGTGCCTGACACAGAGTCAATACTCGATAAATACTTGTTGATCTTATCATTTTCATCAGCACCATCATGAGGCAGATCCTTAAAAGAAACACTACTCTCTCAATCCTACTTGGAGTAGTTTACCTTTAAGGGGTGCTGCCAGAGTCAATCATTGATTTTCTAAGCATGGGAGCCACTATTCTTGAGATGAAACTATATCACCAGAACTATGGTTTGTCATTTTCATCAAGAACCAAAAAGTAATAACTAAGCACTGATGAAACAATCATTGTGGATTGAAAGGCTAATTAGTTTCAAGGTATTTCCAAATCACTACTGAGGTATTATTAAAATTCTGTTAGGATGAGATTCACTTTTGCTGTAAATATTAGTTTTTAAAAACCTCAGCAGATTGCATAATCACACATCGCTCTGTGCTATTTACAAATAGGATTAATCTAAAGTCATTTCATTCCATTCAGAGGTTTAAATATTAAATGACATTTTAAAATTCATGGTACTTGCAAACACAAGTAAACTAGTTATTGTTCATTACAAGCACCTATAAACCAATTTCATTAACAAATTTACAAGCTAGAGGAGAGTGGCTGCTATAAATGATGCCACTGGCCTTTTATAAAGATTGCTCAGTTCTCCAAATGCCAGTGACATCTGGTCTTTGCTCCTATCCATCTTTTAATTTGGCCAACTCATGATCTCTTTAAGGAAAAATAAACAAAATTAAAATATACTCAAAATTTAGCTCAAAATATAGCTCAAAATTTGGGCTACTTACACCATTCATGTAAAAGTTCAAGTCTACACTTAGAAAATAATCCCAAACAGCTCATGATTCCAGTATTAATAAGGATTGATTCCTCAGGCAAAATAAATAAATAAATAAAATAAGCCATGATTGGTACCCAAGGTGGAGATTACAATGGCATCTATACCACAAATAGTAATGGTTAGAATTCCCCAGAAATATCAAAGTGACTGTAAACCCTAGATGGGGACTCTGTTCTGTTTGTCCCAGGAATGTCTCCGAGATCAACTCAAACACTTCCTTTTGTAATGAGCTAGAATCACCAGGACAAGACTGGAAATCCAGAACAGGTCATAACTGCTTGTGGAGATCTCTAGGATAGTCAATGGTCAGCAACTCAATTCCTAATGCAATCAGAGATAAAGAGGAGATCTTACAGTCCAACAATTACACTCGGGTCACATTCTTGTGCCTTACATATTTACTTAATTTTTTCATCTGGTTTTTCCCCATAATCTCTATTTTGACTATTTTCTTAGTTTTTGCAATATTCTATGCTTCATAATCCAAGAATGTTTCCCTAAAACTACGATCAGTAATATCGCCAACAATTAGTTGTCCTAGCTGTATCATGTATGCTATCCAAAACAGAGAAGCACAATTCATACAACTTAAGGGGCACCACTGCAAGATAGGTGGACCTCGAACTTTATTGTGACTAAATGAACACTCTCAAAATTTTCTTCTTCAATGAAAACAGATATAATGAACCATTTCCACTCATTCCACTTGACCACTTTCCATATAAACCAATCAAATGACCGGGTTGGTTACTAGTAGCTAATGGGTGATAGAAATGAAGCATTTTGTTTCAAACCATGTGTAGCAATAATTGCTATCAATAATGGAAGGCCATCCGGAACATCAAATGGCATTAAGGCTCTTTTGATACAGTAAATGATTCTGTCCAATTAAATCAGAATTCACTTTTTCAGAAAGTAAATCCATGTTGACTTAAGAGCAACTCAATAATAGGATAAAGAACAAGTGCAGTAAACCCTTATTCCTTTATTGAGGCTTTCCTACTACTTCCAAAATATCCCTCCAGTCTCTATCTCACCCTGTTTTCCTCGATTTCCCAGGGCTCACCCACATTCCTTGCCACACCATGCTCCTATCTGAATCTATGCCTTATTTTGTCTTCCTCCCTTCACTTAGAATCCCTAGTCTGCATTCTTATACCTTCTTCTACGGTGACTCTAAAATGTATCTTATAAACTGGGGTACTTTGGAGAGCAAAATAGGGAGATGTTGATAATTATATCAGGACACAAGGAATCAATTGAGACCGTCCAAAGAAACTTAGAACATATGGTCATTTATGACTATTTTCTATGTATCTAAATCTCACATATTCATCGAGAGTCACCTGAAGTTCTACCCCATTTTGTAGCATTTCCTATTATTTTAGACCTATTTCATTTACCCCTCTTCTTCGTTTCTATATAATTAAATATCCACAGAAGGTTATAAAATATTTAACAAGAATAGCAATGACTGATGTATAATGAATATATAATATACATGAGGCATTGTTCTAAGAACTTTATATTAATTGATTTATACTTTTGGAGGTATGTATATGGCTACCCCCATATTGAAGATGAGAATACAGAGTTTCAATGACCTTTAAAGGTTGTTCAGCTACTCCGTGACAAATTCAGGGCCTGAAGTAAGGCAGTCTTTACTCCGGTTAATTCCAGATTTAACTCTAAATATGTGCAATCCAATATGGTAGCCACCTGTCCCACATAACTATTTAAATTTAAATATAATTGATGTGAATTAATTAAAATTTTAAAACTTCAGTTCCTCAGTAATACTAATCATGTTTTAAGTGTTCAAAAACACATAGCTACTGGGGCACCTGGGTGGCTCGGTTGGTTAGGCGTCCAACTCTTGATTTCAGCTGAGGTCAGGATCTCACCTCTCATGAGATGAGCCCAACATCAGCGTGGAACCTGCCTGGGATTCTCTCTTTCCTCTCTCTCTCCCCCTCCCCATGCTTACACACTCTCTTGTTCTCAAAATACATAAATAAACATTAAAAAATAAAAAAAAAGACATGTGGCTACTAGCTACTATATTGGACAGGAAGACAGAACATCATCGCATAAAGTTCAATTGCACAGACCTGATGTAGCTCATTCTTACAGTTACCACGCATCATCTCCCCAGACTATACTGTATATCTACAGTACCTAAATGTGCTGAGCAAAATAATGGTCATGGTTTCTGTGCTGCTATTCAGAGTTTTTTTGTTTTTTTGTTTTTTTTAAGTGCGATTAATCTCGTTTCAGTAGAGAACATATTTAAGTTTTTTCTCCTTCAGGAGTGGGTCTTGATTTTGGCATATAAAATCTATCAACTGATACCTTCCTTGACCAAAAGTAGAAATTATTAAAAGATATTCCCAGAAAGTAAAATATAATGTGTGGGAAGAACAAGATGTGGTTCATTTGTTTTTAATCAAAACCAAAGTTTCATCTGTATTATAAAATTTCTTAATCTCAAGGAAGAGAAGCAACAGAGATAAATTGCTGTTAGAGAATCAATGTCTCTGTCTTTGGGATTCAAGCTTCGTGCTTGGGAGGAAGTTCTGCATTTTTAACACATCATCTACTTTACCTACATATCCTAAGAGAATAGCACCCTTACTAACCACATAGTATGCTATGCTACCAATCTTATTTCTCTCTAAACTGAACCGGGGGAGGGGGGGAAGGAGAATGCTTTCTTACAGCGAACTACAGAGGCAATTCAGCAAATTCATAAACAATAACCTATATTCCATGACATAAAATAGTTATGTTGTTTTATTAGCCAATGCATTCATATTTTATTGATGTAGCAAAATTAAGTGTAAACAGAACCTATGCCTCAAAAGTCCTAAATCTAAGAAATTTGGACTATAAAACACAATAATTTCCTCGAGAAGACAATGTTGGGACACAGATCAAAAATGCAACAGCAATTAATACAAGCAAAATAATTGCTTCATTATAAAAACTGGAAGGAGCACTTGCACAGATAATTTTCTGGGAATATAATTTCAACATTTATTGTGTTTGGGGCTATGAGATGATAACTATGAGAATAAATTAATGCTCAAGTTCACCCAAAGTGATCCTATAATAAATGAATATTAGGCATTTTATATTGTTAACTAATTTATTATAATTTTCAAATCAGAAATCAGAAACACATGAGATGTTTATACATTCAGACTTCTATTTGTAACCTATATGGAGACTCCCTTTTCCGGTATATTTTAAGTCAGTCTGCCACGTACCTTAGAGAATGTTAAAAAATTATATAGACATATCCAATTTCTAGTGCATCCTCTTTGTTTTGTGATTACTGGAGATTCATTTTGCCTAGTGATAGTTTCTGTAATCAAGGAAATGAAGCATCCATAAGAATACAGTACTGCTTTTCCTTCTCCAAATTACTCTTATTCTTTTTAAATAAGTGACTGAAAGTTCAGAGACCGCCAAATAGAGGGCATCTGCCCGTGATTACTACACTCTCCAAAGGCCCAAGAAGAAGAAGGGAGTATTATTACTGCATAGTGACTAAGAGCATACATTCTGAAGCCATCCCACCCAGGGTCAAATCCTGCTTTACTACTTTTTTCTCCATATGGCCTTGGCCAAGTTCCCTAAACACTTCTGCCTCAGTCTCCTCATCTGTGAAACTAGGGATAATAACTACCTCAGAAGACTGTTAGACATTTCAAATGAATGCTTATGTATAAAGCACTGAGAATAAAGCCAGGCACACAATAAGCTCTCTAAGGGCGCTTACAAGTATAATTATATCAATTCTAAAGCATTTTACAATAGCCATTGTTATCATGAACAATAATGCTTTTTTGAAGAAGAAGACGAAATTTTGGTTGGTCTACTGAATGACCTAGCAAACTCTGGTTGGCCTAGTGTAAAATCTTGCACTCCAAAGTAAAAAGTCCATCGATGCTTGTCAAACTGCAACTCTCTGGGTTGAAAAATCAAGAAATGCCATTCTTCCATGAGATATTAGGCTCAGGTAGTACTATTTGAGCTACTGATACTGATTGCCTTCAGATAAACTGATGAGAAGACTAATAGAAGAACTTCTTAAGACACACAGAAACTTTCACAAGGGAAGTCATTCTTAGCATAAACAAATTCTAGGAAAATAACTACAGATTGTGAAAGTACTTATTAAAATAAGACATATGTGATTGCCAGTGGAACCAGCTTATATCAGTGAAATAACACGCTGACTACTAAATGTCCATGTGCTTAACTGAATTGACTTTTACATACAGAAAATAAACTATACTAATTTCATAGCTTCTAACTCTAAAAATAATTAGGTTTTTAAAAATTGTTGCCCTGCAAGGATATTTCGTAGGTAAACAATTACTTAAACCATTTATTTAAGTTTAATTGCCTCCCTAATTTCTAATAAGTTGTATGATATGTGCCCTAGGGTAACTGAAACAAATAGTCTATAGAATAAAAATGGGATAGTCATACATGTATATATTCCAAGGTATTTACTACACATCTCCAATATTCCAGAAAATTATTTTGTTTTGTTTCGGTCTGGAAAATGTTATGTATACTCTAGCAAACAGACAGGAAAGCCTTTTCTAAAGTATAACCACTAAAAGAGTTTTCTAGGAGAGACCATTCCTCTGCTTCCTCAAGAGAAGACTCAAGAGTTTGTTCTATTCAGTAGAGCAAATTGGCTGGGGTGGGGGATCAAAACAGAAAACTCTCTTGGAATTAGTGCTGATATTCCAGTTCTCTGAGGAAAAAACAAAATCCAAAGCTCTGATGTATAACTTTGCTGAACTTTGTCACGTGACTACTCCTACAGGGGCTGATTTTAACCTACTAACAGTTCAACAACCAGCTCACAACATTTCTGAGAATTTAGTGAGCGTCTCTCACACCAGCCACCTCAAGCACCCTACTGCATCACAAAATGGATGTGACCTTAGTTGAAATATTATTTAATGCTCCCAACATCCCAGAAGACATAAACAAAGGAAAGAGTTTCTTTGCCTGAGTAGTAAAGAAGCTAAGAATGCCCTGGGAAAACAGAAAACAAATTTCCTGATGTCTCTGTCGCAGCTGCTAGGACCAGAGAACAAACACCATGTGGGAGGGAGTATGTGGGCAGAATGTGTGGACTGCTTTAGGAAATCTCCATGATCTAATGGAAGAAAAGTAAAGGAAACAGAAGAACTTCTGGAAGGAAAAATAGGACTCAAAGAGAACCTTTTCATTCATTAGCCAATAAAGAACTTCTTAAAAAGGAAGTATCTTTATGTCGTCATTCCTTGAGGTACAAACACTCCGCGTCTACTTTAAACTCTTTGAGGGCAGAACATTAACAACATGGATTTGATCATATCTTTACTAGAATCACAACAGAAACATGTAAGAAACTAAACTATGCATCCTCATCAAAGCAAAAAGCATAGCATTAACTAGTAATGATAAAAGCTGTCTCCGTGAAATCATCATATCAAAAGTTTTATTAACATATAAATGTCATATATATGTATATGATTTAAAAATAAATATGCCATCACTCTACTTAAAACAAACATCAAATAGAACCCAAAATTTCAGCTGATAATGGGGAAACAAATTGTTCAAGTTTATAAAACATGCACAATGTAGCAAAAGCCTAGAATTACAGCTCCTTATAGATTTGGAAATGGAGAAAAAACAATTTTTTTTCTATACATAGACTTCCTAAAGCTGCTGGCTTTAAGAATTTCCATCCAGTGGAACTGGAGGGTATTATGCTAAGTGAAATAAGTCAGTCAGAGAGAGGCACATATAATGATTTCACTCAAATGTGGAATTTGAGAAACTTAACAGACGATCATAGGGGAAGGGTAAGATAAATACGATAAAAACAGCGAGGGAGGCAAACCATAAGAGACTCTTAAGTACAGAGAACAAACTGAGGGTTGATCATGTTGGGGAGTGGGGAAAACAGATGATAGGCATTAAGGAGGGCACTTGTTGGGATGAGCACCGGATATTGTATGTAAGTGATGAATCACTGGAATCTACTCCTGAAGCCAAGACTATACTGTATGTTAGCTAACTTGAGAATAAATTTAAGATGATGATGATGATGATGATGATGATAATAATAATAAATTTCCATCCAAAATTTTGACTTAAAGGAAGGATATAATTAAAGTTATATTATACCAAAGAAAGACCAAAAACTTCTAATTTTTGATAACTAATACAAATATAATCCATACCCCAACATGTGTAAAACAGAACTTAGAATTCATCGTGTAAATTCAACCGTAACATATAAAATGAAATATTATATGAGAAATGTTTTCAAAGAAAATATCCAGTGACAATTACTCCATAAACTCCTTAAGAAACAAAATTAGAGGAATAATGAGGCAGATGAGAGTAGCATAAAGTTCTCAGCACAAATAATTGAAAGATAGAAAGCAAAGATACAGAAACTTGGTATGCACAAAAATGTGGTCTATATTTACGTCTATTAAGTATGAAAGGGGCACCTGGGTAGTTCAGTTGGCTAGGCGCCCGTCTTTGGCTCAGGTCATGATATGGTTCATGAGTTCGAACCCGCTTTGGGCTCTGTGCTGACAGTTCAGAGCCTGGAGTCTGCTTCGAATTCTGGGTCTCCCTCTCTCTCTCTCTTCCCCTCCCCAATTGCTCATGCTCTCTCTCTCAAAAATAAACATTAAAAAAAATTTAAGTATAAGAGAAAAGAGTACCTGGGTCCAAAGCTAATTCTTATGAGAATGTCACTTTCTTTTACTGTAAGCTATGTTCTTCATAATAGGTAAAAAAAACCAAACATATTTTATTACTCAGAGTGATTAAGTATCAGAATAAATAGAGTTGTGGAATGCTCAAATTTTGCACCCAGAGTTTTCCAAGCTAATAAATGGAATTAATTTGATTGCTTTTTCTTGTGGTTTTCAGAAATCAGTACTAATAGAGATAAAAATGAGAAAAGGGACTGATAACATGGAACTTTTCGTACCAGCATTGTGACTTATGCTTTACCAGTAAACTCATTTTTTGGAGTGGGGATATTATTTATCCAGTGAAAACAGACGTCCATTGGTGTTATGTTCTGATTTCAACAGAGGAAGGTCAAGATTCCCAAAATGTAGGCTACACCACAGTGGCAGAACTCCTTAATATCCAGTAGCTCCCAGTGTGAGCATAAAGAAACATGAGATCCCACCCCTAACACACCCACACCTGCCCAGAAGCACTGTTTAGAGGATTATAATATTCTACAATGTTGACTGTCTATGCACTCTGAGGCTGGCTAAGTTATGTGCAAAGGCACTTTCCTTTTATTTATTTGCACTCCACTAGTCATTAGTTTAAATCAGTATCAAGGCTTTTGGCAAGGCCAGTTAGCATCATATGTTGGTAATCTGAGACAGACAGACACATCTCTAATCTTGGTCAATGTTTCTATTGTGGACACAACCTTCGATCTTGTGTGAAGACAGAGATAATGACAAAACAACAACAACACATGTTTGGCACTTGTTTTCACTTGATTAGAAGGCTGAAAATGGCATGAGTCAATGAGTTCCATTTGCTTTCAGCTCCTTATTACTCTCCGGCAGGTCAAATAAAGATAAGACTTGTTTATGAATCAAATAAAAAATAAAGATTATGTCTGTAGCTGATACAGCAGTTCTTGTGACCAATCAATATCCCCATATTGTATCCCTACCTAATCTTACTGATTATTAGTTATTGAAGACATGGAGAAATTGGGAAAATTAGGAAATTTTCACTGACAATCCAAGTGTGTTCATTATATAAACTTAAATTTCAGTGAGGGTTCTTCCTGTGAACTAGAACACATCTTATATGTCCCTTTATAAAACTGAATAAAAATAATTATTAAACATTTGTTTTGCTGGCGATGAAATATTGATATCTGACAGTCAATTCCTCTCCACAAGCAGTAATTCTAGATCTTTTGTGTACTTCTGAAAATATTTTTCTCAATGAAACTAGTTATAATTCCTGAAATTTTCCAAATGGAATGTTACATATTGACATCTTCCTGACTTTGGTATATAGTCTACTGTGTTTGGACTTGAGCCACAGATCTCGGATCTGAACCAGTCTTGAAGTTCTACTTCAACATATTTCTCAAATTCTATGCTATGCAGAAAATTGAACATTCTTTTCGTTTTTTTTATTTTTAATTAACATTTGATTGATATACAATGGTACATTGGTTTCAGGTCTAAGAAGGATTCTTGATGAGAGAATACTAAGACAGTCCACTAATATATAAGCCACAAAGATATTCCCTAGTTACAATAACTGGAGAATTAGAATATCATAGAGCTAAATGATTGAAGATAAAAAGTCTGAACACCACGAAAGTTGACAGTAACAGATGCTTTCTTAGTCTGTTGGGACTCCTAGAACAAAGTACACTACAGACCGGGTGGCTTATAACAAGAGAATTTTATATTATTGCACAGTTATGGAGGCTGCAAGTCCAAGATCAGGGTGCCAGCATGGTCAGGTGAGAGTACTCTTCCAGTCCCCAGATTTCTCATTGTATCCTTACATAACGAAAGGGACCAGGAGGCTCTATGTGGTTGGTCTCTTTTATAAAAGTACTGATCTCTTTCAGAAGGGTTCCACTCTCAAGATCTGAGCATCTCCCAACACAACACCCCCTCAGTACTATCACCTTGTGCATTAGGATTTCACCACACGAGTTTCTCATGGGACACAAACATTCAGACTGCATCTGAGGCTTAAGTCCAACATGATCTGCATGAGGCCATGCGAGGCCAGAGGTTACGATCATGGACTTCATAAAAATTAACATCTGCCCTCCAGCATAGGGACAGATCCAGGTTTTGCAAGGTTTTGCAAAACTTACACAATTTGAGGACTTCATTAAAAAAAGAATAAAATATATGAATATAAAATAGCTATAAAAGTGAATATTTATTTAGAATGAAAAGAGGGGCGCCTGGGTGGCTCAGACGGTTAAGCGGCCGACTTCGGCTCAGGTCATGATCTCACGGTCCATGAGTTCGAGCCCCGCGTCGGGCTCTGTGCTGACAGCTCAGAGCCTGGAGCCTGTTTCGGATTCTGTGTCTCCCTCTCTCTGACCCTCCCCCATTCATGCTCTGTCTCTCTCTGTCTCAAAAATAAATAAACGTTAAAAAAAAATTAGAATGAAAAGAGAAGTGTCAAGAAGTCACCAATTTTAAAAGCTGATAACACAAATATCAAAAAGATGCTGAAAATAACAATATTAACTTCCCAACACACTTCAAAAAAACTTTCCCTCTTTATTTTTGCCTCCATACTCTTTGATTGCCTCATCATATGGCAGCAGTTTCATTATATTTTCTGTAGAGAGAATGAAAAATTCTGTGTGCCCTCTAGTGCTTGATAGAAATGTACTTTTTTACTGATAACTTAGGACACTTTTCAGTTTTCCAACTCATTAATGGTACTGGTTGCTAAATTGTTAAGATAGGAATTTGGGGACTAAAAATCAGGAAGAATTTTGCATAGACTTGTCTTGTGCTTTAGATCTTGTAAATCTTTTTTCTCCTACTTCCCATATACTTCCAGTGTTGGGCACGAGAGGCCACACGCCTATCACCATAGGACCTTGTGACAGCATGTTCCTGCCACAATGCCCGGGTCATCAGTACAGCGGGCAGCCTGAGCTTTCGTGGAAACCATTCTTACCACAAAACAGCTAGTGACAATACAAACATGTATCTCATTAGATCCAGACTACATGCATCTTCCACCACCAGCTGACAAAAGGGAAAGTGCAAATGGGGAAGCCAAAGTGGAAAAGGACAAGGGTCTTAACCAGCTGTGACTAAAATAGCTTTCTCTCTCAAAATTCCCAAACCTGTTTCACCATGTGAACACATTGTTAGGCAATGGAGGAACGTGGCTTTTGTGGGGGTTAAAGTTATACAATTTGGATGGTGGGTCACGGGCCATTTTTAAGCAGAAGACTACAAGATAAAGATACAAAATTAGATAGAGAATCACTGAAAGGCCGGAGGAAAGGAGGATCCCTAAAGTTTAAATTTAATCGGCTTCCAGGCAAACCTACCGCCTTTGACTCCTTAGCCCACCTTTCCAGCCACGCCCCCACCTCTACCCTATCCCAACAGGTGATCTCCCATTTTCAAAGCAAGTACCTTCTATGATCATCTGCACCCATGCTTTTCCACTTGCTATTCTTTCTGCCTACTTGTAGTCCACGTACCCCGGTATCCTTTTCTGGACACTTTTCCCGATGCCTCACTGAGCTGACGAGCACCATCAAGTGTTGCCCCAGGTCTCGGCATGGACATTTCCCCGTACGTTATGCCTTGCATGTTCAACTTGAAGTTAGCTGTCATTTTTCACAGATCAATTGTGTATTGGTGACTTAACATCTGGATACATCTGTTTTTTTATTTTCATGGCTCTGTCTCATTCAGGCACCAAGTCCTGCTTATGCTTCCTTCTCAGTGTCTCACGCATCTGTCTTTTCCATTCATTTCACTGTTTCTATTCTTGTCTGGGAGCACTTCACTTCACATATGGACTAATGTAGCAGTCTCCAAATTGTGTTTCCTGTTCCCATATTCCAAATACTCTGATCTATCCTGCATGCAAGCCGTAGCTTTATCTTCCTAAAACAAAAATTAATCTTCACACTTCATCCCCATGTTAAAAACAAAAACAAAAACAACAAAAAAGGAAAATCCTGAAAGGCTCTTCATAGTCTAAAGATCATTTCCTTAGACTGACATCCAAGGGCTATAGATCATTTTCACAAAGTCTCCTTGACCATTAGCACACAAAAATATATATTTGTCTTTCCAAATGTTCACAAATTTTCCTGTCTTGTGTTTGCAAACCATATCACTTTATTTTTGCAAATTTAAAATGATGTGATGCTTTTTGCTGAAAAGAGAAACTATTGCTCTCTGCACATCTGAGTACCGATTAGTCAATAAAGAATTCCATTTCCAAATTGCCAATTTCTACAGCTTGCTTGTTTTTCACCAAAAATTCCAACACAACTGGGCACTTATGAGAGCCCCGTTGAGGAATATCATCTCCAAGGGTAGATATATATTTGCATAATTTACATTTACAAAGTTGCCAGCTATACACATCTTCATTAAGCAGGAGAATGCTCCAGTGTGACCGCTTACATCTAAATGGCCTGGGAATTGTCCTCCTCAGCATTCATCAGCCGTCCCCTCATTTTATTCTATTAGGAGGGAAGGAAGAGCAATGCAGACTGATCAATGTGCCAGTGAGTTTTATGGCTGTATTTTAGAATGACCTATATTAGAGGAGTTAGGCAAACGTAAGAGAAATTTACTGCTCACAGGATAATGGCTCTCTGTAGCGTAAGGGTGTCTCAAACATGGCATATGCTTGCTTTATTTACACCCCGATGCTTGACTGATCATCTTTCTCATATTTTGCCTTACTTTTGAAAGCACGGATTCCCTTGCCTTATTGATCTCTTTATACCCTTATCATTTTTCCCCTGAGTTATTTGGCATGATGACAGTAGTGCGTCGCCAAGGCTGATTTAACATCATCTCCCAAGTATGCAGCACTGAACTCAGAGTCGAATATTTTAAGGCTGAAACATGTAACACATCTGTCAGGCAATGGTACAAATACAGTCACTTGTCAGAACTAATGAATGAGGTAATCCAGAGTATGGATAAATAGCAAGAAGATGGAAGATGCTAGAAGCTATGGTTCGCCAAAAAGCATTTCTGAGTAATTAGATTATTTGAGGAAGAATGATGTTTCTTTGTTTTCAGTTCTAACTCATTTTTGCTCCCGCAGCAGACCTTGGTGGTAATACCTAGAGAATGCAAAGTGCAGTAAGAAGCAGAGTCAGCGGTTCACACGACAGTGGGGAAAGTGGGTGGCCCTTTGACTGTGGTCTATCTCATAGCAACGATATATTTCTCCCTACTATTTTGTAAACCTGGCTTAACCAGGTAGTGCCTCTGCACTTGCTTACAGTCCAGTCTGTGTCCATTTTTGCAAAAACCCCATTATCGGATGGGACCAGTCACAGGATAAACCCAAAGAGTACAGGGATGTTTCAACAATGATGAGGAAGGGACCAAGGCTGCCAGTCAAAAGTAGCTCACCTTAAAATCTTTAAAGCATTATCAACAAAGAGAAAAGAATGTCCCAAAGTTGGTTCTTCATATGGGGTGTATGGATGTCCATTCCCGAAGGGGGAAAGGTGTGGACGTATTGATAGGTCTAGCTGCGTGTAATTACAGAAGAGAGGACAGCATGGCCGCCTGTGAGGGCAAAGGTTAAATGAGGGGAACGGAGGGAAAAGGACCATGTCCCTGATGCACGCATTGATTATTCTAATGGGAAGGAAGTGCCCAACTTTACACAGGATCCCCTCAGTTATTTATAACCGGGGGTGCGACATTTTATGCAGTGATTAAGTCCCAAGAATGGGCCTTGCACACCCAATTGCCTTCATCAGGAAGCGGAGATGAAACTCTGACACCGAGGACCCAAGATAAAAATGATCTGGAAGTCCTTCCAAGTACCATCTCAATAAAACTTACCACTAACCTCAATGAACCCTGCATTTCCCTAGAGTCCTACTGTACTGCTATTCCCACTACCGCTTTTGATATCGCAGGTGACACCAGTGTGACTACATACAAACAAAATGCTACTTAGAAACATTTGAGTCTGTAAATCTTTATTAGGATATGAACACACTTCATACTGGTACTCTTTCCAAGACTCGGCTGGATTTCTCCTGATTTTTCGGCTGCAACTCATTCTCCAACAAGAGGAGAGAAATCATGTCAGTGTTCAGACAGGCCACTGAGCCTCTTCCCTGCAATCTAACCTAATAGTGGGATTTGAGAATGTTCTGATAAGGGCATTTCACACAAAAAAGGAATCTACTGCGTCCTGATCTATGCTGTTGCACTATATGGTATGCCCTCCTCCTGGTTTCCCAGTAGCAAAACCTATTTATTCTGACTCAAATTTCACCTCCTCTGAGAAACCTTTATCACAGGCAGATTTATCTCCTCCCTGCTCAAGGCTCTAGGGGACATTTTCCTCATGCCTCTGCTGATGATAAATATTTTGTGTAATATTTCATCCTTCAGTAGCTGTTTCCACCCCTGGCATGCTGGAGAGTTGAGGACAGGGTGTGCAAAGAGGCACTCTCTCTGATCCTCAGCACTTACATATATACTTACGACAAGTCTTTCATTTGGTACTTAATAATTTGCTGGATGTTGAATGTTACCGTAAGTATCTTGTCAACAATGATTATTCTTGAGAGATCCAGGGATAATCCAGAAATTGAACCCCTAATTATATTCTTAGTTTTAGTAGATAAATGTGTGTTGCATTATGTGGTTGTGAAAACATGGCAACTTGAGGAGAGGTTATACTTGCCTTTCCACTCATGAGATCCTGCACTGAGAACAGAAAAAGGGAGCTATGGAAAATACAACTCCTCTTTTCTTCTTCTGTAGCTCTCTGCCAAATATCTGCTAGCCTGCTGCTTACAGACACAGCCACAGCAGCTGGGCTACCCCAAAAGAAGTAAGCCTGATGGCTTATGGAAATATATTTGCTCATCACTAGCTAAGGAGAACACACTTACTTTTTTTCAAACATAGGACAGTCATATATGTCTATCAAAACTAATGCAAGTGAACTTCATATTTCAGGTCTCCTATACATGTACAAAGTAAATTTTGCATGCTACAGAAATACAGAAGTGAAGAGTGATTTTAAGATTTTTGCGAATACATGTAAATAAAGGTCTTGTCTATTATAAACTAAGTTTATATATATTTGGCTTCAATTTTTATTTGCCAATCAACTTTGAGACTTAACATTTTTTTAATCTTGATTTTCATCAGGGTATGGAATAACTGCTACCAAATAGTCGCCCAACTATTTCGGTAAATAATTTGTTTCTTAGTATCACTTTCTTTGATGGCTATGGAACACGCATAGGCATTTCTTTTTGCTTCAGATCAGATTTGTGTCTTTGAAACAATAAAAATTCCAATCAATTCAGTTGCTATTTGCGAATGGTGATGGAAAAGATCCATTCTTTGCTGGAAAAGAAATATATTTGTAGCAAATAGCCACCAACTCTAGTAGAGAAAATTATTTGCACACTGAACAGGGAAGCTGCCAAAGCGAAGAACAGAGCATCTGCTGTGGACAAGGGTATAATTATCTTGCTCTTCCAAATACCGTTGGGCATAAAAAGTTTTACTCTCTGGCAAGATGCTCTTCTCAGACTTTTAACAAAACACTATTAGCAAATAATAACTAGTCTGGAAGTCCTGTCAATGACAACAATACGTCTTTTGGACCCTCTCCTGAAAAATAGAAAACAGGGTCTATCTGATAAAATGGTGAAAACCCTTCAAGTGTCAAAAGGATCATAAACATCAGCTCCATCCTGTCGAAAACCTTTCATATACCTACATACGTTGTTTGCCACAGACTTGAGAACTTTTCAAAAGAAGAAATGCTTTATCCTTCTGGTTCTAGATTATAATTTATTGCACATTTCTATGAACTATTTTCTGTTCCTTAGTGTTTGCTTTTCACGTGTATTGGGATATTCATTACTTTTATGCCACCTTACTTTCATCTGAAAGAAATAGAAGTAGATCTTTCTGGTAGACCAGAGGGATGAAAGAAATCTGTTTTTGATGAACAGATATCATTATCAAGGAATGGCTGCTCTTCAGATTCTGTTGCTGCCACTTCTAACTTTCCCCTTGGGGGTTTCAACCTGTGATGGGCAAGAGACTTGAATCTACTCTCAAAACTGTCAAAGAAACAGAGGTTGGACTTCCATTCCCAATTACTTGCATGCATCTGTTGTGTTGTCTTCTTTTAAAAAGAAGGAGGGGATAGGAATCACGAAGCTATTTCCAACAAAGGCCCTTAATAGGCAGGCCTGCTAAAACAACACCATGCCACGGTCTTTTCCAAAACTTTCCAGCAGCTATCAGCAACAGCTGACAAGCTCCAGCTAATTTAAAACTGTACGTTCTCTCCCGAGAAGACCAGACCACACACACAGTATTGAAAAACACCCAGTGAATACCATAATTTCCCCAACAGTGGGCTCGTCATGTTCCGCCTTCTGTGCTTAAAAAATAATGTAACCTTTTATTGATAATGAAAGTTTTACCAACTATTTGAATGGTGGTCTTAACATTTTATTCTTTGGGAGCACAGGGAAGTAGAGATCAAATATTAACGTCAATAAAAGAAGCAGAAGTGACAACTTCCTCCAAGGTTAGTGGTACCAGACACTGGCACAAATTCATCCATCTGGGTGTCTCAAGGACATATTCCCACATGAGAATCCAAGAGGGAAAGTGTCACAGAACTGACAGATGGGCTTCCCTTGCCTAGATCATCCTAATGGAGCTTTGAGGCAATTTGCATACTAGCTGTCAGTGACACAGGTGTGTGTCAAGGACTTAAGAGAGGCTAAGAGCAACCTTATAGAGGATACAGCTTCATGACCAATACATGCTTGCATTTGTTTGTTCAGGCTGATAGGTGATATCTGTTAAGAAGCCTGTAGTTTAATGGCAGCACTGTTGATTTTTGTTTTTTTTTTTTTTCATTTTTCTTTTTCCTTCTGAGTTACAGTCTACAGCAGTTCAGCGTAGGTAAAAACTAGAATAATTTTCATCCCAATAAGAGATTAATACTGGAGTCCTGCTCTTTGTATTGGTGAATCACACCCAAAATAGCATTCACATGCATTCAATTTTCATTACCTGTACATTAAAAATATTGGCTTGATTCTGGTCTTATGGTTAAAGATTTAAATGTTGAAAAGTTGACAGCTGCCTGCCTCTATCATAACCTCACTATCTGAAATGAAGAAAACAGTGGCTGCCAAAGCCAATGTAAACATTCCTGCTGCTCATCATATTCTGGAAAATTTCACCTGTCCCCTAATCCTTCAACCCACCAATGGCTGTGCATTGAATCCTGAAGCTAATTAATTAATTAAAGTAGCAATGCATTACGTGTCAAATATATCATGCTCTTGCAACTTGCCCCTTTGACCTTGACCACATAAATTATCTGCCACTTTGGTAGGCAGGCACATTGGTAGCTCCAAATGAGCCACAGCTTCTGTAATTTATACTCCATTACAGTGCCCTCCTTTATTAGCTCCAAATTTGCTGTAAGACTTGCTTTGACCGACAGATATCCACAAGTTTGCAACAAGCGGATATTGATGACCACTTGTACACTGGGGCTTATTTTCTTGAGATGCTCCTTCTTGGAACCCAGCCACCATGCTGTAAGGAAATGATCTCAACAGCATAATTTCTTGAAGTTGATTTATCCAGGTGAGCTTTAGGACGATAACCTGTACCCAACGTAAATAAGACTGTGCTAAGCGTTAGGATTGAAACGTGCAATTTCAGTCACAGAATGTCCTACAAGACAGAGAGACTAGCTGGAGAGGCCCTGCAGGATTAGACACCATAGGGAGAAAGAGGCCACGTAGAGGAGAACTGATGTGCCCCAACTGAGCTGCCCCCACAAAGCTCTCACATAAAAGGGTCTGGACAAGTGAATGTAGCTGGTACCATGTAGAGCAGAAGGTCTGCTAGGTCAGTGGAGAGAATCATGACATTATTCAGTAAGCCAAATAGCTTACAAACAGCTAAATAAATAAATGATTAATCATGATTATTTTAGCCACTTTGTTATCTATTGCGACTTGTTATGCAGAAATAGGTAAGTGAAATAGTCACTTTAAAAACTGCAACAGTCATGTGAGGAGATACTGATGGACAGCTAACTAACTTGCTATGTGACATTGAATCTGCCAAAGGCTGTTTTCTCCTCTAGACTATGAACAAGGTGAACCAGATGACCACAAACTTCCTTCCAACTCCAAGACTCTATTTCATTCTGTAGTGGGATTAGAATAAAGGTTGGTAGTGACCTGACTGCAATAATAAACCAATTATATTACACTACACCCTGAGAAGAAGGGTTTTAGGTGGCCGCCATGGTCGAACATAAACCTACCATGTTAAAAACAAAAACAAAAAAAACATTCTTTGTTAAAAAAGGCTTCTAGCTCAGCCTCATCATAGCTGAGCACTTTGATGAAGATTTTTCAACTCTGCATTGTGTATATCCTGAAGAAGAATGACAAAAAAAACACCCGGACGATTGTTTAGTATAGCGATTACATGATATGATGCGATGAATGCTTTTCAAGAGCTAGGATCTGCTCTTATAAATTCATTGCACGATTCAGAAAGAAAGGAAATAAAAATATCATGTATTATGATGATATCAGAGAGACAGAGACCTGTACCTATTTACACATATAAGACTGCTAAGGTCATGGGGTAATTTAAATACCATTATCAAATGTTCACTCTGTACCAATTAAGGACCAAGAATAAGGTTATGCTGGCTTCTTAAGCTTGGGAGGTTTTTTCTGAAACCATCACTTTTATAGTGTGTGTGGTGTGTCACACACTGTTGCAAACATTTTACAGGTGAGAAAACAGAGGCATAGAGAAGATTAAATGCATAGTTGGCATGTGGCAGAGCTGGTCGCACAGTACAGGCAGGCTGGCTCCAGACTCTGTATTCTTTCCATAAACACACCGCTTTGACCCATACCAGAAATAAATCCAGGGTCTTCTTGTTACTTGAACCAAATTCTGACCAGGTGAGCTAATTACTATGAGAGTTGTATTAAAAGAGTCAAAAAATTATATCAGAAACTCCATTGGGATAGGAAGGTATCACAGAGAGAAAACTCAAAGACCAACTTAAGTCAGAACAAGTCTGTAATTGCACTAGTTACTAAACAGAAACCTTTCATTTACTCAGCATTCAAAAAGTCAGCAAGAAGGACTGCTTTCCTCCAAGTTCTTCAATGTCTCTTCTTTCCATTAATAATGTGAACTGTCCTCTTATCGCCTGATTTAGAATGTTTATACAAACACACCCGCACAGAATCCTAACAACATAACTTCATTATGTGGATTGGTCCACATCGGCTTGGGGGACACTGATCTGTGTCAACTGCAAGGAAGGCTATTTCAGCCACAGAAATAGGACTCAAGTGGGCCATTTCAACCACAGAAGCCAGTGAGATGCCCAAGTCGAACTCAAGCATTTCTAGGGTGAAAACAAAGAAGGTTTGTTGGAATGTTTAAGTGCCTGGCTAAATGGTTGGACCCTAAAAGTATCTTTGTAGATTCTCTGATTCTACATAACTTAATCACATTTAGGTAAGTATATTGCATCTACCCATATTAAGATTCTTCAGTGCTGCAAAACTCGATCAAATTATGGTGAGTATATTGTATCTGTCTATACTAAGATGCTTTGACTATGCATATTTTAATCAAATTAGGATGAGTATATTGATGAGCAAAATTGACCCTAATCTTCTGCCACAAAGCACAATCATAGAGAACGAAGGTCCTGGAAACTGCTGAGGTTTGCATACGTGTTTCCTCAAGGTCCTGTGAGGACCTTGAGGGGAAGTTATTGAACATTTCTGAGCCTCAGTTTCCAAGCCTGAAAAGTGAGGGTAACTACTATACCAGGCTTCCTAGGGCTGTTGTGATGGCTGAGTGAATTCAGTGGAGGCAAACCACTTGAAAAGGTTTCTCGTATCAAGTGTATGGTAATTATGAGTCATGGTTATCATTTGTACTGTACTTGTTTATAAATTTATTATTGGACTGCATTAAAATTTACATCAGTTCACCAAAATGTACCAGGCAGTTTTTGCATGTGAGAGCTTCAACTTCAAGACACTGCGCATCAGATCAGCATGCGTCCGTGTTTCATAAAGATGATTTTAAAATGGTGATCGAACTTAGAATGTTCAGTCCTTTCTTCCTTGCCAAAAGAAGCCTGGCTATAGATAAAGGATTATAATAATGACAGCAAATCTGATTTTTGTATTCAAAAATTCTGTTCATTTTAGCTATAACTCCACTACTTAAATGAAAAGAAGTGGGGTTTCAAAGGATGAGAATGAATTACTAGAATTACTATAGAAATTAGACACTGTCTACTGTCTACTGCCCAACAGAAAGTAGACAGTCAATGAAAAGTTAAAATTCTGTTGCATAAGACAAGATTATTAAGCTACAACAGTGTGTGTGTGTGTGTGTACACACAGATAGTATTTTCTCAACATGGCTGAGGGTCTAGTTGAGGGCTAAAAACAATAGTTGCTAATGCCAAGCCCAGTGTTGGCTCATGACATGTGTACGATAAATATTTGTCGAAATATTGAATGACAAGGCAAGGGGGTAGAATTTAACAAATCAAGAACAAGTAATGTTTGGCTTGGTTATTCGGAGGGAATTGTGATGTGACTTAATGAGCCAGACCACCTTTTATTAGGACACAGAAAGGGGCTTTGGGTTGTCATTTCAAAAGTCTCACGGTTTGAAAAGAATACATTGCTCTGTGTCAGTTTTAAAGATTACAATCACAGCTTTTAGCACAGATTTCATTTTTTATAATAATCTCCTTAAAAATCACTGAAAATATCACCCCATCGTGTAATTTGTTTCTTTCACACTGATGGCACTCCTACTGTTTAAAACTAATTGCTTTTTTACATTATCTTAAGGTCAGGCTCAACAGAATGAATTTGGAGATAACATAACTGTGAGCCACAACTGTTTAGCACACCAAGAGGAGATCACAATGCAGAAAGAATGTCTCCTTCAGAAAGGCACCAAAGATAACTACTTTAATTTGCCTCTAGGCAAACATCAGAATGACTGACAGTATAACTTGAAGCTTTGTTAAACATAGTCTGGGTGTTTATTTGCATCTCTCCGGAAGATAGTCTAGAAATTACTTTTTATATTTTTTATTCAACAACTAACAAGGATATACAGCATGGGAAAATTCATGTCTGTGTACAGTTGGAATTTTTGTGGCTGATATTCAAGGACTGTTTTAATCTATCTAATACACCTCTTTCAAGATGGCAAATAAGTTCAAAAGTCATGAAATATCTTCACCTTTTCCCAATACTGGCTAGTCAGAAAGTCAAAACAACAGTCTATTGTCCAAATTAATACTAGGTCACCAGGTGCACCTTGAATGACTGCAAATAGAGCCCAAACAGCTGAATTTTCCCCACTGTTGTAGGTGACAGACGAAGCAAATACTTGAACAAGAACCAGACAATTTGCAGACTGAGCTAAGCAAGATGTGTTTCAGCAAGTGTGTGTGTGTGTGTGTGTGCGCGCGCACGCGTGTGCGAGTGTACGTGTGTGGAACTCATTACTCAAATTAGTACATACTCCACCTTACCCAAGAAACCTTATGACCACATGTGTGGCAAATGGTACTTACAATATAGTATATAGCACAATGATGATTCCTGTGAAAATGATGTGTCCTGCCTGATTTGCCATAAAATTAATTCTTAAAAAGCAGACAAGAGTATTTATGAATTCAGATGTTTGGGCTGGAAAATTTTCTTAAAGTCATTTAAGAATGAGGAATTCTTCAAAGTATGACCTGGCAAATAAATTTTCTGTGATTTTTTTTTAACATAGGCACAGGATCATACATGAAGTCTGGAAGTTAGCGTCCGAGGATATAAACAATGGTTTGGTTCTCCGCAGTATCTGTCTTCTCAGGGAAACTTCTGACAATCTTGAATTCTTAGAAACAGCATGGGGGCTTCCAAATAACTTATTCATGAAGAACACTGACTTTCCCATTAAGATCTAACTTTCTTTTGAGAATAACTTTCTAAAATCCATGACGACCTGCATTTTGGTCCTAGAATTTAAAACACGTTCTTGAAACATAAACCCCAGGCACAAAATGACTAAGCACAATCATTTACCCATGGTTATTGTGACTTGTAACTCTAGATAAATGCTTCTTCCATTTCTACTTTTATTATCATTCATTAACATTCAGAGAGGGTAAGGGAATGGGGAGTCGTCTAGCATTACAACCATTCCACAGTCAAACAGATATCCAAGACCACAATATTTAACAACTTTTGCAGTTACATTTTTGTTGCCATCTGGTGGGCATATATTTTTTCACTACAAGTATGGGGGGCAGAAGAGAAAGCTAACGTATCTACTTTGCAAGTATTTTGACATCTTCAGAACTGGCCTATTTGTACTCAATACACATAGCTCTGTTAGCGAAGCAAATTGAAGATTTATCACTCACGGTTGGCCTGACAACCCATCATCACTGTACCACCTAGAGCACTTGGGGCCACAAGGGGCACGGGGATTGGGAGTGGGGGGAATCACCAGAATGTCTAGAGCTACCCAGGCAGTGACATCCTTCTTTACAGTAGCTGTTAAAGACACGTCACTACTCTGAAAATAGTGCTGCAATTATGTGACAACTTTGCAAAACTATAGCCTGTAAACCCTCAGATAAAATATGGCCTTCACTCATCTATAGAAGTGGAGCCTAACACAGATCATTTCAGATGGTGGACTGTACATTTGACAAAGGTCTTCTAAGTTTTAAAAAGAAATTATTATCAAAATAAGGTTGTGAGCATAGAATTTCAGCAATCTGATATGTCCCCACTTTCTTTTCTCAGTGGGGCAAAGAATGTCCAAGAGGTAAAATCACCATCCTCCAAAAGAACAACAGAGGGCTCTAAATCAGGGTTACTCAGTATGGTCTGCGTACTGGGTGTCAATCTGCAAACTGTGACCGGTCAACCACAAGGTTAACTACAGAAATTGGGAAAGGAACTTAATCATTTAAAAAAAATTTTTTTGAAGTTTATTTATTTTCGAGAGAGAGCACAAGTGGGGGAGGGGCAGAGAGCGGGAAATAGAATCCAAGCAGCCTCCAGGCTGTGAGCTGTCAGCACAGAGCCCAAAGCGGGGCTTGAACTCACAAGCTGTGAGATCCTGACCCGAGCCTAAGTCGGATGCTTAACGGACTGAGCCACCTAGGCGCCCTGGAACTTAAATATTTTTAGGCCAGTCTGACACTGCCCCAATATCCAACTGTCTAATTTTATACTAGACAAAAGTTATCCGTCTGCAAGGGATCGATCTCCATCTAAGAGTGGCTGAGAAGCATTGCTGGAAATTGCCCCTCTTAACCCCAGGGTATTGGTCTCTCGGCTACACCTTCATGTTCTTCACCCTGACCTAATCTATGACGGCACTGCATAATCCAGTTAGGGAGAATGTCATATCAGACACAGATTTAGGTCAGTAGAAAAGAAACAAAAAGTGAATTCACATTTCTATTACCAAGAAGTTTCATAGGGAAAGGAAAAGTCACTGAGCATTTTGGGAACTACATAGCACACTATCTCAGGGACAGATTTTTATACTTTAATTTTTTTTATTATTTATTATTTTCCCAAATTAGGGGCAAAGCTAAAAACTTGTTTCCCTATTAATAAAAATCTTTAATCTCGTATCTGTGATGAGATTTTTGACACCGATAGAAAAAGGGAAAACAAAAAATGATGGTTTTTCCTTAACTTCAGTTGTAGTTCATTTTCACATCTACTTCATTGGCCTTCCAGAGAATTTACACCGACCATCCCACTGCCTTAAAACAGAGCTTTCAACAACCCTGATATGCCCTTCCAGAAATCCCATCACCTCTTCAAGTCTGCCCTTCCCTGTGAGGCCCACAATGCCTTGGGACTCAGGTTAGAGATGCAGTCCTTATAAGTAAGGATTTGTAAATCCTAGATTAGTCTCTCCCAGCTCAGGTAACCAAGGCGACGAAGACGGTAAAGGTGGCTACTTGAGTAGCTCGAATCCACCTACCTAAATCCAGATCTGGTTTTGGTACTGCACGATATTACCCCCTTAAGCCTCACCTCAACTCAAAGTGACAGTAAGCTCCACATATTTGGCTGAAAACAAGCAGATCATAAATAGGAGACCAGTATCTTTTGGGAAAAGAAAGGCACCCATCAAGGTCATGCGCATTTGTTTATTTTTTTTTTTTGACCTCACCTCCTAAACCTTAGTTGAGGCATGGCCAGACACTTTCCTGCCAGGACAAGGAAATATATCTGAATACAGCTGCAGTTCTTGGAACTATAGGAAAGTGGACACGCATGCTTGCTTCTTTGAATTTCTAACTTTGCAATCTTTTATTCAACTTGGGAACAGGTCATATCTGATTGATTTATCACCAACAGCTCAATCGCCTCTCCCTTTTATCCCCCTATCTTAAAACATTAGAGAAGCCTCTTACACTTTCTGTCATTGCTCAGGGCCTTGTACAGATTAAATGCACAGTAAATAAACAGCATTTTGGCTCGCATATGATCTTCTAGTGTCTTTGGTCTCCCTGTGTTTGATCTGCTGAGTTACTTTGTGCCAGTAAACTCTAGGTCATCACCACAGCCCTCAGTCTGCATTCTTTATGGACCCAGCTTGAATATTCTCTGGTGTAAAGTTCTGGGCCACAAAATGAAAACTTCATACAGAGGTCTGTCCTTCCTCTTGAAAAACATAAAATCGAATCCCAGTCCCAAATCAGTAAAGAGGTTACATTGTTGAAGTCAGTACAAGGTATACAGAAGGTCTCTCCAAAATCTTCAGCTCTTTGGCCAATTATGATTCTACTCTAGAATACTGTGAAATCAAAGCAGAAAACATTTACAAGATCTGAGAAGATCGATATCGCTAACTCACTGCCATCGCTATTAGAAAATAAAAAAGACAGTCAAAGCACATCTCAAAACTACTATATGATGTTACTCACACTTTTGGTTGTGTTGGAGAAACCTACATCACTGCTTAATGTGTTCATTCAACGAACACTTACTGAACACAAACTCTCTGCAGGGAATAGAAAAATAAATAAGACACAACCTCTTGAAATATTCTGACTGATTTCAAGGATAGGTGATTGAGCTGTTTGTATGTTTGGCTTAATATGTGGTTCTGTGAAGTCTTCAGTATGACCTTGAATTCTGTTAGCTATTCCAGATGGGCGCTCTCTTCATTCATTAGAGTAATTTTTCCTACATCCCTCTCTCTTAACCTGAGGGCAAGATGTTTACTATTTTTTTCACACATATATCTACATATTACTATAGGCTTTTGTTGTTGTTGTTGCTATTGCCAGTGCAAAAGTCAACCCTGTGGCATAAAATAAACAACTGAAAGTAACAGTAATGTACATGTCTCAACAACTAATACACAGCAGCTTGGTGTCTGTGCTGTTATCTAAATTACAGTATAGGCAGCTTTGCTAATGCCCTTGACGTTTAAAATGCTTTACTCTGGGGCAACCCGTTCAAAGCTGTCTTTCTCAGAGGTAATTTCCCTTTTCCAGTTTAAAAAAATTAACCATCACGCCAAGACCATGTAGCGGCTGTGTGAACACTGACAATGATAAAACCTTAGTACTAGGGTTTTTCGCTTAAGGAAGCTTCTCTGTTTAACAAAGTTCAAGGCAAAGTAAATGCAAGTTCATTTGAGGTATAAGCAGTAGTTGAAAGGAAGGCAGACTTCAATCCCTAATCTTCATTCAGAACTTCACACTAATGCCAGTCTACAGATCTGTGTCCCAAGACACAGATCTATGACACCCAAGTCATTACCGCTATTTAAATGAAAAGCCACATCATCTTGCCGTATCTTTTCTCCTTAAAACTTGCTCAGGGTTTAAATAAGCAGTAGTAAACAAAAGCGATATTCCTTCCTAAAGCTCTGCACCAACGAAGGGATCAAATATCTTCTCATGATGAAAAGGTGCATTGTTCTGAAACCCCCCACCCTTCTCACAAACTTTAGACTGAAAAGGTAAATACAATCAATGTAGGACACGCTACTCAGATTACATTTTTCTTTTGGAGAGATAGACATACTAGTTAACTTCATTTATCAATGATCTGATGGAATCTTACTAAACTATATTCATACCATGTTAAATGATGGAACATAAAATTCTTAATTATAATTTACATGGGCTGTTTTTGACAATGAGTGACAGCTATTTCTGGAAACTTCTATTTATTTATATCTAATTCAGTCTATTGTTCACAACAGGTTTTATTTTTAGAGCATTTTAGGTTCATTGCAAAACTGGGCAGGAAGTGCAGGTAATTCCCACTTAGCTCCTTCCCATGCACACCCACAACCTCCACCGCTATCAATATCCTGCACCACAGCGGTTTATTTGTTACAATCAATGAACTACACTGACATGTCATTATCTCCTAAAGCCCATCGTCTACATTTGAGTTCACTCTTGGTGTGGTACATGTGGATTTTGACAAATGTATAATGATGTATATCCACCACTGCAGTGTCATACACAAGAGATTCACTGCCCTAAAAAATCATCTGTATTCCACCTACATTCCTATATTCTGTGTTCATCCCTTCCTCCCTACTGGAAACCACCGATCTTTTTACTGCCTTCTTAGTTTTCCTTTTCCAAAATATCATATAATCGGAATCATATCGCATAATTGGGTTTTCAGCTTGGCTTCTATCACTTGTTAATATACATTTAAGTTTCCCCCAAGTTTTTTCATGACTTGATAACTCATTTATTCTTAACACTGAATATTCCACTGTCTGGATGCATCACAGTTTACTTATTCATTCACCTACCAAAAGACATCTTAATTGCTTCTGAGCTTTGGAAATTATGAATGAGACTGCTACAAGCATTTTTGTATTTCATGTATTCACTTACGTTTTCATTTAACTTTATTTTTCTTAATTAGCCTTCCATTATAGATCCTGTCATTATTTTTGGCAGTGCCTTATTGATTTCAGGTTCCTTAACTGTAATTCATGAAATGCTTCAAATACTGGTAACATTTACCTTCTACAGCATAAAGAAATGGCGAACTGTTAGAACTAATGAACAAATTCAGTAGAGTTGCAAGATACAAATTAACGTACAAAAAGCAGTTGCACTTCTGCACACTAACGAGGAAAGAGCTGAAAGAGGAATAAAGAAAACAGTTCCATTGACAATCACATTGCAAACAATAAAATACTTAAGGATGAATTTAACCAAGGAGGTGACAGATCTCTACACTGAATACGGACATTGATGAAAAAAAGTTGACAAAAATAAATGGAAAGCTCATGTTCCTGAGTTGGAAGAATTAATATTCATAAAATACCCATACTACCCAAAAATGTCTGCAGAGTCATTGCTATCACTATCAAAATTACAAAGGTATGTTTTACAGAAACATATATATATATATATATACACACATATATATATACACACACATATATATACACACACATATATATATACACACACACATATAACATTGTATATGCATATAACATTATATATACATATATGTATATATGTATATATATACACGTATATGTATATATGTGTATATATATGTACACACACACACACGTACATAATCCTATAATTTGTGTGTGTGTAACCATGAAAGACCCTGAAGGGCCAAATCAATCTTGAGAAAGAACAAAGCTGAAGGCATCACATTTCCTGATTTCAAACTATACTTCAAGCTATACCAATCAAAACAAGATGGTACCAAGGAGCCTGGATGGCTCAGTCAGTTAAGTGTCCAACTCTTGATTTTGGCTCAGGTCAGGATCTCACAGTGGTGAGATTGAGCCCCATGTTGGACTCTGTACTGAGTGTGGAGCCTGCTTGGGATTCTCTCTGTCTCTTTCTCTGTGTCTTTCAAAAATAAATAAATAAAACCTAAAAACAAAAACAAAACAGTATCATACATTAAAAGAGAGACATGGATAATGAAACAGAATAAAGATCCCAGAAATAAATCCATGCACGTATGGTTGACTAATATTTGATAAGGGAGTTAAGCGTACTCAATGGAAAAGAGACCGTCTTTTCAATAAATGGTGCTGGAAAACTAGATATTCACATGCAAAAGAATGAAATTAGACCTTCATCTTGTACTACTCACAAAAAATTAACTCAAAATGAGTTAAAGACTTAAATGTAAGACCTTAAATTCTAAACTCCTATAAGAAAACACGGGGAAAAAACTTCCTTGATACTTGGGAATAATTTTCTGGATATGACACCAGAGGCACAGGCAACAAAAAGAAAAACAAGCGAGTGGACTACATCAAACTAAAAAGCTTCTATATAGAAAAACAAAGAAAAAAGCCAACAAAATGAAGAGGCAATGTAAGTAATGGGACAAAAATATTTTTAAACCACGTATCAGATAAGGATTACTATCCAAAATATATAAAGAACTCATATAGCTCAACAACAACAACAAAAAATTAAAAATGGGTAAAGGACTTGAAAACACATTTTTTCCAAAGAAGACATGCAACTAGCCCTCAAGAACATGAAAAGCTGCCCAACAACACTAATCTACTCATCAAAAGCTAAGATCAAGTTACTCATCAGTTGAGATCAAGAGTTGCAAACATAGCTCACTCTCATTCCCTCGTTCTATTTGCGCTGCTTCTTCTCTGAGTTAAGAGCAATACTGATTAAATCAATATCTCATTCCCAAACCTTCAGTGGTCTCTAACTATACAATGAATTGCATAGATCTTTTCTTACCTTGGGATTCACTGATTCTCTAAACTTCCCAGTACACTACTCTCGTGTTTATAGTCTGTACTCCATGGTCCAGGCAATGGAGCCTTAGGATTCATTGGAGCCTTCTTCTCCCTTAGGATTTCAGGATCTTTCTCCTCTTATTTCTCACCATCACCCTCACCACTTCCCTCTGTAAAACTTGCACACATTCGCCAAGACCCATCTTAAATTAGAAAAACAACCTACATGAATGGAGAATAATTCCCTAGTCTGGCTGAGCAAATACGGGCCTTCAGCTTGTTCATCCCGATACACACTTGTTCCATTTGGGGCTACTGATTATCTCCACCTTGTCTAAAATCAACTAGTGTACTCTTCCCAATTGCCACTCAATTGTAAGCCCTTTTACGGCAGATGCTTTGCTTTTAGTGTTTTTTTTACGGATTTTTTTGTTTAATTTTTTTGGTGGCTAAACACACATGACATAAAGTGTGTCCTTTTAACAATTTTTTAAAAATGTTTATTTTAAGAGGGACAGAGAGCGTGTGTGAGCAGGGGAGGGGGAGAGAGAGAGGGAGAAAGAGAATTCCAAGTAGGCTGCGTGCTGTAAACACAGAGCCTGACATGGGGCTCTGTGGACCAGGAGATCCTGTGGACCAGGAGACCATGGCCTGAGGTGAAATCAAGAGTTGGAAGCTCAACCAACGGAGCCACACAGGCACCTCCTACCATTCTAACTATTTTTAAGTGTACAACTTTTTGGCCTTAAATACATTCACATTGCAATCCAACTATCAGTGCCATTCATCCCAGAACTTTTTCATGATCCCAAGCAGGAATTCCGTACCCATTATACAATTAATCCTCATTCCCCTTCCTGCCAGCCCCTGGTAACCAGTATTCTACTGATGGTATCTGTAAACTTGATTACTGTAGGTACCTTATATAAATAGAATCATATATTTGTATTTTTTAAAAATGTTTATTTATTTTGAGAGAGAGAGAGAGAGAGACAGAGAGACAGAGAGAGAGAGACAGAGAGAGAGGGCATGAGCGAGCATGAGCAGGGGAGGGGCAGACAGACAGGGAGACGAAAATCCCAAGGAGGCTCTGTGCTGTCAGCATGGAGCCCAATATGGGCTCGATTTTGGGAACCATGAGATCATGACCTGAAGCAAAAATAAAAATCAGATGCTCAACCAACTGAGCCACCCAGGTACCCCAATATTTGTCTTTTTGCATCTATTTTATTTCACGTAGCATAATATCTTCAAGATTCACCCATGTTGTAGCTTGTGTCAGAATTCCCTTTGAACTTAGTTGATAGCACCTAAGGATTCCTTGAACTCAATGCAACTATTTACCTCAAAATTAAATAAAGACAACATTTGATTGTCTTAGTAGCTTATCAAGCTTTTCTCCCTAGAAGGGATGGAAAACAAATATTAAAAATTATTATTTATTGCTGTAGCTGAATATTCTGCTTGGTGCAACAACCTTTCTGATTCCACATTCACAAAAACGTGTGCTATACTTTTGCTCTATTTCTCTCAAGCCTGAACACAACAACTTACATAGTGTTCAACCCTCAGACTCTTTCCCCCTTTATAAACTATCCAACACAATTATTATTTTATGTGTATATAATATATATTCATATATACGTTCATATATATATATATATTTTTTTCCTCACTCTTCTCTTGGGCCATGTGGCAAAGACAGTTGGTTAGCTGATTCAGTCACCATCCTTCATCCTACTTCTCTCCCTGCCTAGCAGCCTTGCAGCTAGGAGTGGCTTTGGGACAGTTCTGGCCAACAAGACATAATTGGAAATTGGCTGTCTGAGTATTTGGGAAAAAAAAAATCTAACTTTTCTAATCAAGGTAATAGAGTCAGCTGGCTCACATAATTGGATTTTGTTCCTTTCCCTTTGGCTTTAGTGAGGCCTTGACCATGGGCAGGATGCAGGACACTGATGTAATCAGGGCATGATGCCTGGAGTTTCTGCAGCTATTTTGAGACCATGTGGCTAAAGCCAACATGTTATGGGTGTCTCAAACTTTTGAGCATCTACTCACTCCAAGAGTGCTTCTCTTAGCCTTCTTTTTTTATAAAAGATAAATAAACCTCAATTTGTAAACCTCTGACAGATTTTCTTTTACTCATATCTAAGAGATTTTATTTCTTAGTCAAGATGCTCAGTTAAACTGTACCTAAGCAAACAAAATGCAAGAAACAGATTTTTGTTAAAACCACTTTCGAATGCAAGTGCTTTACTAGAAAATTATTACTGATATGAACCTGTGAGATGGAAATATATGTAGATGATGTGTATATATACATGTTTATGTGTATACCTTAATGTATATCTAATGTGTGTGTGTGTGTGTGTGTGTGTGTGTGTGTGTATATATATATAGTGTGTGTGTGTGTGTGTGTGTGTGTGTGTGTGTGTGTGTGGAGAGAGGGTGGGGGGTGGGGTGGAGAATGTAGGACTACAGCTGTTTGAGATTTGGGCTCTGTTTATTTGTTCCAAGTGATTACAACCCTGTAATTTAAGAAAGGAAGTTAATAGTGTTGAGGACAAGGAAAGGGGATGAGGCCAGACTAGAAGAAGAGAGGAGGCTTGATATAGGAAGAAATGATTTTCCAAGTTGGCATTCAGCCAGGAACACTGCCTAGACTGGCAGGCTGGGAGCCCAGGGAACGGAAACGCCTTTCTGAGGAGAGCTACAAAGTGAATCATACTCTCAACAAACATTTCCCAGATGTACAGCAGAAAATCGTAACAAAAACACCGAAGCCGTCCACTTCAAAGCTGAGTTCCCAGAGCCTAAATCACATTCTCTCCTTTATAAGTGTCCTCCTGCATGTCAACGCACCATAAAAAAATAGACTGGTGAAGATTCACAGTTCTTGGTTTTATTCATGCCATGTAAACATTTCTCCGGTCACTTGACACTTGCAGCACATGGCATTCTGGGAAGGTAGGGGGCTTTTAAGCACTCAGAACACTATTTTACCACTTACCCATCTTGACAGCATTGCCAGAAGTCCTAGTCACAAACTGTCATGATGGGCAAGGACCATGTGTTTTGGCTGGAATCCTGCCAACAGGAAAGATCTGAGAAAGATCTTTTCATCTTAAATTCAGAAGAATTTTCAAATAAAAAAATAATAATTCTGGCTTTTGCCAACCCAAGATCTGGTTATTATCAGCTAAAAGATGATCTTATTTAGAGTGATAGCTAGAACACGGTTCTAAGGAGTGCAGTTGATGAGGCCTGGCTCACGGGTACCTCACCGGCTACTTCTCGAGACTAGCGAGACTAGCCTCACTCGTCCAGGAGCTCCTGCACACAAATCCTGTCCATCTGCTTCCTAATGCAAAAGAGCTCATGAAAAACTATCTTGCAGTTGGAGAATGAACCCCCTCCCCCCCAACGACTGAAATGAAGCAAGTAACATTTCTGACTAAAACAACATTAATATCACATGGGACAGCATGCTGGTCATTGTAGGGGTTGTTTAACCTGTGTAATCTCATTCTAATCAACAAATCCTCAGAGTTGGGATTGTCTTTACCTCCATTTGATGGATGAGGGGTCTCTGGTTCAGAGAGGTTGACTTACGATGCTTAACCCAGCTGGTAAGTGGTGAAGAAGGGATTTAAACTCAGGTCCATTATGTCTAAAGACTCTCTACTCTCACTAAGGGAACTAAGAGAAATGATGTATACAATTCCCCCCAAGGCCATGGGGAGATTTAAAAACAATCTCTCCCACATCCTCCTTCCTCACCACAGTTTGAACACTTGGCCATCAGGGAAGCATTTCAACTATTTATTCTGTCACTCAACCCACAGCACGACCCTGTAGCTATGGGATTGCATGCTTCTAGCTCTCTTGTGGCTAAAGTGGAGAAAAGCTTGGAAGAAAAGATCTCAAAGAGGTGGGTGAGGGCAGAAGGGGGGTAACAAGGGTGGAGAAAGGAGAGGAAAAGGGAGACAAGTAAGGGAGAAGAGTTTGAGCATGGCTGTCTTCAGTGATCTCTTGTTTCTCTTGAGGACGAAAGTTCATGTTACTCCCTCATTCCAAAGTAGCCGAGGCCAACTACTGCAGTGTACCCATGGCCTATAGATGGGAAATGTGGCGGAGAACCTTCAATACAGTTACCATTTAAGATCAAGGCCAACCTTTATGGTGGCATCCTCACAAATTGGAGATTTACTCTAGTTTACAGAAAAGAACCTTGGCGTATTAAGAAAACAATATCATCAGTCTTTAAAAGTGAATACATCCAACTGTAAACCATGGACATTTTTCTTAAAGAGTGCTATACTCTGAGCACTTAAGCAGCTTCTAAGACCATATAACAACCAAAATCTTAGTAAATGGGCACTTTGCAGCCAACACACAAACGCATAATATGCCAAGTCAATCTGGCAATTGTGTATATAAACATGCATTTAAAAAGCATCAGTTGGTTAACTCTGTATTCCTCCCCTTACAAAGTGATTTGAAGTGCATATTGAATTTGTGTTTCTAACACATATGGGGCCCAGACATTTGAAAATGAACTTTGCACAATTTCATTATTAAACACTCAGCAGGCTTCAAAGACAACTGCATTTCATTAATAATAAATAATAAAAAATGAAAACGCAGTAAAATATTAACATATCAAACACCTCCGTATTGCTATTTTTATGCACAAAACATCTTACCTTCCCAAGAGACTAAGTCCCTGCCTGATTGTAAGTTAGGCATTTAGCAAAGAAAATAAACTCTTTCAGAAGAGTCAAGAAGTCTCAACTACGGCACTAAATGGTAATCTAGAGCTCCCTTATTTTATTTTTTTTTTTACTATCATATTTGGAAATACAGTACTTCCAAACACAGAAAGGGAGCAAAAATAGTACCAAGAGTATCCACAAATACCCTTATCCTTTCCTGAGCTTTATCGGTTACATTTTTTCCTGTTTGCTTTAAAATGGCTATTCTCTCTGCCTCTATCTGTCCATCTATTTATCTGTCTCAAAACATTTTTTTTTCTCAATCATCGCAGGATAAAATGCCCCTAAAACCTTCTGTGTGACTTTAAGAAAAGGGCATTCTCCTATATGACTACAGCATACTAGATCCCACACCGATACAGTACTTTCATCCAGAGCCAGTATTCTGATGCTGCTGTTTGACCACATGGCATGCAGAGCATTTTCCCACGGTACAGGAGCCTGTAGCTGTGCATTTAACTGTCCTCTTTCGCCTCCTTTCACTTGGAACTTTACTTTGGCCTTTTTATTTTTTTCTTTTTGTCATTCATGACACTGACAATTTTGAAAGACAGTTGCTTTGTTTTGTTTTAAAAGTGATCTTTATTTTGGATTCATCTGATGTTTCCTTGTGATTAATTTCAGCTAGTACATCATTCCTGGCTGGAACATACGTGCGTGATATTGTGTCCTTCTCAGGGTATCATATCCACAGGTCCGTGATGTCCACTTTGCCCTCATTGGCCATGTTAATCATCCAGCCGATGTGTTGGCTGATTTTTCCATTGTATAGTTACTATGTCGTTGTTGTTGTTGTTGTTGTTTTTTAGCTTACAACAAATAATCTATGCAAAATCGTAATCACGCATCAAAATTTCTTCCCTAGATTTAGCATCTCTTGATACTTCTTTACTTTGATCTCAATATGATGATTTTCTCATTCTCGTTTCCCTCCTTGTTGACCCCATTACTTGTCTCATTATTTATGTAAAAAAAAAAAAAACACAGTGCAGGAATCATTTAGTAGGAATTTGATCATAGACAAGTCACTGATGTCAGAATCTATGTTTTAACATTAAAATAATATCGATGATTTTTTTAGAAAATGAAAATGGCACATGAATGTACATTTGAAAGTAGAATATTTTATAAAAATATAAGGTGTTATTAAATACAAACATGCATTTATATGTTCCTGGTTGTTACAACAATGGGAAATGTCACAGCACTTTCTAGTTTTAGGGGCACTTTGGCATAAGTTAACTTATTTTCACCTAATGAGAATGCTGAGAATTAGGTAAAACAGGTATTACCCCCATTTTCAGATGAGGATTTGACCCTAAGTGTTTGTGACTTCTGACTCGGTGTTTTTCCCATATCCTCTGACTCGGTGTTTTTCCCATATCCTACATGCCTTTATACAAAAACCTCTCTCTCTCTCTCTCTCTCTCTCTCTCTCTCTCTCTCTCTCACACACACACACACACACACACACACACACACACACACGCTCACTCACTCACATACACTCAGATCCACATTTATGTATTTATTGCTAATATATGAGCAATAACTAATTCCAGAAGCCTGGTATGGAACAGTTCCAAGGGTGGCTAGGGAAAATTATGGTAGAATGTGACCAACCATAGAGAGGAGTGGGGCTCTAGGATAACTGGATCCTGATACTTTTCACATTTGAATTAGAAAAGAGCACTGAGGATTTGAAAGAATTGTGCATTCTTTACAGGCAGACCCCCAGCTCTACATACAACTGGACAGAGAATACTGAAGATGGGAGGGGGGGATTGAGAGCAGAGGCGGGAGGGGCAGTTTGTAAGTTATAAAAGGGTGGTCTGAGTAGACTTGATTAAAAAGGTAACATCTGAACAAAACCTTGAAGGAGGTGTGGTTCTCTAAGGGAAGAGCATTTCAGACAGACAGAATAGCCAGTGCAAAAGAACTGAAGTAAGGCCATGTCTGAGGATCAGCAAGGCGGCCACTGAGAAGTAACAGGAGATGGAGTCAAAGAGACAAGAGGTGGGGACATGATCAGGAAGGGCCTCAGAGGACAAGGTGAGGACTACAGGCAGTCATCAAAGGGTTTGGGGTGTAGAAGTCACATGATCTGACTTACACTTGAATAGAGTCAATAGCATTGATGTTTTTGTTCTCTACTGGTCTTGTTAAATATGATAGTATTAACGGAGTATCTGGGTAGCTCATCATCCAGCAACCCTTCTTATTTTCTCCTTATCCTATGTTTTCCATTCCATAATTAATTTACTTTTTTGTGTGTATACATGTGTACATCGGTGAAATGTGAAGTATATACCTCTTAAACCAACTCTACCCGAACTCTTCAATCCTTCAACTTTCTCTGCTGCTTCACCCATAGTAATTTCAACAGGCCCACTCCTTGTCTATATTACATTATAGTCTATTTATTTACATATTGGTGTCATATCCTAGATCATGAGTTCCTTGAAGGTAGTCCCAAGCACCTTTTAATTCTCAGAATCCAACAGCTTCTGGGTCACAAACTAGGTCTCTGTAATGTTGAGTGAATGACTACACAGAGAGATCGGATATGCCTGTGCATATGTTCACACAGTATATTATAAACTATGGAAAAGATTCTTTTCTGCTAAGAGTTAGATAAAAATATATCAACATTACCAAAAAACAAAACAAAACATACAACCAGATTGTTTTTGAGCATTGTCACTGAAAAATGCTAAATTTTAAATCAACTTTCAGGTTTCTACAAAGGAAAGAAATTTTTCAAGTGAAATATTTTAAAAGGTTCACCTCTTCTGAGGCAGCATTAGATGCAAAGTGACAGGGAGCTTAATACATCCCCTTATACATATTTTCACATAAATATATATATTGGAAGCTTACAGTTCAAAGTGTCATGATAAAAAAAAAAGAGAGACTCATATCCTCGGGATGCTGGACTGTTTCATGCCCATCTGAGAGAACTGTGCTTCAAAGATGTAGTTTCACCTCTGTGATGTCGTTTTCACACATAGACCAGCAAAAGTTTACTCATTGTTAAAGAAATCTGTGGAAATAATGGATCCTTCAAAAAAAGGAGGGGAAAAAAGTCAGCAGAGTGCATTAGACCCTTTGCTTTGGAACAACAATTATAATATGGAAAAGAGAAAGTTCCTTTACGGTTTCTCTGCAGACACTGCCATTTTGCAACTGTGTGACAGTCAACTGCAGTACAGTGATGCCGGGCATGACATTTTTCGACTTCGGTAAAGGTTCAAGCAGATTCTCTCCTGCTACCCTTGTCATCCAGACGTGCAGTAATGACTGATCACGTTGAGGCAACTAACATTATGTAACCTTACTCCCACTGTGGTGTCATGGTTTGTTGTTTACAATGTTTTGTTATCTGTAATTTTAATAGATAACTCAGAAGAATATCATCTACTAGGCAAGATTTAAAAGCTTTAAGGAGGATACATTATTAAATTATAATGAGTAGTAAATGTGATTAAATTACATTTAACTTATTCATAAATTCACTTTGCAAATACCTTGTAAATATTTATCGGCTGACTCCTATAATCCAGGCACTAACATAAGAAGTGCGATACAAGGATGAAAGACACAGAATCTACTTTCATGATTGATACTTTCCAACTACTTGAAATAGAAAATTAACCAAAAACAAGATAACTTCTGATATGGTAATTCACATTTCTATCTGATTATGTCAAAGATTATAGTCCACTTAATCGTTTCTTTATTTTTCTCTTTATTTTCTTAATTCAACCCCATTTATCACAGTTCTAACTCATTTATTATGCTAAACATCAGTCCCATAGCTATTCTTCTCATTTAACTGTCAATGGGTAGCACAATGCCATTACTTTACATTTCTATAGTTTTATTAAAAAAATAATTTTCCATGTGTATATGTTATACCTATATATTCTATATGTAATTTAGAATTCTATGTGACATAGAATTCTATGTTATGTATAGAACATATTGTATACTTGACATATATTTCTCCCCGCTTCTTACTATTATTCTCTTATTTCAAATAGGTCTTCCACAAAATGTAATTTCCTTAAGGGGATAACTTCATAGAAGTTCTCTCCTTTACAATTCCCAGAAACAACAGACTCTAACAGTCTGACACTGATAAGTCACTGAACATTTCTGCTCTAAGGGTCCTCAATCACCCTATTTTGTTCATCCCACTTTATAACTAAGAAAGCAGGGAATGTAAAGTTGAAGTGAACATCTTTTTCCAAGGACCTGAACCCTAACTCTCCCTCCCCAAGCCCTTCCCATAGAATGTTCGCAAATATAATTTGGGTCACTCACTGACATCGGACTTAAACGGCATTCCAAGAAAAGTCCTGTGGCCACAGCTAACATGATATCAACAGCAATGATAGCTTTTGTGTCTGTGTTTCTCCCCATTTCTTCTGATCTTTCAATAGATCACCTGCCTTTGCCATACTTGTACTGAATAATAATGTTCCATCAGTTATAATCCAAAGAAGTTTTAATAAATATTACGAGGTTGGATGGCATGACAGAAACTCAGAAGGTTAATCAGAAGGTTTAGGAAATTCTGATTTAAAGGGATTTCAGCAGAGATTTTTACTGAAGTACCTTTGAGAACCTATGACATACTAATATACCCTTACTCCCCAAAAAGGTTGTGTAAGTTGTACTCTATACATTCAAAGGCATGACTTTTTCACCCCTATGAAAACACCTTTAATATGGAGATGCCTCCATTAATTGAATCATGGAGTATGTGTTGATAATTTTACAATCAGTATTGTCTATATTACAATCAATACCATCTTCGAGTTAATAAAATACATTACCAGACGATGTCTCTGCCTTGCTTATTTGACTGATTTTTTTTTAATCACAAAACAATTCTTTAAATATGTGGCAACAGAACATATTTTGGGAAATATTGTGTAAAAACCAGATTTCCCAAATCTATTTATTTTAGAAGAATGACATTCCATTCGGAATTTGGAAATCCCCAAGCTATCAAGCAAGGCTGGAGAAGTGGGAGCAAAGGGATTTTTGCAATCTTCAATTTTCAAAAGAATTTCTGAAATCTCCATGGCTTTATTACTTATTCAGAACAGAATCTGATATAAAGCCTTGCAAACATAAATCCAAACTTTAGTTTTCAGCAGGGGTGGTACCAACGGACCATTCTTATAGGAGTCCTTTATGATCTCTCCATCTCCAAGAGCACTCCCAGTGCCCAGTAAGACCTACCAAAGCCATTGCAAACACACTGTCTCCATAAAGACAGTGTGCCAGGCATTCTCTATAGCAATTGTCTACCTCCTTCTTCTGCCAGGATCAGACTCAAACTCCCACCCCCATTTCCACGACTCAGTTCTGGAGCTTTTATTTACTTATTTTTTTAATATATGAAATTTATTGTCAAATTGGTTTCCATACAACACCCAGTGCTCATCCCAAAAGATGCCCTCCTCAATGCCCATCACCCACCCTCCCCTCCCTCTCACCCCCCATCAACGCTCAGTTTGTTCTCAGTTTTTAAGAGTCTCTTATGCTTTGGCTCTCTCCCACTCTAACCTCTCTTTTTTTGGAGTCTTTAAAAGTAAGGACTCAACCTCCCCATGGTGTGGCCCCAAAACAGCAGGAAACCAAACAAAACCACAATCTTCATTCAGTAGACAGGCATGGAGACTGCAACCACCTAAAAAGGCCGGGGATTATCGTTCCTGTTTTATTTGGGACCCACTTTTCTAGTCTTCACCAGTGTCTGTCACTGTAGAGAACGTTAGAACCAAGAAAGACACATATGCTAAGCTTCTCTATCACTACCCAATTCAATGTAAAACTCACATACTGAGTAGACTGAAGATGCTGAATCAAGGTAGTGAGGGGGACTGCCACGCCTGGTAATCTGGCCAAGGAGTCAGAATATGCTTACGGGCACCCAGTCCATAAATAAATTATGCCTGAGGATGTTTGGAGGGCTGTGTGCGTCCCTCAGCAGTTCAGTCAATAGGACAAAGCACTCATTCAGGTACTTAAACACCAGTGCACAGGCAGCAAATGCAGAGCCAAGTGCAGCTCTGTAGCCAGAGTCACCTTCCCCACGCTGATTTCTTTCTTATTGAATTTGTAAACTTATCAGGGATTGGGATCACTGTTGCAGAGATCTCAAAAGTATGCTGTTTTAAGACAAAAATTAAAAATCCACGTTAATGGTAAGGAAGGGAAATGAGGACCCATGGCCAGGGAACATACCTGGGCAATCAGAGGGCAAGGACAGACAGTGAGAGCTGGATCTTTCAGCAATTTTTTTTTTTTTTTTTTTTGGTCTACAGGGAGAGTCAAAGTGATTCTGTTACTATCACTTTACTATTGTTCCTGAGGTAGGAGAATTCTCCAAAAGGGTTCAATTAAATGACACTTTTAAATAAACAATAATAATAATAATCAAGAGAGGATTTAATTTTTCATTTAGTGCTATCCCCTCTACCCAAGCGCTCTCAAATGCTCAGGCCAGGACTGTGAGGAACTGCCTAAAGATGAGTCTGCATTAAAGAGAAGGAGACATTTAGTCCATATGCTTTTTCTGTAGGGACAAAGTGATATCTTGTTGCGGTAGACAAATTTTGCCACCCCACAGACTGGGGAGGAGCAGGGGACACAAAATGGTGTTTACTCAATGCTTGAATTCTCTACTTATGGTATTTCTTTAATTGGCCTTCCTCAAAAGCAAACCGGGGTTAAATATTGCAGTAATGAAAAAGACAAATAGTCAAATCTAAGCTCAAATACTTGTTATTCATTCAACAAATATTTATTGTGCACCTGCTATGTGCCATGTATTCTTTTAGGTGCTAAAATCCAGCAATGAACAAAGCATGTAAGTGTGCTCCTTCTTGAAGCTTATATGCTATTGCCAAGAATCAGATAATAAATTATCTATTTAGCTGCCTACCTACCTACCTAACAGAATAAGGTATATGGAAAGTTAGGAGTAGAGAGAAAGGTGGTGTATATACTATTATACACATACATACCTTATATATATTTGAAATATATACACATACACATATAAGTGTGTGTGTGTGTGTGTGTGTATAAATAAGTAAGTATATGTGTATATGTATGCATATAGGGTATAGTTTGGTTGTAGAAGTTCTCTCCAATGGGGTAACATTCCATCAGAGACCTGAAGGAATAAACAGATAACTGGGGGTGTGGTGGCAAGAGGGTGTGATCGTGGTCCTCTTAGCACAAGGCGTATGGTGTGGCTAGGGTGAATTAGTTAAGACAGAAGAAGGCAAGGCAGAAAAGTAGTAGGACTTCATAGATGTTTATAAAAACTTTTGCTTTTACTTTGAAAGAGACGAGAAACTTTCAAAAAGCTTGAAGCAGAAAAATTACATTAACTGATATATATTTTTAAAGGTTTACTCTGGGTGCAGCGTGAACAGGCCATAGGGAGGCAGGGATATAAGCAAGGTATTAGTTTAAAAGGTATTGTAATGGGGTGCCTAGGTGGCTCTGTTGGTTAAGTGTCCAACTTTGGCTCAGGTCATGATCTCATGGTTCGTGGGCTCTGTGCTGACAGCTCAAGCCTGGAGCCTGCTTCGGATTCTGTGTCTCCCTCTCTCTGCCCCTCCCCTGCTCGCACTCTGTCTCTCTTTCTCACTCAAAAATAAACATTAAAAAAAATGTTTTAAGGTAGTATAATAATATAGGCAAGGGATTACTTTGGTTTGAACTGGGGTTTTAGAGGTGGAAATGGTGGGAAATGGTTAAGGAGAGCCATAGGTATTTGCTGATTAATTGTATATAACATGTGAGGGGGGAAAAATACAAAGAGGAATCAAGGTTCTACCTGAGTCAACTAGAAGGACAGAGTTGCCCATTATTGGGATGTTAAGGACTGAAGGCAAAACAAGTTTGAGGGGAAAATAATGACTTGTTTTGAACATGTTAACTCTGGAACTCCTATTTCGTATCTAAAATGCTGGTTTTCCATTTCCTTAGAAAGCCTGGAGGTTAGTTGAGAGGTCAAGCTTAGCAATACAAACTTTGGAATAAGCAAGAAACAGAGGATATTTAAAGATGTGGATTTTGATGAGCGTTTAAGGAAGTGAGTGGAGGTAACGATACCCAGAGATCCCAGGACCGAGCTCTGGGGTCTGCTAAGACTGAAACAAGGCAAACCAGCCAGGGCAATCGAGAAGAGGCAGCTGGAGGGCTAGCAGGGGCACAGAAAGAACTGTGCCTCACAATCCTAGTTTTAAGAAAGAAGGGTTGACCATGTGTGTCCAATGTTGCCAAGAATTAAAAGTAAAATGAGAAATGGGAATTGTCCATCAGACTGGCAACAGGAGATCATTGGCAACACTGACAGGATGTGTTCTGTTGGGGTAGTAGGGATGTAAACATGGGGGGTGCCTTCACCAGAGCAGGAAGAGGGCAAGTGGAAACAGTGATAAGCTGATGCAGTAGGCAATTTTGTTTTCAAATGGGGCAGAGATCAGGCAGTCACTCAAAGGAAATGGAAGTCAAGAGCTTTCCCCTTTTTTCTTTCCTCTCAGGATGAGAAACATTATAGCATGTTTGTGCGGTGACCGGAATATAATTCCATTGGAGGATATTGTGGTCATAGCATTTTTAAAGTTTTCTTTTGTTCGCTTCTGCTTTCAAAGAGCAAGCAAAGTTATCAGCTGGGTAAATATGGAGGCGAGAGGAGAGACAATGTACAAGCTGGGGAGCAAGAGACCAGGGAAATCTAATAGGTTACGTAGTAGCAAACTAAAGGCTTATTTGAGGTGACAGTGAGTGGTCATGATGTAAAGTGAGACCAGTCAGCATGGTAGAGTATCTTTTCTCCAGCAGGTTCAGTTGTGTGTGTGTGTGTGTGTGTGTGTGTGTGTGTGTGTGTACACGCGCATGCGCATGCACAGGTTAGAACAGAGAGAGAGAGAGAATGAGAGAGAGGATTAGGATTTTATTAGCATAGTTCAAAGGAGGGAAAGTGGGACAAGGATGTTTATGTAAGTATGCAAAAGAAATGGTTTTCCATGAAAGCTAAGCACAGCATGGATGGATGTGGGGACACGAAGAGAATAAGCAACAAGAAAAAGAAAGCAAAAGAAAAGATGAAAAATGCAATGACTCATAGTTCTTAATGAAATCTGAAAAAAAAAAGTGTTGGAATCAGAATACCCAAAGTTATGAGTTGGAAAACAGGAAGAAAGGACCCATGACAAGGACCCCTGAAATTGGCCTTATGGAGGGTTTTAGTAACTGGTAATGATAAGGTCCAGGATATGGCCATTGAATGGGTAGCTAAGGTAGAATAAAGAATAAATAAATAAGGTAGAATAAAGAAGGAAATTGTTGGAGGACAAGATGGCAAGGAACTGAGAAGCCAAGTACTAAAATCATCAAGACTATAACAGGGCTCATAGGGGATCCAGTGAGTGATCTGGAAATGAAGGGTAGTAACTAAAGAATGGAGAGGTATGGAGAGTAGTGGGGGATATGGTTTGAAGATCTGATCGACTCAAAAATGAGGTTTCTACGGTACAGGGAGCAAGAGTGATCTGAAAATGGCAGCAAGGAAGGTGCCTGGGCACCAGTGGGGGCTGCTCCCCAATTTGAAGTGGCTCGGGGAAGCAGTGTCTTCTGAGATATTCAAGTTTGAATTTGAGCGAGAAAGGGAAATTAAGAGTTCAAGAAAAGTTTGAGGAGGGGTGCCTGGGTGGTTCAGTCAGTTAAGCTTCTGACTCTTGATTTTGGCTCAGGTCATGACCTCATGGTCATGAGATGGAGCCCTGAGTCTCGCTGAACATGGAGACTGCTTAAGATTCTGTCCTCCCCCCCGCCCCCCAACACCTCTCTCCTCTCTCTGATCATGCTCTATCTTGGAAGGAAAGAAAAGAAACAAAGGAAACAAAGGAAACAAAAGAAGGAAGGAAGGAAGGAAGGAAGGAAGGAAGGAAGGAAGGAAGGAAGGAAGGAAGGAAGGAAAGAAAAGAAAAGAAAGAAAGAAAGAAAGAAAGAAAGAAAGAAAGAAAGAAAGAAAGAAAGAAAGAAAGAAAGAAAGAAAGAAAATCTTGAGGATAAAAGCAATATTGTATATGACTGTGAGTTCCAGAGGACAAAGCCAGGATCTGAGTGTTAACCAGACAGTCTTGGGTGGCTTGTGGTAATGGGATTAGCCCTGAAGTTCTGCTGAGCATTAAAAACAACTGTGGTCATTCGAACATGTATTCAGGGATAACACACTGCCAAACAACAACAACAACAACAACAACAACAACAACAACTAGCTTATTTGTCTCCAAAAGGAGCGTGTCTTCTGATCACTGTCTTCCTCGATGGCAAGCACTATATACCATCAGCCAATGCTGATCTAACCACTCAAGATATTTATTATTTAGACTTCACCTCTTTCCCTCCCTGTCACATACAGGACACAGGAAGCCGACTGTCAGAGCTGGGGAGGTTTGTTTTCCAATACATTGCTTTCAGCTTTTTTTCTTTTTTCTTTTTTTTTTTTTTTTAACCTCAGGAGTTATAAGATCATTTTTCTCCGCTTCAAGAGCACTGACTTGGACAGCTGGAATTGTGGTGACAAGGAACGTACGCTAATACTTTTTCATTTAACCAGAACAAGGTAATCTGAGCCAACTAAAAAGCATTTCTCTCCTCCCTGCACACAACACGGAAGAATGTCAGGGGCCCCTGGGAGTAAGGATGCTTTCTGCCCAGTGGTCGGGGGAGGAAGGAAACTGCCTATTGGTTTTCCAGCTCTAAATCTCTGGAATGCTCAAGTCTCTTTTCAGACTTTCTCATTTAGACTCGGACACCAACACAGACTCACACTTGCTATATTCACAGGGTGAAAGCATCGAATTATCATCCTTGGTAGCAAAAGTTCTCTCCCCACTTATTGAGACGGGTTGTTCAATAAAAAGTTCTGGACCAGAAAGCAGTAGTCGTGGGGCTCTCTTTTACTACCCTACCTTCCTTCAAATCCTGTCACATCTTATTCAATATGTCTGGAGTCTTTCTGGCTTATCTGTTTTGTTGGATGTGTTTTTACTTTTCAAGCAAAGTGAGAATTCCCTCTTTGCACGTAGATACTTCTCCATTGTAATTTTATAGTTACCAACCATCTCAGGGTGACAGTTTACTTCAAAGTCTGGTGGGTTTCAAAATAGTTAACATGTGTTAGTCTTTCACTGTGGACTAAGAAACATGCATTTATCTTATGCAATCCTTCCAGTAAGTCTAAAAGGTAAGTAATGATATTTCCCACATATTATGTCCCCAGGATCATACAGTTAGTAAGTAACACGGTGAAGACTTGAACTTGGGTAGTCTGATGCCTGATCACACAGACTCTTGGCTGCTATGATTCACTACCAGATATTGGTCTAGACGCCACATAATAAAGCTGATTAAGACAACCAACCTAAAGGAGCTCAGGGTGTAGTACGGATTTAGATATTTTATACTAACAATATCATCCCACCCCTTGACTCTTAAGTGCATATCTGCACATAACAGGTTGAGTCTGAATCACAATAAATTTAACTAGCTGTCTGCCTTGATTTTAAAAACACGTCTGCAGGCTGAGAGGGACCTTCTCAGCAAATCAATTTACAAGTGTCATAGAAGAAAGATCATGTTACGGGAATAACTTTCTACGGCTTTCCCCACCCCCCCCTCCATCTTCTAGGGTGAAGTGGCACGCACAAACATGGAGAGCCAAAGATGTGCATCCAGAATCAGAGGAAGACCAGAGCAGGGCAGCTTACACACTGTAGCTATTTCCACACAAAACCAACAGCTGTGAGAAAAGCCTGGCCTTTTCCCGGAAAAGTAATACTTCCACTTATGTTTCAATTGTTACTGATACACACAAAACTGAAACTAAAACACAAGTTTACTTTTTTTGCGGAACAAAAGCGGTAAAACCTATCTGGGCAGAGATTAGCTTCCCATTGTAGGTAGCATCCTAAAAATAAAACGCATTGCTAGTTTTTAATATGATTACATCTTTTGGTGCTTTCTTGACAGAGAGAGAGAGAGAGAGAGAGAGAGAGCGCACATATGTGCACACATGAGAGCAAGCAAGAGAGAAAGGAGAGAGAGAATCCCAAGCAGGATTTGTGCTATTAGCACAGAGCCCAACGCAGGGCTTGATCTCATGGTTTGTGCGATCATGACCTGAGCCGATACCAAGAGTTGGACGCTTAACCTACAGAGCCACCCAGACACCCCAAAATGTATTGACATTCTGACAGAATATATCATCTGTGACATTTTAGCCCTGAAGATTGCTCACGGGGCCTGCAAGGCACGAGCAGAAGTAAAGACATACGTCACTAAGCCATTCCCCTTGACAAACACACCTTATACCTTACATAAGATGACAGGTCCATTTCGTCTTGTTTTCTCATCAGTTGGGTCACTAATAATGTGTTTGGATGAGTGTGTATGTATAGTTGTTTCTGGGGTTTTTTCATTGATCAAACACAGATTTTGTTAGCTTAATTACATAGAGTTAGTAAAAGGGATGAGGAAAATAACACAATGCTTTCTATCTAGACTCTATGTTAAAATTGTAAAGAATGCTTTTGCGATAGTTTGTTTAAATGGTGGTAGTATAGAAAGGGGGTATAGATGGGAAAAAGTCCTGAATTACCACATATATAGAGTCTACAGGAAAATTACAAAGATATTTTAGTAGTTCCATTGTAATTTAAGTACTACCTTCTCAAGGCAAAACAGTGTATTATTTCTAGAACCTCAATGACCACAGCAGTCATCCAATAAAAGTCGTTTGAATTTCAGTGCTCCTAAGAGTTAACAGAAGAATTTTTAACACTTCAGAGAAGACCTTCTCTTCTACCATACACAGTGGGCAAACTTCTTAACTGAGGCATTTAGGCGAAGCAGCAAAAGACAACTTGCAACCTTGAAGGTGCAGGAAGTAGTATTGAGGAAGAAATAAAATACAAATTCAGACTTTTAACACATACGTGGTTATATGGGTGAGACCATTCGTGTCACTGTAGAGCAATTACTTCTGTATCGCTATTTACTGACCATGAAACAAACTACTGAAAACAAATGTCTTCTATTGGAATAAGTTGGTAGTTTATTTGAAAAGAAATTTTCATTGTTTTGACTACAACAACCTGAAAACTAAATATCTTCCAAAAAAATTCCACATTTTCCTTCTGTGTGCAACTAGAATGTGGAATCATCTCAACTTTTGGAGTATTGTAAGCCTTTGGAATGTCTTTATCAGGGCTCTGATTTCAGTCAAAATTGAAAGGGAATGCTCATCTAGTAACAATATTCACTTATGGTTTTTTTATGAGAAATTTTTCTGATTCTCCATTGGGAAGAAGGGAGGCAGGGAGGGAAAGAGAGAAAGAGAGAGGGTGGGGGAGGGAGGTTTCTCTTGCTTGGACCGTGGACACTGTTTTGTTTAAGAAAGGGAGAGGAATCTGGTCTCAGAGCCCACACAGAATACCAAACACATGAGGTGACTTGATAACAACAAAGACAAAAATGGACACATCACTCCCATCCAGGTACCACATGTTTGATACGTGGTCCAAAGAAAGTCAACTGCTGAGGAAAAAGATACATCTCTCCAGTTAGAACAAGGGAGAGAGATATGATTTAAGGGTTATATTGGATTAAAAGATAAAGATTTCTGGACAAGGTGCTGCTGGCACTGATTTGCTACATAAAATTAAAAAAAAAAAAAAAGAACAAAAACATTACTTCAGTTCCTTTCATACTTTTTTTCAAAATAACACATCTCCCTGTCCCCTACCCCATGGAGGTGACATTATGAGAATCCATTCAAACCTCATTATCAATCCCATTTCTCCACACTGGTAGGTTGTGGCTAGAAGACTCAGTTACTGTCTTCGTAGAGAGAGAAAGGCAGTGCATACCAATGGTCCAACTGACACCATGTTCAAGTCTTCTAGCCCACTTGACCAGACATGAAGTCGGTAGGTATTTACACTTATCCAACCTTGCTTCTCCCATAGACTTACAATGTCTAGAGGTGTCACAAGATGGCAGCAGGAAAGTGACCGTCATACTATGGAACCCAAAGGGCTACTTGGCAGTGTTAGCAGAGAGCAGGAGGTCAAATGACCTCTTCCCCTTATGGACCTTTCTCTCACACTTACTTCCTTCACAGGCCCAAGAGGTAAGACACAAGGCAAATGACAAATGACACTTTGTGCATATGATGTATCATATGGAATATCAAGAGACAAGGGAGAGGAGATTTACTACCTTGTGTCATCTCTGGAAGCACAGCATATGGGTCAGGGCTGTGCTTTTGGCACTATCTGAGGTGAAGGACCATCTCCCTCCCAATCCATCATGGGTCGGTGTGTGGTCCTACAGTTCACGGCTCATACACGGCTCGTATTGCATGCAATTCCACCCCACTTTCACAACACTCAGACGGGTCTGTACTTTGTTCAATGAGACATGACCACTGACATGACCGACTGTTCTCAACTTCTGTATTTATTGCATACCAGTGAGAAGCAGTTCACTGCCTGGCATCACACGGTGGAGACGATGGGATTGGGAGTCCCAATGGCCTGACTTAATCTCAGCTCCATTGCTTACTTACTAATGTGTGTGACCTGGGCGATTTACTTCACTCCTCTGTGCCTCAGTTTCCTCATCTGTGAAATGGTGACAAAAACAATACTTACTCTATTGGGTTGTTGTGAGAATTAAAATGAGTTAAAATATGCAGAGCTGCTAGAACAATACTAAGCACAACGTAACCACTGTATGAGATTTTATTTTTATGAGGCCATTTTAAGCCCAAACCCAGCTAGCTTTGCAGCCTGTATACCTCAAAATGTGTAGAGCAATGTGTAACAGAAAATGTCAGCATTCCTTGTCATTTGTCAGAACAAACCACAGTTCTGATGAGCTAGCATGTTTTCAAAAGTGTAAGTACAAGACATTGTTGAAATTAATTCTACACACACACACACACACACACACACACACACAGGTGTCATTCCTCTACCAAAAACCCAGCTGATTCCCAGTATTCAACAGTCTGTAGCTTTGCTGAATGGCCCTGCGTGATATTACACCCACTACTTATATGGGGCCTCTTACCCAGTATGTAAATACCCGCCCCTCTGCTCTCCGTTCAGGTCCTCAGACCCTTTTGATCTATCTCTCTATGAGAAGTGCCCTTCTCTGGATTCTGTAAAACTAATTCTTTCTATTTCTCCTGGTCTGAACGAAAGCTCGTCTCTTCATAGTGCCCTCCCTTGACTACACTGCACGAAGTCCCTCTCATGTTGAAGTTATTTATTTATGTGTCGTGTGTCTACCTCAGTGTAGTTTAACAATGGCCACGGTCTTTACTGCTGAATGCCATATCCAGCTTGACACCTGGCAAGCAGTCAATATTCAATAAATACGTGTTGAATCAATGAAGTACATTTCTCTATGAGTCCAAAATAAAATCTAATAATCTTCTTTTTATCATTTTTCCACGTCACTCTCTTCTCCACCTTCAAAAACACATTTCTCTGGTTCGTCATTCATTGAGCATTTACTGCATTACAGGTACCTATCGCGACTCTCAGGTGCAAGGGGACAGAATGAGACACTGGGCCACTGCTCTTAAAAACTGGAAAATGAAGTAATGAGCAAATAACTCTTACAAAATATGTCATGTGCTATTGTGAGGGACCATGTTTGTACGTGTGTGTGTGTGAGAGAGAGAGATGTTCAGGAAACACAGAGGAAAACACAGGGAACAGAAGAAGGAATTTTAGCCTGGTGCATTCACAGAAGGCTATAAATGTGAGATTGAACCTGCAGAGAAGTCTGTAGGTAGACAAGACGGAGGGGATACTCTGGAGGTAAGAGAAAGGTGAGCCACCAAACCTGTTTTAAAGAAATCATAAAATCAAATGAGAGATCTTATTCTAAATCCCAAATGAGCTAACCTGGAAAATGAATTTTATACATTGCTACGTAAATGCATTTTGATTTTGCATATTTTCTCTTTTTGTTTTAATGTTGATGTCCTGCTTAACGGCAAAAAATGAGATTAGAAAAAAATCACTTAAGAGTTTTATTTAAATTTTGCTTTTACAAAGACAGAAGCTACAACCAAATAAGATCCGCAAGTAAAAAGAATATATATCAGGAGAAAACTTACTTATGTTAAAAATAATCATCTGAACATATGCATTTGCATGTTTATCACCTTTCTTTGTAACAACTAGTGCCCCTTGCCTAATCAGTAAAGTATAAACAATACTTTACAGCTGAAGGTTGATACACTTTTCAAAATTATCTCATCAACATTATCTCACTTAATCCTCATAATACCCCTGTGAGATAGACAGACAGGTACTTTAATCTCTATTTCATAGACATGTCAGCTGAGAAAGAAATGTTAAGGGACTTGTCCAAAGCTGCAAAGCTAGTTAGAGGCAGATTAGAGATAAAATCTCAGGGATCTCTCCACTATAACTTTTGGCTTTCCCTGGCAACCCACGCCCCAAAAGGAAAATCAGGACTTCTGTGTACTGGGGTTATAATATTTAAAATGGGATCAATCTATAAAACACTAATCAAAAATACATATAGGGAGAGTCGCTTTTAACGTAGTAAGTTACTTGCTGAAAGACCAGACTTTAAATACTCTGGTACCACATTTAGGAATACCTCCACTCTCTTGCTGATGATTAGAGTGAAGCTGTTAACACATATGATTCCGAAAATGAACACTTAACCCACTGGAGGGACCATAGGCCATTTTGCTCCATACCTGTCTTGGTGGAGTTGACTCTGGTGGAGGGCAGGGGGGTGACCGCCCCAGCTGCCGTGATTGGTTGGTTGTGAGGTGAACATATAGAACACACATGCTCCAAGCCAGGTCAGTGACACTCCTCCTGGGGCCTTTACTGAAACTATTGGGAAAGAGTCCCTCTCTGTTTTGCTTGCCTCTGAGGATTACGCAACCCTGAAGCTGGGCAGTCAACACGAGGTGAGGGAGGAATAGCTAAGAAAGTAAATACAGGTGAGTCATGCAGGAAGCCAGGTAACAACAGGAAGAGGCTACTGACAGGGAGGTGGAAAGCAAAAGTAAATCTTAGCTTTTCCTGGACCTGTAGCTTGCAACCTTGCCTCCATATTAGTATCAGTGGAGAGCCTTAAAAGCTCCCAATGCCCAGGCTTCACCCCAGACTGATTAAATCAACCTTTGCTTCTATTCATGTTCCTGTTCACGTCCATGTTCAGCACAACTGACGAGTAGTGGTGCCCCGAGGCCCTCTGGCTTTGGCAGAGGTCTGCTGCTAGAGCAGGAGTTGTTCATTAACCACCAAGAAATGAAGGCACTAAGAAAGAAGCCAGTGGAGAATAGGTAAACAGACTGATTTTAGCATGTAGGGTGCAGGGTGTAGCGCTAGGGTGTAAATCTTGATTTAACACCTTGTGCCTTTTTAACTGGTCCTGTGAAACCTTCCAGGTCACCGCAACTTCTGCTCTTTTACATGTGGATGGGAGTACCGGCAGTCGAAGTGGTGACTGGGAAGCCAGTTTCGAGCTACCAACGTCCCATCACAGAATACAAAACATACAAGTAACTTCAAGAGCATAGGTAACAGCAAAACAGTAAAATGAAGCTGTAAATTTTGAGTATTTCCGTGTTTTAAAACATAATTCATTTAATTACAGGTTTCTACAATACCATTTTTAATAATGACTGTGTTTAAAATCCAGCTTCAAAAATTCCTGGAAATTTTTCAAACCAGCTCTCACAAGCCAGTTGGAATTATCTATAGGATACCACAATCTACAACTTAACAGAGGGATTCTCATTAGAAAGCAACTCACATTTACCAAAGGGCTATTTATGTAGACGGTGAACGACCCACCTCCACAACTTGGTATCTTGTTCTTGTTAACTTCTGCCACTTTGGAATGGTTGTTACACTCAAATGTTTACACCCTATCGCTATCAAATGGAGGGAAGTCAAAGTAGTTAGAGCCCCGAGACTCATATATTCTCCCTTCCCTGCACACCCATTGGTGTCCCATCCAGCAATAGACCCTGTTTCCCAGCAAGCGTGCACAGCATTCTAGGTTCTTTGCCTCTGTGCCTTGTGTCCAATGCTCCAATGCTGACCGCCCACCCAAAAGCAGAATTTTTGTCTTCCACATTCCCTAGGCAAGAAACTAATACACCATTTGATCTGCATCATTGTGCCTCCAGCCCCAAACATTCCACAGTCATTTTTAATGCTAAAAAGGCTTTGATTACTTCTGAGAACACTACCCACCCCTATTCTACCCTTTTCAAACAGCAAAGCCTAGAATTTCATTTCCTGCAAACAGGCACTCAGAAACCAGCTAGATGAATATCAAAGTGCATTCCCCTAAATGACGAGCCCGCTTTCCAAAAGGATCCCTCAAGGCTCAATTACTTGCCACTTCTTTGCTTGGTTTCATATGTTAGCATTCCTTCCCAGTCTCTAGCGCAAATCATAAGGACCTTAACCACTGATAACAGTCTGCAAACAGAGAAAGTGATCATTACCATTTCTTTAACCAACACCAAGGGTTTCCTTCCCACAAAGTCTGGGGGCCAAGTCTGACTCTTGTTTCCCTTTTACATCTTTTAGTTAATTGCTTCAATTTGTTCCATTACCATTCACTTTCTTTTAGTAAATCACAATTATTCATCACATATGTGCAGCCAGGAGGTCGGGGAGAATACCCAGCTGATAATATTGGGAAGCCAGAATTTCTTTTAGGGGGAGGATGATGCTTGGCATGACCCAACGTTGTACTCCCTCTATTTTCCCCCCGCTTTCAGAAGCTGATCCTACCCAGAGTAATCGTGCTGAGAATTCATTGGATTGCATATGATCATTGGGTTCTGGAAGCAAACTGTCAGAAGGAATTCAAGATTAACACACAAGGGGGCCATGACATCACCACCACATGCATGTGGCTTCCAGATAGGATCTCTAATATGAGAAACCCCATACACCGATCCACAAAGTAATTCCAAGCATCCTGCTCTATGAAATTAAGAATTCAGAGACAGTTACGTATGCCAATGCCTTGGTATCAGTCTCACTAATTTTTAAAATTTATATTTAGGTTTACTAAGGTATAAACGTGAAATAGAAAGAGCTAACATAATTGAGCACTTAGTATATTTTGGGCACTGTTCTAATGACTTTAAGTGCATTTTTTTTTTCCTCACTGAAATATCACAATAAGGCTGTGAGATAGGTTCTGTAGCCATTTCTATTTTATAGATAGGTAAACTTGAATACAAATCTTTTTTGCCTTTGTTTTTTTGCAATGATAATTCCAGGCAGAGCAGACATCTCAATTAATGGTTTCTCTTTTCCCAACCCAAAAGAAAGATGTGCTTGGTCCGTCAGAGACATTTAGTATTAGAGGATCGACAGTAAAATTGAGAATGAGACACGGAAATCCAATACTTAAAACACACTGCAATTAAAAACACAAATAGGATTATTTCATTGCTTATCAGTTCATGAAGACATCAGGAATTAGAGATGTCCACAAAGCCATATCTTATTTTATTTTCTTACAATAGTTTCCAACTTAGATTTCTGAAATATTCCTGTTTGATTGTTCACTAGATACTGTCTTCTTGATCAGAAGGATTCCATACTGATACTTTAGCTAACTTATTACAAACAAAAACAGTCAATAATTCATAAAGCTCCTTTCTTACAAAGAAAAATATTTAATTTTTTCTCCCAAAGTAAAAGCAATATTTTGGTAAGTGTTCACAATTAACTATAATACAACTGTATCTGTATGTTAGTGGTAGTCACTGGAAGGCTGTGTGTATTTCTATGGTCTCCCTACTCCTCACTATATGTATTTTGGCTGTGGTTTTCACTCTGTGATCTAGAATGGTGATCTGTTAATCCCTTACACCTAAGAGAACATCGACACAGGTTTGTTACTTACAACAAGTTGAAAGGATTAATAAGTGAGGAAGGAAGCAAGGAATCTTTTAAAGGGGATGAAGCTATGAAAAAGTAATTCAAAATGGTCTTTTTGTACTTAGAACTGATCAAAACATTGCCTAGGTCTGCAAGCTCTGGTTTAGTCAAATTTGCTGGCTTGACTGCCTCTCACCTCCAGAGTATTATCTCCAGCCTCATTCTGGACCTTTTCTGCAAGAACTAGATTAGATGCAAAGCCTTCCTTGAATCCAGTGTGATAAAATTATTTGCCCCATCCCCTCTCATGCTCTCTCTCTCTCTCTCTCTCTCTCTCTCTCTCTCATATGCACTCACACATTTGTGCGCACGTTCACACAAACAGCTGGTAACATCACTATCGTGTTTTAATACGGTTATTTGTGCATGCTATCTATCACTCAGTTCCCCCAAAGCAATGACCATGCATTTGCTCCCTCAAAAAGCATGTATGTGTTTCCAACATAATTTTTCAGATAGATATTCAAATCCCATCTTGGTGAATAAACTCGCCTGGCGTTATTACACACACATTTCTGCTCTCTCAACACCAGTGAATGCCCCCACCCATTGGAAAAACCAATCAAATGTCTCTGTTTCCATTTCAAAGATGAACTATGTAAACTCATCACCTGTACCTGCCTTTCCTGCCAGTCTACAAGCCCCCTCCCCTAAGTCATCCAAGTAAACCCTCCCAACCCTAAAACACTAAGTATGTTGAAACCATTCTTAGGTTGGTTGACAGGAACACAGGTGTAGGTGAACCATTCTATGAGAGAAGACCATTCCCACTCCACATACAAAACACCAGCGTTTTCTCAAAGAACTGTAAGGACACGGCATCTGGGGAATGCCGATTTAGCTCCTTGCTAGAGCTCTGAGCAAACAAAGGTAGCAGAAAAACAAAAACATGAAAATGGTATCAGCAATTATGGCATTCAGACATTTGTATACCTCTCTTTTAAAATGTCAGCTTCTCCTGACAGCTGGATCCAGCCACTGGAGGTAAGAAATGTTTCTATTTGTGAATCCCTCCAGCCTCTGCCATGTAGGACGACTTCAAACAGCCATCAGTAAACAACATTCTCATCACTCCCGCCCAGACTGAATTCTAATCAAGGTCTTTTAAATGCCATTGAACAAATCTATATACTATGGATTGTTTCTTGTATGCCTCTGGCCAAATGCTATTCACTGGGTCATTTATTATTTTTAGAAAACCAAACAATCCACACTAATAGTATAAATTATAGCACATCTAGAAGCAGGGTCCAGGCATCCTTGGTGATTTAATAATAGAACTGAAAGAAGCTTTTAATTATTCCTCCTCTGGTGATTTATTAGACAGTCTGAATCTAGGGCTCGCATGAGTGGAAGGGCCAGTTTTATATCACCATTAACCAATAGGAAGGATCGCGTCTGAACATGCCTTAAAAGCCAAGTACTAAAATTCAAGGCGAATGTATAGTTGAGTCCAAAGAGAACTAAAATATGGAAATTAAAAGCCCAACCGGTTATCAAAAGCAATATGTCTACCAAAAGACAGGAATCGTAAAGCAGGTTATTGGACCTGAAAATGAATGTCCAACCTGAACAGCACTTTTGATAAGTGTTCATCATGTAAATTGTAAGTGAAGACATGAGATGCAGGGTCAATTATGACTCCACACAAAACAGGTTCATAGGCTCAACAAAGACCCGTTGAAATCCACAAATGATGCCATAATCTACTTGCCCTCTCTTGAGAAAAGTCCATCAGGAAGGTAATAGAGGAAATAGTAGACAACTTGGCTTTTCAAGTTCTTTACGTCTGTAGACGAGTCAATTTTAAAAAGACTTCCCAGAACCACATGTCATAAGGCTTGTCTATCCGTCATCCCTGAATGTATGAAAGGAAAACCACAAAGTCATTTCTCTGGGCTATTTGTTAGAGAGACATAATTTTAGGCTTCAAGAAAATGACATCCGAGAAAAAAAGCTGGATCTCGTGTCTTCATTGTATCTTCAGATTAATTAAGCCAGAGCCTTGGAGGTTTGGAACTGAAATTTCAGACAAGCTGCTTTTTTACTGAAAACAAGTTATCTCTATAAATCAGGGTTGAAATTGTGAAATGCGATAGGAAGGGCTGCCTTTACAGTCCTCACTGACACCATTTGGGGACCACTTTACTGAACACAAAGAAGAATTTCAGCTACATTTGTTCCCAGGTCCAATAATCCATTCCATACTAGCCCCCCCCCCATATTTGTCTCTTTCTTGTCACTAAGTTCTGGATTCAGGGGCTCTCTTCTACCAGTTGCCCCTCTATGGCCACCTTCCTTGATGTTACCCCAGCCATCACCAAGGAAATTTCAACAGTTCCGTTAATTAACCCAACCTTTTTCTTTATTGCTCCCTCTCCCCTCCCTACCTTCAACCAGTATGTGTGTGTATGCACACGTGCGTACATGTGCGTGTTTATTAAGGAGGGATAATATGAGTTAGGGACAGTGGCTTAGAACATTTGTGAAATTGAAAAAAAAAACTAATACAAATCAGAGATGTCGCAGATTCAAGAAATTTAAACTTAAAATGAAGCTTTCATTTTCATTAACAGCATCTCCTAAACTTCCATTTTTCAGTAGTGATGTGAATGATAGCTCAGACCGCAACTTTCAGATTTCAGGAATTCATTCCACAAGTATTTATTAAGCTCCTCTGAGGTGCCAGGCATTGTACTAGGCAATGGGGATAAAGTAATAATAAATGTGCTCCCCAGCTGTAACTCCAAAGAACATAAATCAACCTGCTCTACTGTTAGCGTTCCACATTTCAATAATAGCAGTTCCATCCTTCTGGGTAAACAGGCCAACTACTAATAATAGAGTCTGCTAGTCCACAGAGTTGAACTGGTATCACTCCACACACCCATACACAGACCTAGGTGGTCTTTTTCACCAAATGACACCATGTTAGGCTCCTGTCTACCTTTTAATGGCAAGGTAGTTCAGGCTGAAACCTTCCTCTCTCAATAAAGTTAACTAAATGGATGGCACAGAAAAGTCCCACATCTGTATATAAACATTTCGGGGTGAACTAGGTGAGGGCAATCAGGAGTACATTTGTCTTGATGAGCACTCAGCAATGTATGAAACTGTTGAATCAGTATATTGTATACCTGAAGTGAATACAGCACTGTATGTTAACTACACTGGAATTAAAATCAAAATAAATACTAAATTGATTCTTAAAAAGAGACATTTTGCAATTCTCTAACGCAAGCTCCAAATCCAAAAGATGCAGCACCGAGTCTCTTATTTTCATCAAAGTTGACATCTTGATCGTTATTTTATGTGTTTTATGGGTTTCCATATCATCCTCAATTTTTTTTTCACTTATTGACTTGGAACAGAGGAAGAAAGCATAATAAAGTGCATTATTGTCCTTCCTGGTTAGTAATAATCTGGTTGTAGAGACAGTGCTTGACTGTCTTTAATTTTTCTCATTTCACAAAAAAATATTTGATTAAGAATGGAGGACGATTGTTTGCGTTTACAAAGATAGCCTTATCTTTCCTTCTAAGAGACATATATGTTCTTTATAGGGGAAAAAAAAAAAAGGAAAACCTAGGAAGTCAGAAAGAAACAAAAGGCAGTTATATTCCTGTCAAGCAAATACAACCACATTAAAAAAAATGTGTATACTGTAAGTTTTCCTATGCTTTACTTATCGGTAAATTAAATAGCATTTTCCCTGAGTATAAAGATAATACATGTTAATAACAGAATATCTGCAATATAGGAAATTTTATAAACCATAAATACATGATCTTATTCTAGCAGTGTTAATATTTTGATGCACTCCCTTTCCACATCACTTGACATGTTTTTCTCTCCTCTCTCTTCTGTCTCTCTCCTTTCTCTCTTTCACACACACATACACATTGTATATCGTTTTCTTAACATATCACAATTGTTTCTCAGGTTGCTAAATGGCTTTCTTGCACCTACACTTTAGTGAGATCTTGTATTTCATCATATAGATGTAAACTAACAGACTGCTTACATATCTTATTACAATAAGATAAAATCATTTACCTATTGTAATTATTGATCAGATAAATATCACTTTTCCTTTGAATTTACATTATAAGTTTATTCATAAAATGAAATGCCACATCAAATTTTTAAAGTATGGTGAAGACTCGTAAGGATCATACATTCAACTCAGGAATAATGTTTACACAATTGTTGCCATAGGATATATACAAATTTATAGTCTTTTTCTCTTTTAGATTTTTCATGTGTTTCAAGTACCATTTTATTTTCTGTACAATATTTCTCCCACTGTTGAATATCTAGGTTACCAATTAACCTTCACAACTGTTTTGATTACTTGATCAAGGATCAAAATGCTTTTCTAGTAAAATCTGACTTCTGTTTTTATTTTTAAGGTTGTAGATAAGGAAATAATGGCAAAGATACCATCAAAAAGTGACAGAGCTCAGCTGCATAAAAGATAAAAGAACGCAGAGGAGTCTAATTTTATTTGTGTCAAAATAGTTGGTTTGCTATGGGGTGTTTAGAAAATTTTTGTCCCCCAAAATACTCAATTTCCTCCCATTGAGTTCAGAAACAAAATTTGAGGACATCTTTCGTTAGACTCCCAAGGGGTTTTTGTTTTGTTTTTGTTTACTATTTCTCACATAGATCAATATAGATCTATGTGATCAGGTAATGCCTTCATTCAATGATAATAAAATTGTCACCTAAATAAACTTATTTTTAAATGATTTTCATATTTAAGGAAATAAACCTAACTTCACCAACATTTTTACAGAGTAAAATGTCCCAAATTTCACCTGTCCCAAATTTAGATGCAAACTACAGTGCAGAATGTTCTTAAAACTGAACCAATGGGTGGTTCACAACTCTTATTTCCTATCCTCTGTCCTAAAATTATCATCTGATAAGAACCGATCCACAACTTGCAAAAATGAAGGAGACAGCATTCAAGAACTGGAGAAAAGTCTAGGGAAATGATGGGTTCATGAAGTTTAGAAAAAAATACAGGGAACTAGTGAGTAGGAAATTTAGCAGCTAATTTGTTCAGTTTGTTTTTTATTTGTTCTGGGTTCCGCTCAATTCAGGAACAGATAAAATACAGTAGATGGTCCATATATGTAAAGACAGATGTGAAGGAGAAAGTTTTGAAAGGAAGCCCATGGCAATAGACACGGCATCCTATGGAGAAATAAAGGAAAGGCAGAGAGAGGTAGGTAAGACATAGAATATCTTTTCTAAAGGTACAGGCGAGAAGGAAACAGCATATAAAGAAACTGAACACAAAGAAATACTATGACTTTTTGTTTCATACTTATTGCCTTTAGGTGTGATATTCTTTCTCTAATTTTAGTCCAGATTAATTTTTGAAGATCTAGATGTTTATCACCACTTTTAAGTATTGTGTTTTGTTTTGTTTTTTCCTTTGATACAAAGAGGGGGATTCACCCAATCTAATAATATCTGAATAATAGGAAAATGCTTTATTATGTTAAATTTCTAAACTGAATATCAGGGGCGCCTGGGTGGCTCAGTTGGTTGGGCGGCCGACTTCGGCTCAAATCATGATCTCGCGGTCTGTGAGTTCGAGCCCCGTGTCGGGCTCTGTGCTGACAGCTCGGAGCCTGGAGCCTGTTTCCGATTCTGTGTCTTCCTCTCTCTGACCCTCCCCCGTTCATGCTCTGTCTCTCTCTGTCTCAAAAATAAATAAACGTTAAAAAAAAATTAAAAAATAAATAAATAAATAAACAAACAAACAAACAAACTGAATATCAACTTCTTAAAATCTTTAAAGCAATATATACAACAATATGCCTTTCCTAAATCTTTTTGATGACTTTATTCAAAACAAAAAAAAAGAGCTCAATAGGAAGTTTACATATTACTGTTTTCTGAAGCCTTCCTCACAAATATTGTTTCATTTGGTGTGGCCAAAGCCTTTTCCAAAATCTCTCTGCTTGAAAATTCTAATTTAATGCAATTATTTCCATACATATAAATAGGCTCTGTTAGATGATCTTGATATTGGTATTAATGGAAGCTGGAGTCAGATTCTAATACAAAATATCAAAAAGTATTTTATGTGATCTTCCATTTTAGCCCTCGTGAAGTCTATTTTCATTAATTAGGTCTTATCTTTTCACTGAGCTCTTAGAAATTGAGAATAAGTAGGACTGTGTAGAGCTATTGCAATCCAAACTCCACAAATTATTTTAGGCATCAGTGACTCCATGAACTCATTATGCTGGCAAAACTTTGGAGGAAGGAATAGGTCGACAATCCCAATACTTCAAGCTACAAGAAAATGGAAAAAGCATAAAAGGAATATGCACCTGAAGCTTAGAAAGCCTGCGTACAGAGAAGTTTAATTTATTATTCTAATGACTTTCACAGCATGAGACTCTCACCAGGAGACACACGTCTGTGCATCTAATAAGGCTGCAGAGATTGGGCTATTCCTGAAGGACTCTCACGGCTGTTTCCAGAGCATCCTTTCATAGATGGGAAAATATAAAGTATGTGAAAAAGGCTCAAGACAGATACTATCCATGCTGTTTTGCTGCTAGCTACCTACACATATACTCGCCTCAAATGAAGCCAATTTTGGCCAGCAAGCTCCAATTAAAATATTTTGGTTTGTTTTCACTAAATGCTTCTTAGTAGTTTGCTATTGAGGCATGAAAACTCCTAGGTATGACTGGAAAGGGCTGCTTAGTTACAATATATAACTAGGTCTGCAACAAATAGATCCCTCAAAGTTTGCCCTTCTCTATTTTATCATGCTCTCCCGAATCCTACTTCTTCTCCAAGTTATTGCCAAAGCTTCTATGTGGCTGAAAATGTTTGTGGGCATATACCCATCAATCTAATCTTTTATATAATAACATGATCATTGTATATGCATTGTTTTTCAGGGTTTCTTTGTCACTCAATGATGTGCCTGAGATTTTTAAATATCATATATGTAGCTGTATCACATTTAACCATTCCCCTCCAGTTTGGACATTTAGTGGTTTCCAACATGACTACATTCCCTGTTTGTACATCATTTTGTACACGTGGACATAAATCCTAACAGAAATGCTGAACCTAAGATATGTCGATTTAAATTTTTGATGGGTATTTCCAAATGATCATCCAAAAAAGCTTTTCTGAAATAGATTTAATAGTATATGAGAGTAACCATATCTGCTCAACATTTCCCACATTAGGTGATATAGATCTTATTTTTTCATACACTTGGTAACAACAACAAAAAAGATTTCTCGTTGTTTTTCAACTGGAACTTAATTTTGTGATAGTACGTGAATAGTTTCATTAAATAGAGAAGCTTCAATCACCCTTTTTACACTTTGATGTTTTACAATCCCTGAGTTAGAGAACTCCTATTTATGTTATATTATATAGTTATCAGGTCTTGTTAATATTTTTGTGATTATTTGGAATGAAGATACTGGTCCACAAAGTAGCAAACCAAATAAAGAATCATCTATTTCTAATTCTTCCTAGATTTATTTCTGAACAAATGTATTATAAATTAAACATGTTGTATCACACTCCTTCTGAATTAAGTAGTAAGTTAGTAAGTTGTCTCGGGGATTATAGTGAAGTACTCCCTAGGTTAAGGCCAGAGCAGAAGGACAGGTCAAGTTCAATCAAAAAGGCCTGGAGGGTAAAGGCATAAATCAGAATTGGATGCTGAAGCCATTATCAGAAGTTTGGAACAGATTTGTATCCAGGCCAAGACAGCTTTAAGGACAGGTGAGAGTGAGAACAAGTTTCTATGTGACTCAAAGGAATCATTTACTTATGACTTTGTACACAGTAGGATCTCAAAAAATATTGATGATGGGACTGACATCCCAAATGGAGCTCTACCCAAAGGACTAAAGAACTGCAGTATAATGGAGTTGCTCCTTATCTGGGAGTAAATTCTGAAGTCAGTATTATAGCACAGATAGAGTCACACTTAACACTTAAATACTGTACCCCATTTGCACAGCACAGTATATAAATGGTTTAATATAGAAAGTAAGCTGCAGCATTTTGTAAATAACCATATGGGATAAAATTATGACTATACCCACTGTTTTTTTTTCCTCCTTTTGAAACTGGGCATTTATATGTAAATACTCATGTGTAAGATTTTGCAAAGGCTGCACCCAATGTAAAGCCAACCTTTTAAAATAAATTTTCAAACCAAATAACATTCAACATTTCTTGAATATATTATTTAGTCCTCCCAGCAGCTTAATGCAGTAAGTGCTATGATTAACTCCCTATTTACAGGTGATAAAAATGGAGTCTCTTATCACATTGGAGGTCTTAGGTATCTAAACACATGTACATACTCACTGACACACACACACACACACACACACACACACACACACACACACCTTTCCCAATAAGCCTTATTCATTATGTAAACTTGAGACTGATCACATGAATATGCACAAATTACCAAGGTTTTAAAGAGCCATCATCCTTGAGAAAGGTTAATTCACTTAACAATTACGGTGGCCATGCTATTTTACTATGTATATGCAGCAACAATACTCAGGACAATCATGCATGCTTATTCAATACAATGAAAGTTACTACAGTCACATTTTGGCTAGTCTTGACAAGTGGAAGGAGGTTAACCAAGCATTCTGAAACTAAAAGATACTATTATTTCTTCAGAGAGTTCACTGGCCCAATAAACTCCCTTAAGAAAATATTCTCTTGAAGGATTATTATGATCTAATTGCTTGACAGCTGGGTGCCACAGAATCTGCCACTGGGACAACAAAACCTAGAGTAAAACTATTTTCCCAGCACTACTTAATGGAGAGGGTTATGAAACCATAGCACACAGTAGTCATTCAAGAGAAAGAGACAATGCAACAGAGCTGGGAGAAACTGTAGGTGTGAGACCTGTTTCTCAAGAATAATCTTGAAACACCCTTACATGTCTGTAACACTCCTTCACTTGTGAATTCAACTTGCACTGGTCTTAATTCATCAGGACTTTTCTCTGGATGATATACCTACCATGTCGCCAACTGGTGGACCTTACAAAAAAAATAATTGTGATCACAGTTCTTTCTAGTAACTTCTGCCTTTAGGAGGTTCATATGAAGTTCAAGGACAGTAAAACTAAGCTTCTGTGATAGATATCATCTCAGTGCTTGTTGCAGGGTAAGAGTGGGGTCACTGGCTAAAGACGGGGGAGATATGGGAAATTTCTGACAGTTTAGAACTGTTCTATATCTTGGCTGAAGTGGTAGTTATGGGTATCTTTGGGTAGTTATTTATCAAAAGTCATTGAACTGTACACTTAAGATTTGTGCTTTTTTGTTTAATGCAAATTATCCTTCAACGTTAATTTCCATCAAGATTTTTTTTCTTTGGGAAAAAAAAGGAATTGCCATTTATCCAAATGTTGCTATGATGAGTAGTGTTTTCTTTTTTTGTTTCTGGGATATGACAAACATGCACTCAAGTTTCCTAATTAGACAAGTGTAATCAGTGATGACTAGAGCTCCCCCCCCCCCCGTAAGAGTTACCTTGTTTGGCTGAATGAGTGAGTGGGGTGTTAGGAAGCTCCACATTATTAAGAAATTCTAAAACGCACTGATGACAACTGTGAACTGAGCAGTGTTCCATATGAAACACAAGGCTGGTTTTCTGTATTGCTTTTCCTTAACCAAACTTCTTCATATTCTCAAAGTTTATTATGAAACTTATGTATTAGGGAGGCATAAGAAAAGTATTATAGAGACAAAATTTTACTTTAAAACAACAACAACAACAACCATATGTATCCCCTGTTCCATGCCAGGCATTTTATATCACTGGGAATAGAAAGGTAGACAAGATCAGCATGGCTCTTTATTCAGAATGTACGCAGTCTGCCAGGAGCCCCTGCCGTTAAATGAGTGATTACAGCACAGAGGTGAAGAATGAGATGGAACCATTGCGGATGACAGTATAGGCCCTGGAACCACACTGCCTGGTTCAAATCCTGGTTTGCACTTACAAGCACAGCCTTGGACAAGTTGCTTAAATGCCTTGTGCCTCCAGTTTCCATCTGAAAATGGAATGGATGATAAGTGTCTGTTTCATAAAGTTTTGTAAGTTAAGTAAGGTGATATTTTTAAAGTTCATGGAACACAGTCTGACAGACAGTAAGTGCTATGCAAGTAACAGAGACACATGTGGCCGCCAAAGGGAAGCATAATTGGCCACCACTGGCATTGCCTAAATAAGCACGATCCAGGCAAGAGGGCGTCCTCTTGGTCAGTGCCCACTCTGTCAGTATCCTGATGATGACAATGAATGCATCCCGAATACGGAGCCAGACGCTGTTCAAGTAGCATTATCTGTCCCTTTTGTGTTACCTCTATACAAGTCCCTAAAAGCTTGACTCTGTGGATAGATATAGATATAGATGATATAGATACAGATGATAGAGGCATAAATATAGATAAATAGATAGAGAAAGACCAAGTAGGAACAGAAAAACACACAGAGACAAAGACACAGAAAGAGATAAAAAGATCTGTGTGAACATGAAAAACAAGGACACGGTCTGCTTTGAGAGCCATAGTTCATACCACAAATGAACAAAATTTTATTAAGGCATGAATTTTTGTGGGCATAAAATACTTGTGGAAATTAACACACACACACACATATACACACATATATGTATAAATATATATATATATATATTTACCCACACCTATGTAGAAGTAAAGAGAAGAAGCAAATGTTTCAATGTGTGGGTATTTCCTAATTTTTTTTTAAATTTCCTAATTCTATAGTCTGGATAATAACATCAAGAAAAGTGGAAAATGACAATGGTTAGTCAACAAGTTGTAAGAGCAATTTTAAGAATAATTGTGTAAGAAAATTTTCCATTAAGTAAAAATCAGTAACACAAACAAAACAAAGAAACAAACAAAAAGCAAATGAAACTCCCTCTCACTCCTATTGGAGATTAGAATTACTGGTGATGCATCTGGACCGAATGTTAATCGGTGTACACATTGCCTAATGTGATTTCCAATGCCACAGAGTCAGATGAAGAAATCACCCATTTCTAAAGGATTTTTGGCTCGCACCTAAAATAATGCTGCATAGGTCTATCAATGAGATTTGGCTAATAATAAACTGAATAGGTATTAAATTATAAGAGTTGTTCTCTCTCTTTCCTGGTTTATAATTTTATCTCCTAGAAGTCTACATGCCCTTTGGTAGAAACTTCCAAGCAATCATTAATTATGTTGTTTTAAAACACTATTGGCTGTTTTGGGTTCCTTAAGTTGTGATATATTAGAATCCCATTACCAAAATCATCAAGAGAAAAATACATAACTCTGTTTGATTTGCTATACAGAAATTCCATGATGAATAATTAAAACATTCCCACCAGGACTTCTAGTTTCAAATGGCAGAATGAAGCATGATTTCAAAATTTTCCTTCCCACAAACCTAATTATAGTAAGTGAAGGAAGGAGCAGAAATGCCCAGCTGCATTCAAGCAAAGAAAGAAGCTGATGGCCATTTAAGAAATAAATGCTTCTCTGTATCTATACTTCTTAATATATAAAAAGGCACATAATTCAATTCCAATATTGATGATACTAAAATAACCTCAATAATATAAATATCTACTTCCTGTATACCAATACACCACACACACACACACACACACACACACACACACACACAGCCCGAGTCAAATGCCATCATCATTGTTAACAGGGAAACAAGAATTGGTCACATTACAATCAAGAATATAAGAATAAGGGGCATCTAGGTAGCTCAGTCGGTTAAGTATCGACTCTTGATTTGGGGTCAGGTCATGATCTCAAGGTCATGAGATGGAGTCCCATGTTGAGCTCCATGCTGACAGCACAGAGCCTGCTTGAGATTCTCACTCCCTCTTCTCTACCTCTTCTTTGTGAGTGCCACGCGTGCTCTCTCCCTCTCTCAAATAAACATTAAAAAAAAAAGAATGTAACAAGAATGTGCTATAATTTTATACTGCTCTGAAGGTATTATGTCATGTAATCAGATAAGAGAAAGATAATGTTATAAAAACAGAATATCAGGAGACATTTATCATGAATCTTAGGTGATACAATTATTCCTGAAGAAAATCTAAGACTATCAGTTTTAAAATATATTAGGAACACTAAGATAATTCTGTAAGGGAGTGATATATAAAATTATCGCTTCAATGTAGAAAATATATGAAGAAAGAAAATAATTTCTACTAGTAAGCAAAAATATTAAATATTTGATATAAATCTAAGAAACTCATATCGCTATGTGCAAAAAATTTAAAATTCTATCACACACAAAGCATATTTTGGTGAATAGATAGGCTATGCACTATAAAAGGCACACATGATAGTATAAAAAGGTCAAGTTGTCCAAAATTAATCTATAAATACAATGCAGTCAATTAAAATACCCATAAAATAATGTGTGTATGTCTATGAAAATGGACAAAGTGTTCATCTTTAAAAAAAAGACAAAAAGACTTGAAGAAAATTTTTGGAAATAAAGATTAAAGATGGGAGAATAGCCCTAAGTGGTGCATAACTAATAACAAAATGATAATTACTAAAATGTATTTTGGAGGAAGAAGAAATGGATTTATAGTATATGGAATAAAATTAGAAAAATTCAGGGATATAACCAAAACATATGGAAACTAAATCCATGATACAACTACATTTCAAATCACTGCAGAAACAAGAATTATGCAATAATTCATCTTGGGACTATAGGCCAGCTGATTATATTTTTTAAATTATATATACTTTTTAAAATTACATATTTGCACAAGAATGTGTATACATATCATACATATGGAATTGTATGTATATATGTATCTTACTCCTTACCCTTAAATATAAAAGTAAATGTAAAAAGCCTAGAAGGTGGGCTAAATTTATTCACAGTCTTGGTTTTAAGAAGATCGTAAAAACCTAGAAGGCTCAGAAGAAAAAAAAATGTTAATATTTTACTACACAAATATTTTAAAGTTCTGTTTGGCAAAAATGTCATAAAATCATGATGCTTAAAACAAATTGGGAGAGTGTATACAATGCTATTCAGATACTGATGTTATTTCCTTAATTTACAAAGAACTCAAGAAGGTCAATAGAAGACGTAGAATCCAAAACAAAAAATCTGTGAAGAACAATAAGTTTCTAGAAAAAATACACACATGATGGATAACTGTAATTTCACCTCCTTCATAATGAAAGAAATATATAACAAAAAAATGAGGTCATATATTTCATAGTTCAGATTGGCAAAATATCTGGAAGTTCAGCAGTCAAAATGCTAGCGAGGTTATGAGAAAACACAGACTCAAATACTGGTTAAAGTATAAATGTGTGCATCATTTCTCATGGGCAACTTAGCTATCTCTACAAACAACAAAACTCAGGGTTCTTTTAATCTGGTATTAAAACTCTTAGGTACTTATCCTTAGGTTCATAAAGATACATGCATAATAATGTTCATCAATCATTGCTTCTAATAGCAATAAAAGCACCCAGCTTTTATGTATGTAGTAGTATGACTGACTACATATCATGTCATATCATCATTATAATCTTATATCCTATCTCAACAATAAAAAATACACTATTGCTATTAAAAATAATGGGATATACCTGTAAGAAAAAGGTAAAGAAAGGTAAAGATGTATGGCAAAGAGGAAAGAATTCAAGTAAGTTGGTATCTGCATATCTATGATGATAACTTTATATAAAAAATGTAAATATAAACATGTATATAATATTCCCTGGGAGAACAGGCAAGAACTGTTAAAAGTAGACAGATTTGGAAAAAGGAAACAGGATCAAAGATGTTTTTTCACTTTCCTTTCCTAGCTTTCCATACTACAATGGCCTCAACATGCACATGTATTTTGGTTTTGTTTTATCTTATTTGCTGTTTTGTTTTTCAAAAGGCATCATATTCACGTGGATCATGGCCCATTATTGTTCCTCTTTATATATTATAAATATAATTATGTACATATAATTATAAATATAAATATATAATATTTATATATTATATTCCATAATATTAAACAAAAAACATACTAGTTATTGTGTTTCAAGTTATTTCTCCAAATAATCAATAATCATCCAAAAGAAACTAAACTACTCCGCATATGTGATAATAAGTTTCATCCTAGAGGAGACCATAAACTTTGTCCTAGGATCAGAGGGTTTTAGTTCTACCCCTCCTTATGGTCCCTGTACCATCTACTATAATACCTTACATCCATAAGATAGGGGAATTTCGTCAAATGAAGACATTTGAAGACAGAATTGTTTTCATTTATTTTATATGAAATAAATTCATTTATATTTACCTATAGAATTTTCTGTTCCAGGTACATGTATCCAGACCTAGAAACATTTGTGAATAAACTGGCCGTCTCTGAAGTGAACCAATCCTTACTTAATGGATGGTTCAATTTATAAAAATAAATAAGCAGGGGCGCCTGGGTGGCGCAGTCGGTTAAGCGTCCGACTTCAGCCAGGTCACGATCTTGCGGTCCGTGAGTTCTAGCCCCGCGTCGGGCTCTGGGCTGATGGCTCAGAGCCTGGAGCCCGCTTCGGATTCTGTGTCTCCCTCTCTCTCTGCCCCTCCCCCGTTCATGCTCTGTCTCTCTCTGTCCCAAAAATAAATAAAAACGTTGAAAAAAATTAAAAAAATAAATAAATAAATAAGCAACTTATTAACTACTAAGAATATTCATCCCTTCATTCTTAGCCACAGTTTTATAATGACAATTGGTTTTAAATCCCCTTACTTTTAAAAATGTTTAAAATGAACAGCTAGAATCATAGAAATAAATAGGAATTCACTGGGTAGATTCACAAAGAGAATGGAATAATATAAAGTTCTGAAGGCTATTAGAATTTAAATCATTTGTAACAGTACGTGAAATTCGATTTTTTGAACAGAAATACCAGGATACAATGGATAGTAGAGAGCTAAAGAAGTCATAAGGCTCATTCAAGGCATTTGAAAAATGTCAGATAGCTTGACAGAAAGCTGGCCAGCTGGCCTCAGTTGTACATTGAGGGTTTAAAAATGGTGCTGGCCAAGGAAGCAGACATGGAAGAAGGACTTATGGCAAAGATGGGTTTGGAGAACGTTGTTCTGTGCTTCCCCCTCAACTCAAGTAAAGAGAGACGAGCTTGAGAAGCACCCCTCAAGAGCTCAGTGTGCTCCCTCTGAGACAGCAGGGCCAAATAGACTGCTTGGTACTACTCAGGAACTTCAGAGGACACAGTGCACAGCTGATGAGCTGCTTTGGGCACAGAGCGAGAGTGTGGGTACATTGGGATTGACCCGTACACTGACTTCGTTAAAACCCAGGATGAGCGTCTTCCCTGGACAAGATGACAGTTACAGAGAAGACAAATTGAGAGGCAGGCTGAAGCCTATGTGTCTCCTGACCAGGAGGACCACTGGGAGACTAATGAGACTCTTAAGAAGAGAATTTACAGACTGCACCCCTTGGGGGCAAAGGAGGGAGAAGACAGCTGGAGAAGAATGTATCCTTAATGTCACAGTCATGCTTTCCAACATTCATAGCAGAAGCCTCTGAAGACACAAAGAACGTACTCAAATAAGAGAGTTGGTAAGAAAATGGAAGGCCACCTCGAGACAGAGATCAATTAAGATCCCCTCCCCTTCCTTTTCTCACCTCTCCTCTTCCCCCTCTCTCATTTTGACAGGAGGGCAGAGTCAGAAATGAGAGTCCACAGGCTGAGGGAGGAGGCGAACTCCTGGGGGAGAAAGACAGACAGGTACACCACATTTCTCTCCCTACTGTCAAGAGTGCATTCTGCGGTAGACTGGAGCTACAGGAAGGGCTGCGACTTAATGTTAATCTGCATTTTTATTAAAGATTGATTATTGGATGGAAACTGCACATTCTCATGTCTGAAACCAGCCTCCATTTGCTACTTAAAGTCAATCCTGCATCCCTGGGACCTCAATTAGGAGGATATTGGAGCTCCGAGAGTTTAAGATTTTTGATTTTGCCAATTGCTACTTATTAATGAAAGCTGAAACTATAAAACTATATGGCCATTATTGTTTTGTACCTCTTTTGAAAAATAAAGAGTGATTTGATTTGACTTTTTTTTTTTGTAAAGGAGTGGAGTCAAGAGTGTAAAGTTCCCACGGCCTTAGGTCTACCACAAATATGCGCTGCTATAATAAAGCCTGTTGATGAACTGCATAAATTAACTTTCATTTTCTGAGACAGTAAATGCAGTGTTTTGTCTGACTATATGCACCAGGAACAATGCAGCATTTTATAGCATTCCTTTTATGCATCACCCCACTTGCATATTATTAATATTTCTTGACTAGATTAAAAGTCTTGGAAATGATTTTGCCTGAAATATTGTAGTTCAATATTCCCTTTGGGGAATTAGTTTCAGCCTTAATTAGCTTAATTGACAAGGCAACTGAAAGACTTCAAATAAGAGGAAAACAAGAATACTGAGGGGGAAAAAAAAAACCCCAAAACTTTATTTATAAAGAGACCCTGCAACTCACGGTACCGCGAGTATGCACAAATCCGGAACACTCACATATTGTTGTTTAGTTCATTACATTTCACATTTACTGTCAATCTTACCCGGTGCAGTTGTGGTTTTTTTCCTAAAATGTTTTGAGTAAGTTATTATCATGATCACTAACTTTCATAAGGCCAGCATCATCTTAAATAAATGTTTCTGTGCTTTACATGGCTAGAAATTTATCACAAACGTTTGTATCCTCTCCTTCTTGAGGGTGGCTATCAGAACGTCTGGAGAAATAAACTGAAAATTTAATTCTGTCCCCACCCTGTACTCTTCCCAAAGTAAACCATCTGAGTTGTAATTCCATCCACCCTAGCTTTGGACTTGGTTCATGAATTTCGGAGGTAAAATCTTTGTCACAGCCTTGGGAACTGTGTGGAATCCACATAATTTACTATTTCCTGTGATTCGTCAAAATGCCATGCTTCCCATGAGACCATTTTTTCTCTTTCATGAACGAACACACACACACACACACACACACACACACACACCATAGATAACTTTAATTATCAAGAATATACAAGACAGACTATAATTTAAAAGGATTACAAGTGTGTTTAGTTTTATTAAATTAAAACAAACATGTTCCTAGACTACCTTTTCCCTATCAATTTTAGTTTGCATCCTGCATGCCACAAATGGAATCTATTTATTAAGTATCTAAAAATTACAGGCCTAGAGTGAGTGCACTTACATACCCATATCTGTCACTTGAAGGACATTATACTTAAAAGTGCTAGAAAGTTAACTTCTGCTTCATAAAAAAAAAAAATCTGAAAGAATTCCAGATTTTATTTTAAAAAGAAAATGAAGTAAATTGCAGGAATTGGCATGATGTTTATGGCTTCCCCACTTTCCATCTCTCTCATCACCCTCCAGAGTCCTCATATTTCCTTTTGGGCACCAACGGAATTCCCAACATTCTTGGTGAAACTCCTTTTTCATGTAGCTGAAGGCATTAACTGAAAATCTACCACTAGGCTTTATGGAACACAAAGAAAAGGAAAATCTGAAATATGGCAAGAACTTCTTTTTCGTATACTCTTAGTTAGAAAGTTAGTCAACAGCTATTGAGATGTGAGGTTTGCAGGCCAAAGGAATGCTTATACGAAATGCTTTCTTTATACACGAAGAGCGCCAACTCTATAATATCAAATATTCGCTTTTCTGGAAGCTAAGGAAAATTTTAACCAAGTTGTCTATACAGAAAGGCCCGAAAATATGCCCCTGCCGAGGTTTGTAAATAATCTTAAATCTGACTGATCCGTGATAATTCAGATGCTCTGGACCTGTAAGATTTGATTGCCTTTCCTAGAATTCACAGGACATCAGAAATGGTCAACGAAACCGAAGCACAGACTGGAAACAAAATGTCACGGTCTTATCTTCTTGCCATGTTCTAAAGCATCATTTAGCTGCTTCAGCACACACACAAATATTGAGCCCCTACTATGTGTTAGGTCTTCTGCTGGTGTTTCTATGTGCTTGTGTTCCCCTAAAGTAGCAACAAGCAAGTAAATACGCGGTCCTTTGGAATGAGAATTAATTTACATTAATATGGGAAACTTCTTGGGGCAGCTGGGGGTGCTCAGTCAGTTGAGTGTGCAACATGGGCTCAGGTCACCATCTTAAGGTTCCTGGGTTCGAGCCCCGTGTCGGGCTCTGTGCTGACAGTTTGCTCAGAGCCTGGAGCCTGCTTCAGATTCTATGTTTCCTTCTCTCTCTGCCCCTCCCCCACTCGTGCTCTCATTCTCTCAAAAATAAATAAATGTAAAAAAAAATTTTTTTTAAATATGGGAAACTCCAGGTGTGCACAAATTTGTTTCTGAAACATGGCTGTGCCCATAATCCCACTCAGCAAATTTGCAAAATAGGTGTAGGTAAGAGGCCTAAAGATTTACGGAAAAACCATCAATATAAACGTAACTCATAGTTTTCAACTCTGTACTAACCTTTCTATAAAAGAATGACCCAATTTTAACTGACACCTTCACTTTTCCATCTTCTATAACAAAAAGCTGGCTTCCCCTGGCTGTGTGTATGGTCTGAGGGTACGACCAAACCATTTCTTCTAATTAGTTTGAAACACTTTTCTTACTCCAAATTAATCATTTTAACTATGCCATCAACATCTGTGTCAGAGCTTCAATCAAACCTCTTTCCTTAATGGCCTCCTCTCTGGCCATGGATTGTCAGCCTGTCCCTTAAAATGTCAGGCCCACGCATAAGTCTGATGATATGCATTTTCAAGGAGACAACTGACTAAGTTGCATTAGAGCATGCGGAGCTTTACATTTGGATGAGAAAACCACATGCAAGTCAAGTAAAACACACAGATGAAAAGAGCTGTCTCGTATGAAAGGGATTCCTATGGAGGGAGGCATTTGATGTCTTTCAGAGGAATCCCCATAAAAGCAATAGGAGAAATCCAGGTTTTAGGGAAAGCATAACTGAAGGCCAAAAAGCTAGACAGAAAGAGCCTTCCTTCAAAAATGTTAGACTATAAGACTTCCTGTTGCCAGACATTCCTCACTCAAGAAAATGTAAATCTATAGCATTTCTGCGACAGAGTAGATAAAACCGTGCGTTTTCACGAGACGATTTATTCATCCTCGGTCTTTCTGTTCCTCTCAAAAGGAAAATTATAGACAAGACTGTCAGGTAGAATTCACTGGACAAAGCATGCAAATTGCAGCCCATTCGTTCATGAGATCATTTAAAATAATAAAGGAAGTCCAGATGAATGAGGAGACCCCAGGCAATAGCTCACTTCCACCATAACTAACAAGTTGGCCTTGAAGGAGAATAGTACAGCCGTAATTTAACTTCAGGGTCTTTAACAAGACAAATATTGCTGCCATCACACTTGGCTAAGTGGTGTTTGCAGGATGGTTGAAATTCGACATTTGATAATTAACCATCTTAGTGCCCTTTGAGAAAAGACTTGTTGGAGTTGAAACTCCCGAAGAAAAATCTGCAGGTGCTGAGCCAGGACTTCAGAGACAGCAGCCACTGAGGGTGTCTGCGTTTTCTGGAGAAGTCCTTTAAGGAGAGATTGCAAAATAATCTATTGTATTCATTTCCTCTGTGATTAAATGTTGACGAATTTAAATTAGCCTTTTTGGGGGAGGAGAAAAAGGGAAACACATGCACGAAAATCCGTTGGCTAAAGTGACTTCCAGAGAAGCAACAATCACCATCTCAATTTCCATACCCTGTGGTTTAGGTGCCAAATACAGGCAGCATATACAAAAGAGAAATGTTACCTTTCTAATGGGTAGCCTGGTCGCACATAATAGCTAATTGATTTTGGACTGCATTTAAGACATTAGCCTCAACAAAGGGAATACCATTTATAGACACAATAGTCCTTATGAAACTAAAAATAGTAGCTATGATTGGGAACTTGCTCTCTACCAGCAGTTCCCAAAAGGAGTCTCAGAATTGCTGAACTGAAACAGAACCAAGGACAATTTCAGTTTGCCCTGTTTAGTTAAGGAAAATCTAAGTTTTTAGGAGAAAGTGTCTGTTATATTTTCTAGGAATCAAACAATTGCTATTGTGTGATAAAGCGCTAGAGACCACAGTGTGTTGTGATAGTATTCAAAGCTATTTAGCACTCCATGGGGCCTAGCACAGTACCTGGTTCCCAGCATGCCTTCAAAAATAATGGATGGTAAAAATGAAAAGAAAACGCTTCCATTTACAAATATGAGTCATTTGGTTTCTTCGCTCTAATGGAAGGAAGGAACAAAGAACAAATGAAAGAGAGGGAAGGAGAAAAGAAGGGAAAGAGGAAGGACAAAAGGAAGAGGCAGAGGAAAAGAGGACGGAAGAAAGAAAATGTGATTACTTCTGTCTGAGATCAGTACTGGCAATAACAGATTTGGATAGGAAGAGACCTGGGCTCACCTTCCAGCTTTTCCACCCATCATTGCGTGACCTTGGGCAAGTACGTTTAACTGCACACTCCCCATGCCCTTGTCTGTGAAGTGGGGGCATAGCTTATGTATGGTTGCAGTACTGTTCTGAGTAAGTGCATCATTGTAATAAACAACAAAAACACTGGAGACAAAAGGACCTGTGTGCAGGCCCGTTCCGCTAGGTATTACAGTAAAGGAGGGAATGGGAAGGATGGTCTCACTTAAAATCTAGGCTCCGGCACTTACCAGCTGTGACCTAAGGATCCGAGGCGGGAGAAAAGTTAAATTTATACCCCTATAACTGATTCTTTGTTTTGTGAAAGAACCATTAAAAATAGAGGTGTTTTTGAGGAACAATGAGTTAGTACCAGCCTTCTCTGCTGCTTTCAATTCACCAACATCCCTACCAGGAGAGAAGTGATATTCCAATGGGGGAGAAAAAAAAAATCAGCATCCGTTTTTGAAGGGAGGAAAGCTTTTTCTCTGACTTGATACAGTGTACAAAAGAAAAATTCTTTCATAAAAAAGAGGAAAATACTAGTCATCCACTTAAGAGGAACTATATATAAAATATTAGAGAGGTAAAAGAAACTTTCGTGTACTAAATTTATTTTACAAGTTCCTAAACTCACTCACTGAGACTACAACACTGAAGATTTTAAATTGCATTGTTCTTCTTTGTCAATGAACGTGGTTTATTTAAGCTTAGCAACATTTATCAGTATTCCTGTGACTAGACTTCAGCAGGAAACAAACACATGGTTTCTGTAGAAAATTGACTACATTTTAGGAGAAAAAGAAGCCTCAAAACACATCTTTTATGTTCATTTCCAAAAGACAGTTCGGTCAGACCAAAATCATAACCTCTATCGGACTCACTGCATATTCGTAAGTTATGTTTATGTGTTACTTGACCAGATAAAAAAAAATATGGATGCAAGCATACGAATGAATCTAGTTACATCTACAGATGCAAACTTTTCACCATTTCAGAAATTGTTCTCCTGAATAGCAACTACATGAGAAACCAGTTGCACTAAAATTCTTCCCTAACAGCCCAGCTTTTAAAATAGCGTAAACATGTAATACATAACATTCATCTGATTAAAATCTCAAGTCTCCACTTTAACACAAGCCAGTAAATCAACTTTTCCACAAGTCAATTAGCCCAACAAAACTTTTTACTGGGTTTCCAACACTTTCTTTATCTTACAAACTCAGGCTTCTTATATTAGAAATTTACAGTGAGAAGGAGCTTGTGGGGGATCTCCAACTGTTCCTCAAATGCATAAACTATTTCTACAGTGTGTAAAAAGTGCCTGATTGAGTCACAATTTGCATTTTTTTTTGTTTGTTTATTTTTAGGTGAGAGAGAGCAAGTGAGCTGGGAAGAGGCAGAGAGAGAGAGCGAGAGAGAGAGACCCAAGCACTCTCCACACCCAGCATGGACAGAGCCCTATGTGAGCCTCAATCCCACGACCCTTGGATCATGACCTGAGCCGAAATCAAGAGTCAAACACTTAACCGTCTGAGCAACCCAGGTGCCCCTACAATTTACAAATTTTAACATACACTTACCTACGCAGTTGGCCAAAATAAGAGTAGAATGTAAGGTTCAAGGTTATCATATTTTTGACAACTATGGAAATAAATTCCTCACACATTTGGTAATACCTCAGGCATATAGCTCATCAATCCATTGTGTTTTTGTGATATAAATCTTAAGTTAGCTGTTTATCGCACGGTGATCTTTAAAGATATACTTTCAAAGATACTTTTTTTCAATGATTTCTAATTTTCAATACTTTATACGAATAGGAATGAAACTGAAGCACAGACTAACAACAATGGATAAGGCACAAGTAAGTGAATTTTTTTTTGCACATTCCAAATCCAAAAATAAATCTAAAAATATACTAACACCAATAAAAGATTCACCATTTTCTATCCATTGGAAATTGCTTACAAAGTTGATTTTACAATGGTCAGCTTTTCACTATACCTGTGAGTGGTAGAGAGAACTAGGTCTCAAATCCCCTAAGTCATGGGGATAAGCCACTAAGTCAGCTGGCAAAGAAGCCAAGCATCTATTTTCTGTTCACATTTGAAGCCTCCATTCTTGAAAATGACTCAGAATTCAGCACAGTCTCTTCTCATTTTATTACTGTGAAAATGTATCTCTCTATCACACCAGAAATTATTATTACTTTAAAGTTCTTAAGAATCACCAGCTACCCTAACTGTAATCCCAAGAATTCTATCTAACCAAACACATGATATTTTATGAAGGTTAAACAAGACGGTTGAAGTTGCAGAGAAATGAGGTGGGGAGACAGAAATATCTCTTTGGTTTTAATCCAATTAAATGAAATTCAGTTAGCTGTTTTTGTCATGGTCCCTACAATGAAGAGCTGAGTTCTACTTTAGTTTGCTTCCTTGTTTGAGGGTAGTAATTATTTTAGATGGTGGGAGTTGAAAAAACACTAATTGTACACACATTAAATAGGTAGAGACTTATACAGAATTATAAACTACTTAAGATGGATGTATTCTGCTACTTACTTAAGGGTAGTAACAGGAGGGGGAGGCAAGTAGAGCTTTCATTGTCCAGGGCCATAACAAAGCTAGGGTCATGTTTGCAACATTCTAGTCTCTGACAGATTCCTGAAGAACTGAGCAAGCTCGGGCAAGTCACTTCACCTCCTTGAACTTGGCCAACCTGGGCATTTATTGCATGGCTTACTAAATATAAAAGAGGAGGGACTTAAAGGGATAATAGAATAGAAACACTTAGAAAACTTCAAAATGTTTTACTTGGGATGGTAGGGTGGTATGGAAAACAGTATGTATTTTAGAAGCAATACAGACCTTCATTCAAACACTCCAATGAGTGAAAATGGGCAACATAACAATTTCATGGAATCTCTTTCTTTGAAAAAATGTTAATAATAGCTACTTTAAAGAGCTGTTGAAAAGCAAATGAGAGAACATAGGAAACATTTTCATTCTCTGGTATTTCTTTTATGAAATTACTAGTTCTAAACTTAATGACTTATATCAAAAGTGAAATATTTCACTGCTTATTTATTTACTTTAAACATGCCTGTGTACAAAAGCACTATCATTCTGTCTATTTATTTTCCCCTAATGAGCCAAAGGATTATTGCTAGTGGTGACCTCTTCTATTCACTGCAAGAGTAGCAGGGCACTTATGACAATGATATCTCACAGGTGGCAAAATAATTAAACATAGAAGAATATGATCAAATAAAAACAAGAATATGATTTAAAAACATCAAATAAGGATAGCTTTTCATCTATTCAAAAATGATTCATCTTACTCTATTTTGTTGAAAAGACATCGATAATACAAGATGATCAAAAACACAAAATGTACTTCATTTGCTATTATTTCTGTTATGCCACTTAAAACACTGATACAATTATCTCACTAAGGAAAACAAAACCAAAACCAAAAACAAAACAAAACAAAAAAAAACAAAGCACATAAAGGAAATGGAGATAGTTGACATGTCCTAAAAAGTAGAGTTGGTTTTAGGAGATTTTGTGATAAGATCAGCTTTGTCTCGATATGATAGATTCAGGCAAAAGGTATGCTTTTCTTCCAAAAACACTGACTTTTGAACAGAAGAAAAAAATTGGCATTTTGCCAAATCTCACTAGTACAAACTTAGGAGTTAATGTCAGAAAGAATGAATACAAAGAAGAGTCAGATTTTGAGACACATTCAACTTTCAATTTCTTTGGCCAAGAGAGAAGGTATTTCTTCCATTCTCAAAATTGCCTTTTAAATCAAGAGAGAATTGGAATACATGATGTTGAAAAATCTCATTCTGTCATAAGACAGCACTCCAGTGGTGAGGCACAGCAGTCAAAAAAAAGGGGGGGGGGCATATTTTGGAAAAATTAGTAAGGGAAGGCAGCCTTCATGGGCTTGAGGCTTATGCATGAAGCTCCTTACTTATAAAAGATGCCCCCTTTGGTTGCACTGTCTGCTTCTGCCATCTAGAAATTCTTAGCAATTTCTTTTTTTATTAAGTTTCTTTATTTATTTTGAGAGAGACAGTGCGAGTAGGTGAGGGGCAGAGAGAGAGAAAGAGAGAGAATCCAGAGCAGTCCCCGTGCTGTCAGCACAGAGCCCAATGCAGGGCTCAAGCCCACAAAACTGTGAAATCGTGACCTGAGCTGAAATGAAGAGTCAGACGCTCAACCGACTGAGCCACTCAGGTGCCCCTAGAAATTCTTAGCAATTTCTGAACAAGAGGTCTCACATCATCATTTTGCACTGCACCCTTGAAATTATGTAACCAGTCCTGGGGGAAGACAGATAAACTCTGTGAAATCTGTTCCTACATGCGGTTGACGTTCCTCTAAGGATGAGGCCCATCACGTGGAGAAACACTGCTTTGACAGAAAAAATCTGTCAGTAAAGACGTGTCCTCAGCAAAGATGCAAGATAACGTCTATGTCCAGCCCTGTCTCATCTCTCTGCACCATCTCGTGCCTCGGTGATCATCTTCTTAGGTGCTCTTATTTTCCTCTTCCCAGCAAGCCACAAAATGTGTGTCTCACCCTCCCTCCCACTCAGCATAATATGAAATCAGAGCTCTGTACTATTCTGTGATTCTAAGTCAACAGTTCATACTTTCTCAAGGCATTTCTGCTTTAGGTCTTCCTCTAATTTATTCATTTCTCCCCCTCACTGTAAAAGGAATTTTTGGCATCTATGATTTGTCAGGAACATATTATTTTAGATAGAGGCTTTTTCTAGAATTCTTGGAACTGTAGCTGGGAGGCAATTGTTAATTTAATACTATTGCTGCCCCCCCCCCCCAACCACCACAGTAGAAAGATGTGCCTTTCCTGACATTATCCTGTTCTTTTTAAAGAAGTGCTAAGGTTTACTTGAGGCCTATCTATTTCATGGTGAGGCTGAGTTAAATAACAGCCATGAAGCTCCCCTCTCCCATTGCTTAATAATCATGATTAACGGCTCTGCAACATAGCGTTCTCCAGCCATTTTTGGGCAACCAAAGATTAGAAACGCAGATCAGAAATTCTGCATCTGTGACGACCTGCAGCCACTTCCAGGCACTCACATCACACGGGAAACACTGACAGAGACAACAAGTGATCTCTTATTAGGCATACTCCAAAGCCCTTGCCCCCAAGATTTTTCCATTTGCAAATGCCATTTGTCTTAGTCTTTCTTCAGCCAGACAAGGATAATGACGTGAATTTAGTGTTGGTGAAAAGGGAATTCAGGTCTAGAGCTTGAGGAACGAGGCCCCCCTACTTATCTCTGGAAGAATTATGGCAGGGGCTATGAAAGCAGGCTCCCCCAACTACAACTCATCCTGTTCCACACTCCTGCCCAGGAGGGATCATAGGCAGGGAGAGAACAACCAGAGTGAAAGGATGGACGAGGCTTCCAACCTCCAATGGCTGACCTCTCAGTGGGGCGTGCCAACAAAGATGCCAATTAGTAGTAAGTGTGGCAGAGACAAGCAGAGGAGGCAAGCATTCGAAATTAAGCAAGGAAAACACTCTCTGAGAGTCATATCTAAATTGATAATGTTAGGCTGCTGATCCAGAAAGAGGTGACAAAGTTGGCTGTGAACTACACTGGAAGTGTAGACTAATGGCTGATACAGTGGTTATTTAATGACTATATATTTAAAGTGCATTAAGTATGCAAAAACAAAAATCTAAGCTATCTATGTAATAAGGGAAGAAGGAAGAATACTAGGCAAGCAGGCTGGCTGTACCTTGTAATAGTATATTCTACATAAAGAAACCAACAAGTTATTTTATTTTTATTTTATTTTATTTTATTTTATTTTATTTTATTTTATTTTATTTTATTTTATTTTATATAGAGAGAGAAAGAGAGCGAGAACACAAGTGGAGGAGGGACACAGGGAGAGAAGGAGAGAGAGAGACTCTCAAGCAGGCTCCAAATCCAGTACAGAGCCCAACATGGGGCTCAATCTCATGAACCGCGAGATTATGACCTGAGCCAAAATCAAGAGTTGAACACTCAAGAAACCAGCGACTTTTTTTTTAATGTTTATTTTGAGAGGCAGGGGGGAGAGACGGAGAGAGACAGTGTGAGTGAAGGAGGGACAGAGAGAGAGGGAGACACAGAATCAGAAACAGGCTCCAGACTGAGCTGTCAGCACAGAGCCCGACACAGGACTCGAACTCACACACCGTGGGATCATGACCCGAGAGGAAGTCGGAGCTTAACCAACTGAGCCACGCAGGTGCCCCAAGAAACCAGCACCTTTTAAATATTAGTGTACGTCAGAATTAGCTGGAGAGCTTTGAAAACACAGGTTTCTAGGCCTCACTGATGGTTTCTGATTCCCTAGGTATGAGAAAGAGTCTAGAATTTGCTTCTCTCACACGTTCCCAGATAATGCTGAAGCGACCAGTCTGGGGACTTCACCTTAAGAACCACTACTCTAAACCTTTCTAGAAGAGACTCTTCTCTAGTTTACCGAGGCTGCAGTGTTCGACTGCCAATTACTCTTTTTTTGTGCCTCACGTGGTGCCAGTCTGTAAAATATGAAAAATTTTGTTTGCTTTTCTAAAATTCACAGATGAAGCACAAAACACATTCTAAGACTCATTTATGATATTTAAGATGCTGGGTTGAGATTCTGTATTTTAGCTGGCATATAAAAATGAATGGAAACCAAAGATAACATCGAGGTAAAGCTTGTTCAAAAAGCTTCCAGAGGGCCAATCACTAGGCAGATATAAGGTGGAAGGACCTTAGGTTTTGACCTACAGGTTTTGTTCCCAGCTCCTTCCACCTTTAAGTGGCCCTAGGGCTTGAGCCTATTACCGAATACTGGGGGGCCTCGCTTTTCTCATCTCAAAAATGGGGAGGCCAAAACACAAGACCTAAGTTCCTTCCCCGTGTACCATTCTAAAGTAGGTCATCGGGCAGACCGTGGAGCTGTCTGTCTTTCAAATAGCTAGTTCGTTCCTAAAGGGACTGATCGGGTACTATTTTGTATCATAAATGTAATTTAGAAAAGATCTACCTTGCAAAATATACCCCTTAACTATGATCCTGGAAACACAAAGCACTGTTAGAGACACACGGTACTGTGAGGTTGCTTTGTGTTTGTGCCTTAGATTTACAAGGTGGTTTTACCATCACATCAGCGCTTGGTTCTATGCAGCTGCATACAGCATCAGAACACACACACAAATCTAAAACATAATGTTCTCTAGCATATTCCTAAGGACTATAGATCACTTGGGCCACACAAGTGACCATTTCCCTAATAGGAAAAATAGTTTTGATCAGCTGGGAGACTGTTTCCACCTATTTTTTATCTGCTATTCCTAGGATAATATGCTAGACGGCTGTTAATACTGTGATAACGTCTTCATTAATATATAAACACCTCTGTAAATGTCTAGCAACTTTACAATTTTAAGAATGTAACAATAAAATTATAGCAGTTTTCAAAAACACAATTTCAGGTCTTCTAAAATTCTATGCTTTAAAACAGCAAATAGTGTTAGAAGGCTAGGAAAAGGAAGAAGGTACACGGGATCTTAGCTTAATTTTTTTCTAATTATTCAACTATAGATTTGGCCAAAAAGATCAAGATTGTGCTGCCTTTTCCTCTGCTAAGAGTGAACACACACAGAGGCCAAGTAGATACTTCCAGGCCTGGGTTGCAGTATCTTTGCTGGTATTTATCAGCCAGTTCACCTTCTGCAATTTGCTAAACTTTCTGAGCTTCAGTTTTCCCAGCATACAGTGACTTATAACTTCTTTATAGGACTAAATGGGAAGATGCATATAAAGTTACTCCCGTGATGCCCAACAGTTGGGCAGTTGTTGTTTAGTAAGTTACAGGAGTGGTTATACTTCTTAGAAGGGCTCAGCTCTTCCTAGAAGGCAGTCCTCCGGTCTGGGACTAAAGTCCTTGCCATCCAGGCCTGGTTGCACTTCAGGCTGTGAACATGACCTCACAGGCTGGCTGTGTGTTTCTTCCCATAAAACTGCATAAGCAAAATCAGCATTGACGTGTGTCAGCAGACCTTGATTGCCCACTTCATTTGGATTTTTGTATTTGAGTTTGACGTGAAGGTTGACTTTTGAAAAGGGTGGTGCCTTGCTAACAAACACAAGTGCTATATTATATTTTGGGTCCGAAAGCATCCTTCAGCAAAACAGGCTGTACATGCACACAAAAGTATATCGACTCTTAAGCCTGAGAAAATTAACAGAAAGCCTGTTTCAAACTGTGCTTACTGCACCAAACATGAAGAAAATGTCAAAATATTTTTTCTTCCTTGTTTGAGCACTATTTTTAGATGGTTTTTGAATAGAGAACACATATTTGTTAAAGACGCCGAATTCATTCCAGATGAAGGCTTCGCTATGAAGTTCCGGGATGCAAAAGATCTGGTTTTCCTTTGTTAAGAAAAACCAGAAAGGCTGATCAGCTGAAAAATCAAGGTTAGCCAAGCCCAGGCCTAAGAACCTCCATGAATATTTTATAATAATTTTAATACATTTAGAACAGAGCTCCCTTCAAAAATAAAACAGAATAAAAAACAAAATCAAAAGGGCAGGCAAGAGGAGGCAAGGAGGAAGGGAGGGAGGAGTTGAAAGGAATGAGGGGAGGAAGAGAGGGAGAGGGAGAGAGAGGGGCTGAGGAAGAGAGGGGAGAAGGAAGGGAGCAAGGAGCAAGAGGAGGACGCAGGGAGAAAGGGAGAGGGGGAAGGGGAGGAGGGAGAGGGAGAAGTCTTCACAAATTTCACGAATGTACTTTTTGGTCTCTTTTGACTCTATTTAAAGCCTTCCCCCAGGAAAATGCACCTCCCTGTGGAGCTCTGAGTTGGGTAGCTGCATGGGTCTGCCTTTGGAATGCTCACACTTCAGACGTGACAGACGTTGTACAATGAATGGGCAGTCCCAGAGTTACGAGTTTCTCCCACATACCAAATACATTAAGTAGCAGTGGAGTGCTTGGAAGAAGTTTGGCACGGGGCCACTCTGTAACAGGAACTTGCTTGGCAAAGAGCGGCTTTAAGCACATTTGCTGTGTGCATATTTCTAGCAATTTCTCTCCCTTCTAGCCCCTTGAAACTGACATGGGTGGGCCAGTTTTTTTGAGGATGTCCACCGCTGAACAAAATGCAAAAGCCAGACCTTCTCGAATTTGCTACACGGGCTCCCTCCACAATACCTGCTAACTGATTCTCCCCCTGCTCGGGCCAACATGCATTATATGGGTACATACCACATGCGATTCTCCTGTGTGGTGAGCCGAGCCTTAAAACGTCATATTAGTAAGCATTATCATTGGAGGTTAAATCAAAATATGATTGCCAAAAGGAGGTAACCCTATTCTGCTCTATCACAAAAACTGGCAAAATCAGATAGGTGAGGCTTCTGTGGGAAGAATGCAAGCATCTACAACCCTGATCGAGTAGTCTAATTGTAGCAGTTAACCATTAAAAAAAAATGTCAAACATAACTGAGAAGCAGACTTATTTTCCAGTTTATTAACAGCAAGAAAAGGCAGACCTATAGTCAGGAGGATAATGCTTGCTATTAAAACGTAACTGATGAATGTTACAAAAAGAAAGAGTATTTGTCATGAAACAATGCTTCCATTGTAAAACAATTCCAACCTATGCATGAAAGATTCCAAACGCTAGTACAGCATTCAATTTGATACTGGAGTTTTATCATATTATTTCATGCGAAGAAGAATTATATACTCAATCTGTCTGACAGCCTTGCATATAAAGAACAGTTTCTGCATGACAAACGCGGTGAGCTTATTAAGTTACCAATATACTGCCAAGCCATATTGTCTCAGCGACAGCAGACCCAAAATATTTTCAAATGATTGTTTAAAAGGGCAATGCGGGAAAAGCTCGAACAACCACATGTTCCGACTTTAATAAGAGTCACAATTGCAGGAACATTTACCTTATATCTAATTAGAACAAATCATCCCTAAGCCTCATTTAGCCCATATTTAGTCTGTCACAGACTTTTATTTTTTGAGATAGCTGGAAATATTAGTTTTTGATTTATCATCCACTGCCTCACAGCTGCAAAACAAAAACAAAAACAAAAACAAAAACAGAACCAATAACAAAAACAAAAGCAAAACACTATTAAAGTGGATATAAAAAACAGGCCGCTCTTTCTTTCTTAAAAATATAGAGACGTGAGAGTCGTTACAAACTTTCTCATATGACGGATAAAAAAAAATCTTAAATAATGCAAAAGATGACTTTAAGAAAATATTTAATCAAAATTAGGAACAGAAAGCAATCCAAGCAGACCAGCCTCCTGATTTTCTCATGTGAGCTTAAAGACATCATTACTTTCAATCTCAGAATGAATGAAAGCCACTAAATTATATTTGCATTGCAAACAGAAATTGTGAAAATCCTGGGTAATAATTATCCTAACAAAAACAAAAGGATGGGACAACAGGGACTCTACTATTAGTATTAGTAATGAGGACACTGTGAAGGAACACTTACTAGGTGTCCTGTCCTATGTATTTGTATGCTATGCCCGGACTATGGACTTAGGCATTTTCAATATAATTGTTCTTATTTTCATTCTCACAATAACTCTCTAATATAGTCCCATTGCACAAATGAGAATAATGCACAGAAGTGTACAATTTGCTCAAGGTCATGGGGCTTGTAGATACAGATCCAGGTCTCTCTGATTACAGAAGCACTGAGCTCTTCGCTGCTCTTTCGCCGTATTTCCCAGCTCCACTGGATAAAGGGAAGTTTTCCTCATGTAAAGGAAAACTAAATAGGGTTGTCAGACTACCCCATGAAGAGCTGTCAGTTATATCAAAGATCATAGCCCAATCACACTAAAATAACAAAGACTACTTTGCTTCTCTGTTCTTATTCAACAGCTAGGTGAGGGACACTGGACTTAGTCACGAGAATCACTCTTTGTTGAAGATTTTAAGATTCACCCACCCCATTTGCCAGGGAAATTGCAAACAGAGGACAGGGACTATCGGTCAACTGCTTTAAGTGTAGCTTCATTACAAATTTAAGAGTTAAATTTTCCAGTAGATTGAAAGTAGTTTTGTTCTGTTTTGATTGCCCTCCTTGTGTTGAGAAAGAATGAGCGCATGTAACAGAATTGTTTTTTAATGAATCTTTTCTATGTCGCCCTCTGACTTCTTTAAGTCACTTACCCCCAATGAATATTACATGTGCTGACACTGTGTTCTATTGTCACTGCTTCTTAATTGGGTAGAAAACCTTAAATGAGTCCTAGATATCAATGGCCACTGACTATCTCACCTTTGGGCGAAAGAATAAAGGAAATGATCTACCGGGTAGTGTCATTCCACGAAAGGGACAGACAACCGATTTAAAGATACACCGTCTTACAGTTTTAGAGTTTGCCAAGACTGTTGCCTTCATTTCTCTCAGATATAAAAGTAGTATATGCAAATATCACTGTACATATAGATTAAAAAAATTTTAATGTGTTTATTTATATTTGAGAGAGACAGAGTGAGTGAGGGAGGGGCAGAGAGAAAGAGAGGGAGACACAGAATCTGAAGCAGGTTCCAGGCTCTGAGCTGGCAGCAAAGAACTGATGCGGGGCTCGAACTCACAGAGTTGTGAGATCATGACCTGAGCCGAAGTCAGATGCTCAACAGACCAAGCCACCCAGGCACCCCTGCTATACATATAGATTATATACTCACACACATATACAAATTTAAGAGGATGACAAACTGAAAAATAAAATACACGGTGGGGTACCTGGGTGGCTCAGTTGGCTAAGCATCTGTCTCTTGATTTTGGCTCAGGTCATGATCTCATAGTTAGTGAGTTTAAATCCTGCATGGGGCTCTACACTGACAGCACTGAGCTTGCTTGGAATTCTGTCCCTCCCTCTCTTTCTGCCCCTTCACTGCTTGCCGTTTCTCTCTCTCTCTCTCTCTCTCTCTCTCTCTCAAATAAATAAATATTAAAGAAAATCATTTTTTTTAAAAAGTACTGCTCATTTGGTAAAAGGTTAGGGTCTCCTGTTACTGAAATGTTTTGATATTTATTTACTGTTATAAAAATTTTCTATATTTTAGAGAGGAGCTAAGAAATTAATAACAAGCAAAAGCATATGCTAGTCTATCAGGGTATGACATCATCTTAGAACAATGTCATTATTTAATTATACTTGGAATTCTCATTTCAAAGTCAGCCTGCTAATGATTGCAGGAACATGCAACATAAATACAACTTCCCGATTTATTTTTCAGTGTTATCAATTATGTATGTGGAAAATAGGTTTTTGTACTCACAAAAAATAAGGTACCATATTTGTCTGATCCTTGTTTTCTTTATTCACTATTAATTGGAAAAAAATTATGGAGCACCAACTGTATGCAAAGCATATGTACACAGAGTGTAACTGGATGTTTCAGATATTCATTTAAAGCATTTAGAATGGAAGAAGACATGGACACCACAATGAGTATGTTCTTCCAATTTCAGTAATAGCTTCTGGAACATTCATGACCACATTCATGACCAGACAAGCTGTCCTTGGGGCCCCTAAGGCTAATTCAACATTACATTCAGGTCAGCTTTCATTCTTAGGAAGATATTCACTTCTAAGATAAAATCAGTTACTCAGTGAATATTCCCAAAGTATTTGAGAGACACATACCCACAAAAGACGAGAAAATATGTTCCATTTGTGGATAAAGACCCAGGGGAAAAAGCAAAAGGAGTTGAGAGGGTGATCATGACTCGTTCTTGTTTTATCCCCAAACGCATCGCTTTCTTTCTACTTTGCCACTGGTCCATGATTATTCTGACATTCTGGTCAGTTACTGGCTTGGGGATATAAATTTTATTGGGCTTACAAGAGATAAATCAGTATTTCAGGAACTGAGTTGAATAAACTGAAAAAGAAAAGTGGCTAATCAAAGCAAACTGACCATAAGTACTCCACCACAAACATAGATGTACTTAAGTCCTTTTATCAGGAGGCAGCAAGCCTGGGGCTTGCTTAGACAGCTCTGGAGAAGAAGACAGCATGCAAGTGGCTTGTCAGGGGTTCTGATAACCAGGTCATACCCAAAGCATTCACAGTCTACTTGGAGAGACAGATTCTGTAATTGGAGCAAGAACACAATACCGAGCCTGTGTTCTAATGAACAATAAGCTGATTCCAGAAGAAACACAAAAGTGACGTAGCACTTGAGGAAAACACGATAGATAGATTAGATAGATAGATAGATAGATAGATAGATAGATAGATAGATAGGAGCCACTTGGGGTTTGACTACCCAAAGTAAGTTTTGTGATTTCAGAAAACTCAAAGCAATATTATGGAAAAGCCCCTTTCAATCTTGGAACAAAACTTAGGTTTATCACAAGAAAAGCATCTAATGGACATTTAACCACATGAGGCTGAGGAGTCTGACTACCACATTCTGGGTAGGTCACAGAAGAAGGACTGATGCCTTGAGTCTGATTCCTTACAAGCCAAGTCCAAGATGAGGATGGGCAAGATATATCAAAGTGCTCCCAGGATAAACTGATAAGGGCTTGGGGGTGGGGGCATAACAGGGAAGGGGGAAAGGCCAAGTAAGAATAGTTTTTCTAGTGAAGCACTAGAGGTAGCTTCAGTTTGATCCCACCGGGGAACTACAGACTACAAGACACATGTTTAAGTTCATCTCAACCTAAAGCCAAAGAGCTGGGCTTTCAACACACATCAGAGAAGACATGAACTCCTAGGCACCTCAGCTCTCCCACTGCCCAAAAGCAATCTTCTGAAGAGAGTCCCAAGTTCTGGCCAGCACAAGCAAAGCATCTAGAGACTGGGTAATGGGTGCTCAGGAATGGTAAAAGGAAGTCAAGGAGATATGGGTACAGTGCCAACAATGCGTAGTGCACAGACCGATGAAAAATGGGTGAGGATGCTCCTTATCCAATCAGCATGCCCAGTTTTCTTCCGGGTCAACTCCTGGACCACGGCCTCCTAGGCCAGATCCATCCAACACCCTTGTTGCAACAGTAGTGAAAACATGCCAAGATAGCCCCCGAATCATTGCATTAATCTAAAATGTTACAATTAGAGCACGTAGGAAGAGATTCTTCTATTGGCTACGAAATTCATATGTCTGCAAAGCAATTTCATCCCAGTGGCACAAGCAATTCAATCACCACCCTGGTGCTGCAGATTTAATAGCTTAATTTTCTATGGACTGACAACGTCCATCCTAACAAGCCCCTTGCGGAATGCCTCAGGACAAGGCTGAACAACACATCATTTGGTGCTGTGTGCTTACATAATTATTCCTCCTCCAGAAGCGTTTCACAGGGTGGGCAGGGGAGAATGAGTTAGCAGGGGAAACTTAGGCGCTGCTTCAATATTTAGAGAACATAAGGTATTATTATAGGATTAATAAGCAAGGCTAGTTCAGCAATAGGGAAGGCTGCCAAGGGAGGCTGTGGAATTGCTATCACTGGAGATAATGAAGGCTGAGAATAGATACCCACCCAGAATGGATTTTATAGACAATAACAATCTATCCCACCATTCTAGAAAAGTGGATGCACTATGTGTTTCACTGTAGGTCTCCTTCCAGCCCAAATGATTTCATAAATTAGATAAAGCAGTTTAGTTTAAAATATTACTTATTAAGTATTACTTATTCCAAAGTGTACCCAGCACAAGAGTGGTTGAACACAGAAGCTATTGAGTGACAAACATAACTGGAATTATAAGCCACACCGGCACCTATAAACAAACGCCCACTCTGAAAACAGGGCAATGAGAAACCAGGAAGGCAGATTTTTACAGTGGAGAAATAGAGACCAAAATACCACATAGTGATAGACTTGAACTTCAGGTATTCCGGGCCTGAATAAGCAACAGTTGTTAAGTGTTGAGTTTGTGCTTTGTTCAAACACTGCCTGATGTCTATGATGTGCAGACTTTTAGCTCTGACTGCCTAGTCTATATTCTGATGATAGTGTCTAGGGACGCCATCGAGGATGATGAATCTCACAAAGATTAGAACAGTTACATAGGGTGAATTGTTCTAGAAGTTGGAAGAATGAAGACATTTTTAAAGTATCCTGTGAATGTGACAAGGGGTTCAATTTTTCCAGATCTAGTCATGGTTTCCTTAGGTCAGAAACAAAATTTTTAAATTTCCATGAGAGAGTAGAGGACCAACTCATTACTCAGATGCTGTGTCTGTGGTTAATTAGGAATTATGCCTGCTCAGGACATGGCACACTGAAACACTTAATTTTCCTTGAATTAGTGAATTGAGACAATAATAAATCTGCCTAGTCAATACGGTGCAGTGGCCGCTGGACAAGGGCAGGGCACAGGAAAAGAAATTTCTCTAAACCTTGACCAGTTTGCTATGATGCTATTCTGTGATCCAACTCTGAATACATTATTTCTTCTGGTTTATTTCTAAGTCTTTTAATAAATCCTCTTGCTGGGGTACAAATTCTGTGGTTTTCACTGTATATACATTGGACACATGTTGACTATAGAATCTGCCATGATTTTTAAATTTTACATTCTGATATTAGAGAAACACCATAAATTACTGGAACCTCTCAAACACCTGGCTGTCCAAATTTTAATTATACATGAGCTCTGGAGAATCATATATACATTTTAAAGCCCGTATGCTTACACTCATATATGGTTCCTAAAGATGTGGGCGTGGCTATGGTCTTGAAACCAGAAAGCATTCTCTTCAAAAACCTAGAGAAATTTTAACTGAATTTAAATGGAAAATATATATAATAGCTTAAGGAATTAGAAACCAAAACCACTTATGTTACCCACATACTGGCAATGAATAATTTACTTGTCAGAATAATGAAATAATATTGATTTGAATTTCAGAAAATTGATAAAATCATGACCTAGTACACATTTAATAAAGATACCCAGAATGCTAAACTGTAGGCCAAAATGAGTATTTGTGGATCTGAATAGTCTCACATTTTTCAAAAACATTTATTCAGTTGCTCTTATGTCTAAAACATTATATTAGGAATTGAGGATATGGTAGTGAGTTGAAGACTGTCCTCAGCTGGATGGGCTTTTGTATTGCTGAGAAATGCAGACTAAGCAAATAACCATGTAAAGAAATGTGAATTCACTTGAAATTGTGACAAGGAAGCAATGTCTGAGCACCTTCCCAGAAGGTGGGGAGCTGACCCAGCCAAGGAGATCAGGAAAGGCTTGTATGAAGAAGGGAGGGCTAAAGTGAGATTAGAAAGATAAACAGAAGCTAACATAGTGAAGAAAGGAGAGAATACTTTTTAGGCCATGAGGCATTAGCTGCCAATACACTTACCTAGAGGCTGGGAAAAGAAGGATACCTTCCAGAGCTCTTAAGTCTTTTAACTATTGCACGGGGCCTGTGGAAAGCAACAGATCAACCCTAATTCTGGGATAAAGAACTGGGTGGTGAGGAAGGGTGGAATTTAAAAGGAATTGCATAATACTAAATGTATTTGTGTTGTTTATCCTCATAAGCTTCTTCATTTCAGCGTATACACACATCTATGGTAAATAGAGACCTAGCACTTCCAACAAATAATCACCATTTCATCTTTCCTAAAGACTTTTCATGTCAACCTTCAAAGTCATGCCCACTGTCATATACTCCTGGTTTCATTGGAAAATTTGCTCATTTTCTAAAACTAATGGACAATAGCCAAAGATTTTACAGTATGACTAAACCACTGGAGAGTGCTACATTGCTTGAATGGAGGGGCACTCTGAAAAGAGTTGAAGGGCACTGCTCTGTATGTGGCCATTAGCAAGACATACTGATGTTATAATAGACTAAACCAGAGTAGGTCCCACTAAGTTAGCACACTGCTAAATGATGCCATTTTCTTCTCTTCTTTGATCATGAATAATCATTTATTGATAAAAGAAAAAGGAAAACACCCAACAGCTAAGATGCAGGGACTGATAGTGCATTCTCTCACCCTCTAAAAAGCACTCCAAAGTGATGAATAACAGTTCTTTGGTGCTAATTGGTTCTGTTTCTCTGGAGAACCCTGGCTACTACAGGCTGAATTTACCCAGGAGTAACATGATCCAAACTGCCTTGTAGAAAGATAAATTTGGTAGCAATGAGGACGTTAGACCCAGAAGGAAAGCCTGGAATTCAGAGTGACTTCTCAAAACAATACTATAATCCCAGGAGCAGATTATGAGGGCTTCATCTACAGCTATGTGCAAAGGTAATAAAGCTTGGATGGAAAGGTAATTCAGGAATAGAATTGTCACACCTCACATCTTGTCACCAAGGTGGCCCAGGAGAACGAATGAAAGCAGACTCCGAGGGTTTCAACAGCGCAGAAGAGGAAGGTAATAATACTTTAAGGGCCTAAGAGCTCAGGCAAACTGGTATTGGAGTTTCAATGCCTTAACAAAGGTAAACATTCTATTGAAATATATGAAATTGCCAACAGTCAATGTTTTTTGTTCATCAAAATGAAACTTTTAAATGGCTCAAACCATAAGCAACTAATACGTGAGAAGGACACCCATGATTTTGGATAAATTATAGCAGTTGTGTCAATTCTTTGTTCTTTCTTTCTTTTTTCTTTTCTTTCTTTCTCTTTTTTTTTTTTTTTAGCACTTAATGGATCAGTGGTTTTCCTTCATTGACTCTGAGTTTGACTTTTGAGGATGATATTATCATATTTAGTTTTTTGCATGGATAATATATTAACATATTTTTAAAATTTAATAAATCTGAAAAGGTACAGCACTGAAATCTTCTCTCACTATTTCTCAGGCCATCCGCCCCCTGACACTCATGAGCAACTTCCTGTGTTTCCTACACAAATTTCTTTGTTTATTTACTAGTTACAATTAAAAAGCAAAAAATAGAAACTTACCACCCCACCACCAACAACCCATTTTTCTCCCCAAAAGGAAATATAAAGTACAAACTGTTCTGCACTTTGCTTCTTTTCACTTGACAAAACGTCTTGGAGATATTTCCAGATTAATACATCAAGTGCTTCCAAATTATTTTCTGTAGCTGCACTGTGTTCCATTATATGGACATGCCATGGTTTCTTCAGCATGTCCCCACTGATGGACATGTGAGTGGTTCACAACCTGCTGTTGCAACCAGCAATGATACAATCCACTGTCACTGGCATGTGTCCTTTCACCTGTGTGCAATTAGATGTGTGGGCTAAACCCCACCCACCCAGCCACCCCCCCAGCTGAGATCCAGTTGTTAGAAAAGAAATGAATGGCGCAAAAACAGACACATAGACCAATGGAAGAGAATAGAAACCCCAGAACTAGACCCACAAACGTATGGCCAACTCATCTTTGACAAAGCAGGAAAGAACATCCAATGGAAAAAAGACAGCCTCTTTAACAAATGGTGCTGGGAGAACTGGACAGCAACATGCAGAAGGTTGAAACTAGACCACTTTCTCACACCATTCACAAAAATAAACTCAAAATGGATAAAGGACCTAAATGTGAGACAGGAAACCATCAAAACCTTAGAGGAGAAAGCAGGAAAAGATCTCTCTGACCTCAGCCATAGCAATCTCTTACTCGACACATCCCCAAAGGCAAGGGAATTAAAAGCAAAAGTGAATTACTGGGACCTTATGAAGATAAAAAGCTTCTGCACAGCAAAGGAAACAACCAACAAAACTAAAAGGCAACCAACGGAATGGGAAAAGATATTCGCAAATGACATATCGGACAAAGGGCTAGTATCCAAAATCTATAAAGAGCTCACCAAACTCCACACCCGAAAAACAAATAACCCAGTGAAGAAATGGGCAGAAAACATGAATAGACACTTCTCTAAAGAAGACATCCGGATGGCCAACAGGCACATGAAAAGATGTTCAGCGTCGCTCCTTATCAGGGAAATACAAATCAAAACCACACTCAGGTATCACCTCACGCCAGTCAGAGTGGCCAAAATGAACAAATCAGGAGACTATAGATGCTGGAGAGGATGTGGAGAAACGGGAACCCTCTTGCACTGTTGGTGGGAATGCAAAGTGGTGCAGCCGCTCTGGAAAGCAGTGTGGAGGTTCCTCAGAAAATTAAAAATAGACCTACCCTATGACCCAGCAATAGCACTGCTAGAAATTTATCCAAGGGATACAGGAGTACTGATGCATAGGGCCACTTGTACCCCAATGTTCATAGCAGCACTCTCAACAATAACCAAATTATGGAAAGGGCCTAAATGTCCATCAACTGATGAATGGATAAAGAAATTGTGGTTTATATACACAATGGAATATTACGTGGCAATGAGAAAAAATGAAATATGGCCTTTTGTAGCAATGTGGATGGAACTGGAGAGTGTGATGCTAAGTGAAATAAGCCATACAGAGAAAGACAGATACCATATGGTTTCACTCTTATGTGGATCCTGAGAAACTTAACAGGAACCCATGGGGGAGGGGAAGGAAAAAAAAAAAAACAGGTTAGAGTGGGAGAGAGCCAAAGCATAAGAGACTGTTAAAAACTGAGAACAAACTGAGGGTTGATGGGGGGTGGGAGGGAGGAGAGGGTGGGTGATGGGTATTGAGGAGGGTACCTTTTGGGATGAGCACTGGGTGTTGTATGGAAACCAATTTGTCAATAAATTTCATATAAGAAAAAAAAAGAAAAAAAAAGAAAAGAAATGAAAATAGAGGAAAACTCAGAACAGATTCTTAAAACGTGAGAAAGAAAAGAAAAAGAAGGGGATAATGAGAAGAAAGCAGGCAGGCAGACTAGGACAGAGGAAAAGAAGGAAGGAGTGAGAAACGAGGAAAAAGAAGAAAAGAATGAAGAGAGGGAAAACCTCTTGACCTCTGTGAGACAGTAGAAGGGAAGTGATTAGACCGTAGTGCAGGGGTGGGGGGTGGCTAAAGAGAGGGCACGTGGGAAACTCAGGGAGCTCTACAATGCTGGCAGTACATAACAAGGAAGTGCCTCTTCCTGTCCAAACAATCCTATCCACTACAGCAACACAGAAGAAAGAAGTTCCGAGGCTAAAAATACAGCAGGCATCTCTGCACAGAGCCCAGGACGTGGCCATTCCAGGTTATTCAGCACGTGAGACACAGAGGGAAGAAGCCACGTGTTTTGAAAAAGAACCAAATGCGGAAAAAGAACCAAATGCGTACAAAGCCCTGGTGCTTGAGGCAAATGTAAACAGTATTAGTCAAAACTGTGCATCATCTATAAATAGTTACAAAGCCTTAACTCTAAGAAGCTCTCAAGAGCAACTGCAAGTTGAAAAGGGACACACATGGGATCCAAGAAGTAAAGAAGAATCCCGACCGGACCAAAATGCTGTGCCTCCCTGTTCGAACACACTGACCGATGGTTCCAACTGGCTCCCACCTGAGGAAGATGAAAGGCTGAAGTCAGTGTTCATGACTTACTTTTAGAAGTGCACTGAAGTCCATCACATAGTAAAATCTATGTTATTCCCACTTCAGCGGGTTTCTTTGCCCTCTTAATCAAGTCCAGAGTTAAAAATTAAAACAAAAATTAAGAAAATAAATCTCTAAGTATTGAGGAGGAGAGTGATTTATCTTGCAGTGAAATTATTTTCACACAGAGTAGGCAAATCCAAGGAAACAGGCCCCATTTCAGAACCCTGTTTCAACAAGGGAAATGCCTGACTGGGTGTGCTATTTTATTGGCTTTGATAGTGTTTTCCAAAAAAGCCTACAACTGCATACTGCCTGAAAAAGCTCATTTTGTGCCTGAAGTTGTTGCTAGGCTTAAATGGAAGTCATGGGGGATATGATAAAAAAAAAAAAAAAGGAGTCGGATGATATTGAGAGATGCTAAATAGGTGATTTGTAAACTTTCACGTGGAACTCATCCGTCAAAGAAGGGGCACACACTTCAGAAGAGAAGGGAGGAAGAAAGGAGCCAAGAACACAACAGACACGTTACATATGGCCTCTGACTCTGTTTCTTTCTATCGTTAATTTTACTCCACATGCTGGAGCTAAACGTGCATTTCAAGTCATGTAAAGATCAGGATAATACAAGTAATATCGAAGACAAATCTCAGCATTTCCCAACTTCCACTTACTCCAGTCACAAGTTGGCCAAATTATCAACAGTGCTCTGTCTCCAAATTCAAAAGATTAAAGGAAAAATACGACCTGGTGTACGGCTTTCTATTCCCTATGGTAATTGTAGATGATTCTGTTATTGCAAATTCTATTATATTATGTGCTCCTATTACAAAAATCAACTTAGTATGGAAAAAAAGAAACTGAGGTATATTTCTGTTTTTATTTAGAATAAAAATAATTTAGACATAAACCATTCTTGTATTGTCATGATAATCAACAACACACATGAAACATCTGATATCAGGGCAGCACCCCCAAAAATGGAGATTTCACAAGTGACATTCTGTCGGAGCCTCATTCTTTCTTGACTTGCTCTTGACATTAACAGCACCAACTTCTGCTCGGTGCTAAAGGATAAGACTAGAATATGATGTTCTCCATGGTGATGCCAAGTCCAGTTCTTGGCACACTGGATGCACTCAACTAACATCTATTAGGCAAACGGATGACTTCTAGCAAGAAACATCAAAAACACAATCTTCAAACAATGGGCTGCTCCAGAGTTGTAGGTAACCCCACAAATTCTCTACTCTATTCAGCCTATGGCATAGGGGTGCTACTCTATTTAACGTAAGTAGCTAAAGAGCTTATTGCAATCATTTCTAAACCCTCTCTGTGGTTTGGGGTTTAAGTACTTACTAATGCTCACAGAAATTAACTTCAAGGAGCTGTCTACAAATCTTTTGCATATAGTGGCAGTTCCTTATTTATTCCCTGAAATAGAGAAAACGGCATCTGGGACGCGGCCATTGTTTTTTTACACACATGAAAAATTATTAGCATGGCAACTGAATTTATATCAACTGGGTAGTTTAAGAGAATTGCAGTAAAGAACAGCAAGACTAAGATTTTCTGTTCACAAAGTGAACTCCTTAGATTGACCAGATCTATTTGAACGTTAAAGAATGAACTTCTGAAGCATGTCTATGACACATTAAGTGATAAAAGTTCCAGAATATTACACTATTTTAAAGGATTCAAAGTGAGGGTAGCTTAATTAGAATTCACATATTTATATGTAAATAAAGAAAACTTCTTTATTTAAAAAAAGCAAAGAAATAGAAAACATTTTCAGTAGATTATAAACCTTTTAACTTCTCATATCCTTTGGGCTTTGTTATGGTGTCTAGTTCTTGGTGGAGATACAGTAAATTTTGGTTGACCCATAAAAGGAAGGAGTTACAAAAAAAGGAAAGGAAGGAAGAAAAATAGAAAAGAACAGAAAACACTTCACAGAGGGGTATCCTGTAGAGAATTCGATAAAACTCTAACCATAGTGCCTACAGAAATCACTGTTAATTATTTTCCCACTTATAAACCAATGTATTAAGGAGTTTTTCTTCTTAATAGGTAAACACTTAGAACCACTAAGTATTACTGAATAAAGGGGCACAGTGTTTAGAAAAGGAGAGACAAATAATTCGGGCTCCGTTGGGTGTAGCCCTAAGCTGAACACCTCTAGCCAGCTTGGTTGTTTTGACCCTCATAACTGTATCAACTGCTTTCATTTTGAGTCATGTAACTGATTATGTGTATTTGTGATGGAGCGCGAGTTAAAAGGCAGGAAGCATATGGAACACTGATGTTGAAATCCAATTTGCGTTCATCTTACATAATACATCAAGACTATTCTAGCATTTCATAGTCAATTGTAAGAAGAAAAAAAAATACACGTTGACCTATTTCCAATTAGGTCTTCACTTATAAGGGATAAAAACCTACACATGCCAGCAACATGTAACAACCTGAGAAAGCTCACAACCTGAAATTAACACCTTATCTCAGCACTTAGAAACAACTTCAGAGGGGGGCCTGGGTGGCTCCATTGGTTAAGCATCTGACTCTTGATTTCAGCTCAGGTCATGATCTCACGGTTCATGGGATCAAGCCCCAAGTCAGGCTCCGCACTGACAGTGCGAAGCCTGCTTGAGATTTTCTCCCTCCTCTCTGTCTGCCCCACCCTCTCCAAATAAATAAATAAACACCGACAAAAGAAATAACATATAAAAATTACAGAATTTAGCTACACAAAGCACACTGTAATCTGAAATCTTCTTGTGGTCAAATTATTATTATATTATCATATTTTTCCCACATACAATTCTTTTTTTTATTTAAATTTTTTTTTCAACGTTTATTTATTTTGGGGACAGAGAAAGACAGAGCATGAATGGGGGAGGGGCAGAGAGAGGGAGACACAGAATCGGAAACAGGCTCCAGGCTCTGAGCCATCAGCCCAGAGCCTGACGCGGGGCTCGAACTCACGGACCGCGAGATCGTGACCTGGCTGAAGTCGGACGCTTAACCGACTGCGCCACCCAGGCGCCCCTCCCACATACAATTCTTACAAAGTTAACTTTGCGGTAAACGGACAGGGTAAATCATTTGTCAAATAGGAAACAGTAATGAATACTACCGTAAATGTTATTTCATTTTCTTACGCACTAGGCAATAATGTAAAAATAATTACTTTTAATTCCTAAGGAAGTTCTAAGGGTTAAATATTTCAGTGCAAAGGACTATTACATAATAAAAGTTTGGGAAACATTTGTCTGGTACAATAAAACTTAATGCAAAGGGACTATCTGGAGGCTTCTTAGGTTGTAAATGAAGGAAAAGCTTTAGGGAATTCTGTCTTCAGATTCCTGCCCCATCATTCGGCATCTGAGTTGGCTAAGTACTTTCAATACTAACTCGATCTATCCCTCCAAATTTCCTGGCACTGCAGGGCAAAAGACAGAGCTCAAAGACTTTCCCAAGATCTTAAAAATAAAAACCACTGGAGACAAGATCCATATTCTATCCTTCCTAACTTCAAAGTCTATTCTTTTCAATATGCCACATTCTATTTACCTCACCTTTCTGTGAAAGGGTATTTTCATTTGGCATTCCAGTATCTCTCAGTAGCTTTGAAAATAAAAACTGCATTTATTCTAACTCTTAATTCATAACTAAAAACAATATCCTTTCTCCAATGCCTTTCTGGGAAGTCTGATCTGCCTGAATAGCAAAGCCATGGCATTGCTAATAAGCAGCTAACATAAAATAGAAAATCAACCTGCTAGCAAATGCTTCCTTTAAAAATATTTCTCTGTAAGTGAATAAAATTCTCTTTGATTATTATTTCTAGGGATTAAGCATCTCCAAGTGATGCATGGTCTATCTGCATTTTTCTCTCTGTGACAGCCTAAATGCCTCCATTTATGCACCTTAGAATGTTTCTAAGAAGGAAGATTATCCAGTTTATTAAACAATGAATGTCTCCTTTCACTTTTGGAAAGAATGTTTGTGACTGCAAGGAGTTTGGCTTTTAAGAGTTAAAATAAGACCGGGCATTCTGAACCTTTCAGAGAACTCAATTTATAAAATCTTCCTGTTTTGTAGAAACTCTGCCCCTTCTCACCCAATCAACTGTGGTCTCATCTGAAAGGATTCCGGCATCTTGTACAAATGTGATCTAGATACACGACTGGAGGTCTCACGTGAGAAAGCATAATCCCAATCCATGGACGTATAGGAAAGGTCTTGATGAAGTAAGTTTGTTACCTCCTTTTACAGAGGAGAGACTCAAGTTCAGAAAGTCTGGATGACTTGGGTCCAATCTCAAAGACTGTTCTGGTCAGTAGCAGGTTTAAAACCCGAGTCTCCAGAATCTCAAAACACATGTGTTCCAAACCCCCCCCCCCCGATGTGCTTGTCAGAATATTAGTGCAGGAGGTTTAAGAGCACAGGGTTTTGATGGGGAGAGGGTATGTACTGGCTGAGTCATCACTTCCTCCACCTCCCTGACAGCATCTCTACCTCTTTTCATACATAACTGAACTAGTATAGATGAAAACAAAGTTGTTCCTAAGAACTAGGCAGGCCGAGCAGGCTCCCAGAACTCAAGAGGGGAAATACAATCGAAATGAGATAAAGAATAAGATATTCTCTTACCAGTTGGTATATGAATTATATTTAGGGAGAAAGCCTGCCTTTACATTGAAGGTCATTTCCCCAATGCCATCAAATGCCCCAAATGAAGGAAGAGTTTTGTGTCTGTATGCCATGGGGTCAGCATGATGCCAGGATGCTCTGGATGGGCAGGGTGAATCCTTCCCTTAACCTACACCACTTAGTTCCACGCTATGGTGTCACATTCTCAGCTTAGCATCTCAACCTTTTGGTATCTGGCCTCTGGTTCTACCCTTAACTTCAACACCTACCACCTACCCCTCAGCTGCCTTCAAGCCATGCTGAAATATTTGTCATTACGCAAAATACCTGGTGATGTTTCACGACTCCTGGACTTTTCACAGGTTACAATGTTCTCATTGCTTCTTTAACTAGTAATCCCGCTTGTTCGTCAAAATTCAGTCTAAATATGGCTTCCTCCAGGGGATTTTCCCTGAATCTGATTTTGATGCCCTTATGCTCTCCCAGCATTCTGTTCATGCTTCTATTATAGCACTGATAAAAATGTAATGTAATCATTGATTTGCATATTTATTACTTACTATAAGCCTCTGGAGGTTTGAGATCTTGTCTCACTCAACTTTGTATCCCTGGCACGTCGCACAAGACCTGGCCCATGGTTCGTGCTCAATAAATGACAAATGTGTGAAGGAATTAATGAAAGGCCAAAAGACAGCAGTTACCCCATGCCTGCCTACATCAGTTGTGACTTTGGGCAAATCACAAACTGTATCTGATCGTCCAAAAGTCATCACTCAGAACTAATTGTTAATCAGTGCCAGGGGACAGCATATTTCATGGAAAAGAGTTCTTGCATTTGATGAGTTAAAACCATGACCACCTTGCACTTTGAGGTCTTTAAAAAAGTAAGATATCAGCCAGTTGATGCACAAGGCCGACCGCTTTTTTCTTATGCAATATGTGTCCCTCTCTGTATGACTACCGCTTACAGTATCCGGGGTAGGGCTTTTGGCACCTTCGTGTGACAGCGTTTCAACTTGTAACTCGTGTCCAAGTGAACTCAGCTGCTGTATCCCTAGTTCACAAGATTCCTGACCATCTATTTTATAAACCTAAGAAAAAGTTAGCTAAATTAAGCCATGAGGGCTTATTTTAAGATGGGTACTGCAAAAAAGGCAAACTTGTCTTTGAAATATAGTAAAGGTACCAAATTGTTACGAATGTCACAAAGGCCTGATTTTTCCAGTTGGATTGACATGAACAAGAGAAAAAACAGGAAATTAATACTGAAGGCTTGCTGGACAATAGAAAAGCGTTTAACAGGATCCCAAATGGGGTAATTTGATCTGTTCCATTATTATCTTGTATGAACCTACAAATCAGAACAGGAAAAGGAATTCTTGAAAAAAAAATTAAGATGAAATTGGATATTGCATTCATCACGGAAATTCAACTATAAAGAGGTTAAAGCTGTCCTGTAAACTCCAGATAAAAGGCTCATAACTCATTTCCACTGGAGGGTAATAAGACAAGCTGTTCTTTCCATGAGTGGATGGAACAAGTATAGTCTTGTACGAAGAAAACTAAAGGTGAGTACAACATTCCTCTGCTACCTCTGGAAGATGAACTATGTAGTTTAAGTGATGTGACACCACTGTTCCTTGACCTTTTATAGTCAGTAGGGAGAAGGATTTCTTCTCAAATCTTTAGATTGCAAATATGTAATCCCTTTCACATTGTATAATTTGTTCTATTCCTGAATCATCGTGTCTAGTTACCTTTATTTTCATGTGTCTGTGTGTGTGGGGGGGGGGGAGGGAGTGTATTCTAGATATTTACTGATTCTTGTCTCTTCTTTGTAATTAACAATAGTTTGTATATGTTTTGGCCCTATGGCTTCTGAATGGTTGCAAATTCATTATGCATCTCTTAGCCTATCATGCCAAGGATAAAATGAGTGGGATTTTCAACTATAGATGATTTACAGCTCTTAGGTTCAGATAAAGCCTAAAACCAGAGAAAGAGACTGAATAAAGTCATCATGCTACTACAGATCTACTAAAGAGATTCAGGAAACACAATGAAATATAAGGGTAAAACAATTTACAGATTTCCTTCACCAGATTGTGCTTGCTTTCGGAATACATCATTTTTCAGAGCTATGATAGCTTAGTTTGGGGGGCCAAAAGCAAATTAGCAACTCAGATAAACCTTTTTATTTGAAAGATTTTTTTAAAGTTTATTTATTTACTTTTGAGAGAGAGAGTGCACATGAGCAGAGGAGGGGCAGGGAGAGAGGGAGAGCGAATCCCAAGCAGACTCCGTGCTGTCAGTACAGAACCCAGGACAGGGCTCCATCTCATTACCACGACATCATGACCTGAGCTAAAATCAAGAGTCTGACACTTAAACAACTGAGCCACCCAGGCACTCTTCACATAAACCTTTTTAATATCTTTTTTTTAATGTTTATTTTTTCTGAGAAAGAGAGAGAGAGAGTGCAAGAGAGAGTGGGGGAGGGGCAGGGAGAGAGGGAGACACAGAATCCAAATCTGGCTCCAGGCTCTGAGCTGTCAGTTTGTCATGGGGCTCAAACTCACAGACCGTGACATCATGACCTAAGTCAAGGTCTGAAGCTTAACTGACTGAGCCACCTAGGAGCCCCCATAAACCTTTTTTAGACAAGAATAAATGTCACAGTACTCAAACTGGATAGGCTTTCTTTTTGACCTAACATATTTCTATCTAGAATTTTTCATCTTGTACTGAGTTTTTTCTACTCTTTTTATCTCTAAAAACCATTGTGGAAAAAAAAATGAATGAATTTCAAAGAATCAACTAAATAGGGCACATGAGCCAGGGGGTGATCAAAGTATAAAAGTGTACACCAAATTAGTCTTAAATTTTGTTTTGGTGTGTGAATATATCCAGTATTTATTATTCGTATTAGGACCACTATAATTTTTTACAGGTAATAATGGTATTAGTATTTTTCATTCATTCAACATGTATGTCTTGGGTCAAAGGAATTAAAGCTTAAGTCACATGCAAGCCTCATTTCCAAGAAGCATAAAGTTCAGAAGAGAATATTTTTAAAGTTCATAATAGCTATTAAATCATGTGACTCAAAATACAGTGGTCAGTAAAATACGGCCCAGGGGCTGATCACCTATGTTTGAAAAGGTAATTTTATCAGGACACAGCTGTGGCCATTTGTTTAGGTATTATCTCTGGCTGCCTTTACAGTACCAGAGCAGAACTGAGTATAGCGGAAAGTCTACGTCCATCAAATCCAAAATTTTAGCTACTCCTTTACAGGAAAGGTGACCCCTGGTGAAGGTGATAATAACCACCATTATAAGTTAAGATAAAATGACAAGACAGTTCATAAAAAGATTATTTACTTTTTTTTCCTTCCTCCCTCCCCTTCTCTCTCCCTCTTTCTTTCTCTCCCTCTCTCTCTCTTTCTCAGTATTCTCCAAACCCAGTACAGAGCCCAGCACAAGATTTGAACTCACAACCCTGAGATCAACACCTGAGCTTAGATCAAGAGTCAGATGTTTAACTGACTGAGCCGCCCAGGAACCTCAAGGGTCACTTATTTCTTTACCAGTGAGGTGTCATTTGAGATGAACCTTGAATTAGGGTGAGGATTTTGACCGACAGAATCACTGAGAGTAGCAATCTCAAATAAAAAAAGAGTTAGGTGAAAGACATACATACAAGATATACTGCCATAGTTAGAAAACATCAGGTTGTACAGCTTGATTACACGATGAGCTGCAGGAAGTAAATTCTAATGGAAGTCCCATTTCTGGTATCCAGCTCATTCATACCAGCACAGCCATGCCAGTTGTTTACGACTAAAGTCAGTGGCCACAGCACCATTTCTGAGGGCTTGTCACCAGTTCTTAAATATTGTGAATATCACTCCTGGTTTTACATATCAAAACCTATGAGATGCAGCCAACAGAGTCTTCAAAGGAAAATCTATATTTAAAATCAATTTCTCATAAATAATAACATAAAGATATAGCATTCATCTCAATAAACAAGAAAAAGAACACCAAAACACACCTAAAGGACCCTCACACACTGTGGGAAAGTATGACAGAAAGAGGGGGGAGGGGAGTGCATTTATGTTGATCTACAGAAATGGAAGTGTCCCTTTGACTCAGCAATTCTGCCCCTAAAATTTGATTCCGTGGACGTGCTCCTACACATGCAGCAAAATACAGTGACCAATGTGTTCACTGCAATGTGTTTGTATAATCAAAATTGGAAACAATCTTTTTATTCACCAAGTTTAATGCCTAACAATACATCATGATTCTACAATACTGTAAATTTGAGAATATAGTTATGTAGATTCACATGTTCTTATAAGAAAAGGATATCGAGGGACGCCTGGGTGGCGCAGTCGGTTAAGCATCCGACTTCAGCCAGGTCACGATCTCGCGGTCTGTGAGTTCGAGCCCCGCGTCAGGCTCTGGGCTGAGGGCTTGGAGCCTGGAGCCTGTTTCCGATTCTGTGTCTCCCTCTCTCTCTGCCCCTCCCCCGTTCATGTTCTGTCTCTCTCTGTCCCGAAAATAAATAATAAAAAACGTTGAAAAAAAAAATTAAAAAAAAAAAAAGAAAGAAAAGGATATCGATAATATAGGGTAGAAAAAGTAAGCTATTGAGCAGTATCTATGGCCTTACCACAGTTCTCTTAAACATCGTACTTTTGTATATATATGTAACTCAATGTGTGTGTGTGTGTGTGTGTGTGTGCGCATACATGTGAAAGGGAGAAGTAAATATGATGATGATGATGAAGTTTAGAAGTACATACTGAAGTGTTAAGAATGGTTGACCATAAACAATCCACAACAGCCAAAGCAATCTTGAGCGAAAAGAACAAAGCTGGAGGCATCACACTACCTGATTTCAAAATATATTACAAAGCTATAGTAACCAAAACACCATGGTTCTATCGTAAAAGCAGACACCGAGGCAAATGGCACAGAATTGAGATCCCAGGAACAAATTCACCCATTTATGATCAATTGATCTTTGACAAAGGTACCAAGAGCATACAATGGGGAAAGGACAGTCTCCTCAATAAATGGTGCTGGAGAAAATGGAAAATAGACCCTTATCTCACAAGATATACACAGGTCAACTGAAAATGGATTTAAAACTTAAATGTAAGAAAATTATGAAGCTACTAGTAGAAAATATAGGGAGATTGACATTAATCCGGGCAAGGATTTTTTGGATATAATCCAAAAGGCATCTGCACAAGAACAAAAGTAGAAGACTGGGATTTCATCAAACTTTTAGCTTTTGCACAGCAAAGGAAGGAACAAGGTGAAGAGGCAGCCTATGGAATGGGAGAAAATGTTTGCAAATCACATATCTGATAGTTAATATGCAAAATATGTAAGAAACTCAAACAACTCCAATAGCAAGTAACCTGATTAAAAAATAGGCAAAGGATCTGAATAGATATTTATCAAAGAAGACACACAAATGACCAAAGGTATATCAAAAATACTCAACATTATTAATCATCAGAGAAAGGCAAATCAAAACCACAGCGAGATATCACACCTCAAGATAACCCGTGTTGGTGAGGATGTGGATAAGAGGGAACTCTAGTACACTGTTGGTGGGAATACAAATTAGTAGCCACTATGGAAAACATAGAGGCTACTCAAAAAATTAAAAATAGAATTCCCATATGATTCAACAATCCCACTCCTGGGCATATAATTAATCAATTGATCAATTGATCAACTTGATATCCTTTTTAATTTTTTTTTTTGAGTATAGTTGATACTCAATGTTGCATTCAGGTGTACAATACAGTGATTTAACATGTCTATATGTATATGTTATACTATGCTTATTGCAAATGCAGTTACCACCTGTCACCATACAACACTATCACAATGTTAATAATTATATGCCCTATGCTGTACCTTTTAGTCCCATGACTTATTCATTCCATCTGCAGTCCCATGTCCATTGCAGAATTATTCACAATAGCCATGATATTTCTAAGTGACCATAAACATAGGAATGGACAAAGAAAATATGGTGTGTGTGTGTGTGTGTATATATATATATATACACATATATATACATATACATAAATACATATATATATGTATGTATACATATACACAAAGAAATATTATTGAGACTTTAAAAAGAAGGTAATTCAGTCATTTGCAGCAACATGGATGACCCTGGAAGACATCATGCCACTTGAAGTGGTCAAATATTTATTTGAAAGATGTATCAGGGGCACCTGGGTAGCTCTGTCAGTTAAGCATCTCACTCTTGATTTTGGCTCAGGTTATGATCTCAGGGTCATGGGACTGAGCCCCTCCCTTAATGGGCTCCATGCAGGGTTTAGAGCTTGCTTAGGATTCTTTTCCCTCTCCCCCTGCCCCTCCCCAGCTCTCACATGCATACTCCCTCTCAAAAAAAAAAAAAAAAAAAGAGAAATCATTTTATGATCTCACCTATAAGTGGAATCTAAAAAAGTCAAATTCATAGAATCAGAGAGAAGAATGGTGGTTTCTAGGGCTGGGAGGTGGGGCAAGTAAGAAGATGTTAGTCAAAAGGTATAAAGTTTTGATTATGCAGGATGAATAAGTTCTGGGGATCTCGTTTACAGCATGGCAATGACAGTTAACAATATTGTGTTGTTTACAATATTAAATCAATATTGTGTTGATTAAAATATTGTGGGTATTTAAAATTTGCTGAGAGAATAATATCTTAAATATTCTCACCACGAACACACACACACACCACTTACACACAATTATAACAATGTGAGGTGGTGAATATGTTAATTAGCTTGATTGTGGTAATCATTTCACAATGTCTATCAAAACATCATTTTGGGGGCGCCTGGGTGGCGCAGTCAGTTAAGCGTCCGACTTCAACCAGGTCACGATCTCACGGTCCGTGAGTTCGAGCCCCGCGTCGGGCTCTGGGCTGATGGCTCAGAGCCTGGAGCCGGCTTCCGATTCTGTGTCTCCCTCTCTCTCTGCCCCTCCCCCATTCATGCTCTGTCTCTCTCTGTCCCAAAAATAAATAAACAAAGAAAAAAAAATTAAAAAAAAAACAACAACATCATTTTGTACACTTTAAATAAATACTTTTGTCCATTATATTTCAAAAAATATGGGGAATAAAAAGGATAGTTAAATACTACCTTTGGGTAGTAGAGTTGGAGTGAGGAGCATTTTGACGTTTTATTCTATATATTTCTGTTTGATTTCTTTTCAACCAGGATATTACTCTTTCGTAAGATAGATCGACAACACTACAAGAACATCTCTGAACATATACCTCTCTAGATACAGGCCAATTAGATGAAGGCGTATGAACACATTAAGTTTATTGACAAATAATGCCACATTGCTTTTCAATAGTATAAACAGAGATTAATTTATATGTTTTCTTGCTCAAGTCAAATTTCAAGTTTGATTCCAGCAAGAGCTATGATTAGACCAGGAATGGTCACGCTCCTCAGCCTCAAAGCTTCAGACTATAAATATTCAAGCTTTCTCTTTGTGATTGCAGGCACTGAGAATTTTTCCCAATCCTGGATTCCCCAGAGTCAAATGAGATAGAGGATCCAATGCTCTTCTGGCATATTTCTTACTGATTTCATATGCTAGCTACCAGCATCACCTGACCACGCAAAAGCATACAGCTTTTATTATTAGTGGCACTTTAGGAAAGAACAAGTCTAATTCAGAAAAAATCATGTTTGATACATGAAGTTAGGGTTAAAATAATTCCTCCAGTTCATAAAACTCATTTTGAAATAAAAGTTGGATGTGAATTTAAAGTTGAGGTCCCTGACAAGCAACTTCCCGGCAGGCTTTGAGGATACCATGTCTGGTCCCTGCTCCCGCCCCCCCCCCCCCGCCCCCCACCTCTATGCACCCTGGGGGAGAAAGCAGAATGCAGTGCTAAAACACAGTGTGGTAACTAAACCAAGGTCAGGGCCCTGGTCTCCAGACTCTTAAGAAACAACTTTATCCTCTAGATACCTTTCACGAACCTCATCCTATAGCGGAGTGGTAGAAATCATGGACTCCAGAACCACATTAACTCCCTAAGTCTCCTGCCTTCTAGCTCTGGGATCCTGGAAAAGCTACTTATACTCTCTGTATCTCAATCTCGTCATTTGTAAAAGGAGGATACTAATAGCGTAGTAAACCCTTGTCATATCATTTTAAATAGGATCTGAATACTCAATCCCATAAAATATGAGAATGGATTATTGTGAGATTAATGAAATGACCAGAGTTAGCTGCCTGGCTAAGAGTTCCAAGGATCCTGGAAACAACTACCAGTCATACTACATACTACTGAATCTGTAGGATACAGTATCATGGGATTTTACCATCAAGCAACTATGAAGACTGAGTTAATATATAAAATACCTAGAACAGAGTCTAGCACTAAGTAGCCAATACATATAATGCTGGCTATTATCACTGTGACTGCATCTGTCTCTACTGTGACCCCCACGGGGCCACTGCTACAACACTACAAAAGAGACAAAACCAAAGGAAGAGAATTTCCCAATGACCAAGCAGCAAGACGATGATAAAAAGTAACAGCAAAGTGATTTCCACGTATTTGTTCAAGGGTAATCCCTTTAGGTTGTCCTGACTACTCTTTACTCATCCTGAATTCTCCCCTTGCCAAAAGCTGTCAACAAATAAACTCCAGGAGGGAACAGGGCCAAGATGTGAGGCTGGCATTCAAAAGAGATTGGACTTACATTAAGCATGCTATCCATCTATAAACCTATCACCTGCTTAGGACACACAGCCTGCTCTAGAGACGAAAGCTATTTTTCCAGCAGGCATCATACCGTTTTAACAAAATATCGTCGACCTGAAGTTTATGTACCGTAAGCTGTCGAATATTATTCCTGTGAAGGGGCTTTAGGATTCCTGAGGAGAGAAAAGTATTGCATGTGGCTAGCAAATTTGAGAGGTGGCAGTGGTTCACATCATCCTTATTAATGCCATGACATTTAACGTGACACTGTTGAAAGTAAATCTTGTCATCACAGACACCAGTGACCTGTTCCTCAACTTTCCATGTTCAAGGCAGGAGTCCCAGACTGGAATTTGGAAAAGCTGGCCACCCAGAGCTTTCATGCGCATGGACATGAAAACGAGTCTTGGCCAATCTAGCTGTTGTGGAATTAACTTCATTCATCTACTGGAGGCAGCAGTTTCATAACACCATGGCAGAAAGAGAAAGACATCAGGGCTGAGGGCAGGGAGGGCTTTTATGTGTTTCCTACCTCTGTCTTATTGTGCACTAAACAAGACCAGATGTTTCAACAAAGAACTGAAACCAGAGTCATACTGCGTTTGATTTGTGGGACCACCCTTACTTGAAATGCCAGCTCATCATTCCAAGGTTTGAAAAATGATGTGCATGAAAAGTGAGATAAGAAATGTTGAACATTCCTTCAAAAAAGTAATTAATTATACCATCCACAGATGGTAAGGAAATGCCTTCCAGGTCGGCATTGAGAAATGCAGCTATTACTTGCCAAAGGGTTAGAACCAGGGCGTATTCTCTCATCCCTCCCATGCGTCTGTCCTGGAACCATGGGGCAGATGAGAATGGCATGGGAGGAATAGTGAGGTTAAGGGAAAAAGCAGAAGTGAACCCACAACAGCCAAGAGACAGAGTAGATCAAAAGCAAGAGATTTGGGGATTATCTAAAGTGTCCATGGTTTCCAGGGAATAGCAGTTCAGCAAAAGGTCAATACAGGGAGTCACAGCAAATGCACGCCTAGTTTATGGGAAGTCAACCCTGTGCTTGTAGATATGCTGGTGTGGGGGAAAGATAAAGAAGGAGAGAGAAGGGAAAAAGGAAAAGAGAGAAAGGGGTTGACGGAGATGGAGGGACAGAAAGAGAGATGTGGAAATATACAGGGAAAGAGAAAAGACAGACACAAAGGCAGAGAGAAAAAAATAGAGAACAGGAAGAAAAGAATGAGGAAAAACCAGTGATTTGAATTTGTGGTCATCTCTTAGGGCCACCACCATTCCACTAACGAATTGAGCTCTCATCAGTTCTCGATTTTCAAATTGTTGAAATTTGAATTTGCCTTCCCCTGGTCATTCCTTTTATGTCTCTATGTCTATGTTAAGCTGAAAGCAGTTCAAGTTTTTAAAAATAGAACACTTACTCTTAAAAAAAATTTTTTTTTAAGTTTTTTGGCTCCTAAATATAAGTTAATTACTTTAGCTTACATTCAACCAAAGAAATAGAATGCTGGAGAGGGGGGGAAAAAAAAGATAACTGGCTGTTTTGGATTTTAAATTCCTGATAATTGCCTTATAAGTAAGAACATAACAGTGGAGGTATTATTCTGCAGAAGACTATGTGGTCACAAAGTTTGGGAAATGGAGGGTTCATCAAATTTAAACAGGTTTCCTACCTTCAGATTTTCTTAAAGCCCCAAGTATAGCAATGGGCACTGGGTTCTCCACAATGTAGATAAACAATACAGTTTTTCCCAAACTGACTTGATCAGAGAGTCCTTCCTTTTTCAAAGTACACCTCACAGCACAAGTGTATTGTGGAACAATACACTTTAGAAACCTCTCATCCAATTCAAGCCCTCCTGTTTCCTCTATTCATGCCTTCTGCCAGCCAGATGTATATGCCATGATTAAGCAAATCTCCCCAAATGTATGTTTCATTGCAGTGTTTCCATGTTTATTGCTCTATAGTGGCTGCCAATGGTCTACAACTGTGAATCCCAAACTTTCCCCAAACACGTGAATTAAATGGCCACCCCAGGCATGTATGCCATATTTATTCTCTGGTTCCACATATCTCCTGGCACGACACCAACTTCCTTTGGTGGTTAGTCTATCATAATAGGAGATGCACATTTGGAAAAGCAAGTACTTATTCCCCAATCTAGCAGTCAGTGTCCATTACAATCAGACCTCAGCCCACTTTTCTGTCCTGTGTCCTTCCTTCCTTGATGCCTGGCTATGGAGCATAAAGCAGTCTACAGAAACTGTTATTGCATTCTTCAAACCCAGACTGATCAGAGATCTCCACTTAAGAGAAGAGAGACATATTAGAAAATGGGAGAATGACATTCTCCTGCCACAGATCTCTACAGATAATAAGAGAACCTAACAACAGCCTCCAATCTGTTTGCATACAAAAGATAATGTCTAGCTTTGCTTATTAGCTCTGTTCATCAACCAGCACCATGCCCAGCAGCCCATTAACCTAGGAATCAGGGATATAATGTGAAAAGGAATGGGGGCACCCGGGGACCTTAATTGGGTAAGCCTCCGACTTTGGCTTAGGTCATGATCTCACAGTTCACGAGTTCAAGCCCCTCATCCGGCTCTCTGATGTTAGTGCAGAGCCCATTTCGGATCCTCTGTTCCCCTCTCTGTCTGGCCCTCCCCTGCTTGTGCTTGATTGCTCTCCCGCGCTCACTCGCGCTCTCTCTCTCTCTCTCTCTCTCTCAAGAATAAACATTTAAAACAAAAGAAAAAAAAAAACAGAAAAGGAATGACTATATCTTGGAGCACAGAAAAGGCAGCGCTCAGGAGTGATAACACAATGGCACTGTGGATATAGGACATCAGACACTGATTTGGACTCGCTGGGAGTTGGCCTAGTGGAAACTAAAAGGTTTTATGTTTTGTTTCAGTTTGCTTTGCTTTGCCTCACTCTTTATCTAACGACAAAAACTCACTGGAGAGAAAACACTAGTTAATGTACATAAGAAAAATAGAATAACACATGACCTTCAGAGCCATAAACATAAATAAATATGCCAGATGCTGTTCCTCCAAGTGCTACAAGACAGGTAAGATTTCCTTACATCCATTTACCCCAAGGAGTCCATCTTGAGTGATTTTCCCTCCAGCTTTAGCCTAATAACAATGAGGGAAGGTGTGGCTGGGGGGAATGACTCCTAGCTTTCCTTTGTTTCATGTTCCCAGGAAGAGAAAATCTTCCCACAAAACAAACAAATAAATCTTAATGTTAAAATGTTCACACACAAATATGGCTTATAGGCCTTTCATTCTTCACCATCATCTTTAGAATTTCATGAAAAATCAAAGGCTTTGAGAAAAATACAGAAGCTTAAAATCTTGGAGTTGAGGGCATTTGAGAATTTCAGTGGAAAGCATCCAATTCCACTGCATGCGTTTCCTGTGCATTTAGTAATAGTTTCCTCGGTTTCAAAATTCCTTAATTATTGGAACTATAAAGCATGAAGTTCTACTAGGAAGAAAAATTTGCCTTGCCTCTCCAGATGTGACCTCTCCCAGGCCCCCCTGGCTCGCTCACAGAAGATGACCTACTTTATTGAGATTAAAGTTTTCAGACATGATCCATTTCCACTTCATCCCAATGCAAAATTTATCTTTGTCCTCATCTGCCCTTTTTTTCCTCCTTTCTTGTAGGAAGAAACGGTTATGGATTAGGTTTTCTAAGGCCAATTGTCTCACCTGTGCCCTTGATCTGTTCAGTATCTGCCACCTGAACCCAGGATATATGTTTATGGCTTCCCTTGCCCACCTCCAAACAACTCCAATCCTTCATTGCTGCCTCTTCCTTGGACTGAGACCACATATACACTTAAGCCTCCCTACTTCAAAATCACCTTCCCTCAGTTATGTTATTCCACATTAGTATCTGCCCATCTCCTAATTTTCAACCTCAAACTTCTAGAAAGAGTGGCCCATACCAGTGCCTCTGGTTCCTCAGCTCCCACTACATTTCCAAACCCTGCTTCACCTGTCCTCCATCTGAAACTATTTTCGTGAAGGTCAACAATGACCTCAAGTTCCTAAGAGCCACGCATTTTTTTTCTCGGACTTCAAATACCTTAAAGTCTTTCCAGTGCATAAAATCACTAAATACTTCTCTGGTTTTGATATTTCATATTCCCTTTGCTATCATGATACTCATTTCTGTTTCTTCCATACCTCTAACCAATTCTTGTTCTTTCACTGACTGTCTCCTTAACATTCCCTAGGATTCTGTCCCTGATTTTTTTTTCTATCTCTACAATTTCCATTCTAATCTTGTGTCTTTCTTCTAAAAGTGATGCTGATCATTCCCAAATACTAGCAAAACGATGATACCCACAGTACCTACCTTATAAGGCTGTGGTAGAGATTTAATGAGTCAGTACAGTACAGTACAAAACCCTCAAAAAAGTGCTAGTATTTTCTGGTTTTGCTGGTTTTGATATCATTAAATCTGAATCTTTATTCCAGATCTTTATTGTGATCCCCTATACAAATCTCCAACAGACGTATAGGCAGCTACAGACCAACAAACACTTCCAAATTCAATTTCAAAATGTAACTCACTGTCACGTTCCCGCAACTTTTACTTCCTCTTTCAGATGAGGATGTCCCATCTTCAATGTTATCGCAGAATGAAGCATTGGACACACCTTCGAAACCTCTCCGTCCTTAGCCTCATTGATCAAATTACCACCTAGTTTCTGCTAATGCTACCTCTACAATATTCTTTACTTTCAGTAAAATTTCCCAAACCCAGAAGTTCATGACGTGTTACCTCGGTTACTTCTATAACCTCGGACCTGACCTCCTCCTGCTTCCCAGCTCTGTCTTCAGTATCTCCACCCTAATCAATACTAAAATTAACCGTTCAAAACCACTGTCTAATTATATCACATACACGGAAGAAAAGATTATAGCTCATGATCTTCATGAAAACATACCACAGTCGTTACCAAGGCATTCAAGGTGTTCTAGATTCCTGACCAAACTTTCTCATTTTTCTCCTCCCTATTTTCCACCACTATGTTCTATTTCTCTCTAGTGCATACTTTTCAACTGCAGACTTCTGACCAAACCATGCCTTCAGACATTGCCACGCAATTCCACAGATTCTTTAAAATACATCTCAAATAACATGCCCTCCATGAAGATTTCACCAATGCTTCCAGACGGACAGACTCACTAATCTCTGGACCTGGTGGGTTTCTGTACCTACTGTAGGGCCAAACAGATCCTACATAATATACTCCTGTCTTAAATCCCTTCCTAAATTATATACTGATGTCTTATTTAGTAATCCTTCCCCTTTATTCATTCAGCGTTGACTGAGTGCTTTCTATGTATCAGACATTAAGATAGACTCTAGAAATGCAATGGGAAAAGAACTCTTCTCCTCCAGTAAGCCAGCCTTTTCAACTTAGCAGAGTGCTTGGTACATGGCAAGGAGTGAACACAAATGTGTAAAATGGAATTTTCCCTAACATCACAGGTGAAATAAAGGCACCATGAATTCAAACACTTCTCCAATTATCTATTACAAGTTAGAATTCTATCAGGAGATGAACTCAACATTTATCAGTTTTAAATATTCATTCCAGTTGCTAGAACATACAGTCTCACAACTATAAAAAAAAAAGTTTTATATGACTTTACAGTTTTAGAAAAGTGCTTTCACACAAAAACTTGGGTTTCCTGTATATAGGCTTACATTTTTAAAACAGCAAAGGATCTGATAAATTTTGAGGAAATTGAAGTCAAAGGCAAAGTGTGAGTTGCAATTTTCTTGATTCACATAATTTACCTATTTCTGCACTTAATGATTTATCCATTCACTTATTGATTTAGTCATCTAACAGAGTGTATTTAATCTGTAACAGTAAATATATTATGTGAATAATAAGAGTACTCATCAACCAATTGTTGATTTGTATTCTTTTTCTATACTCCCAGAAATTACAGACAAACAATTAATTTACAAAAGCGTTTATCCTCTACATTAGTAGAATGAAACTACCGGATTATTGTAATACTCTTCTTCCCCATAGAGGGCATACTCCTCGTTCAGTCGTCTTAAAATCCCAAAACCAAAGAGCCATTGTCTACTTGTTTAGCACGCTACATGTGGTTTCTTATCTGTTCTGCTCACGCTTCAACTTTGCACTGAATATCAGAGTCCCAAGGAATCACAAATAGTGCACTATGATGAGTCACCTAAATCCTCTTGGGTTTCCTTGATCATTCCCAGCAAAGACCTGACCTCCAGAAAACCCTCTCCCGATATAGACCACCACCATCCTAGCACGCGAAGATGTAGGCCCTACTTTATAAATAGAGAATCCCATGCCTACTGGTTGTCACACCAGCTGTACAGGAATTACTCAAAATATGACTAATACGCATGTAATGATAATTGCTTCTACATGATGCAAAAATATTTATGCCGGAGAAAGCTTGACCTTCCTCCAATCCTCCACTTCTGATTTCCTCAGATAACCCACAATGCATTGATCATTTCTCTGACCAGTTGTAGAAAGGATAATAATGCAGTTGGGGGCATCTGGGAAGGGGAAGGGAGTGAAGATAGAAAGGAGAGGATGTGTCAAGGCTGCCTGTCTGATGAATGAGATGGAGACAGTAAAGGCAGAACCAGCAGGCACTTTAAACAGGGTTTACAAATGTAACAGTAAGTATGTTTTTCTAACTGAGTTTACTCACCATTGTATGTTGCTTTTTTCCTTCATTTAACAAATCAAACTAAAATGTGGCCTCTTGCTTTCCCCCCTTGACTATGTACTGTACAGGCGACAAAATGACTAAGACTCAATGAAGGACAATGAATGCCCTTTGATAAGCAACTGAACCAAAACCATACCCCAACAGGAGATTGCTTTTCCAATAAGCACTGGGGTGCAATTATGAAGGCGAGGGAGAATGTTTGCTGGACTGGCAAAATCAGATATCCACGCCATGCAAACTTCAAAGCGGAGCTTTGTAAAGGTCTAAGGGAAGAGCCAAGAAATAAGTGTCAAACAATATATGGGCAGGGGAGAGGGTGCGTATGTGTGTGTGTCATTGCTTCTTCGTGTGTCTTTTGAACAACTGATGAAAGCTCCCTGTTTGGTTGAGGTTCATGCTTCCTTCTGACTGCTCTGACTACTGAGCTCCAGCGGGACCCGAACTCTGGATCTCTACGTGTTACTGTTTTGATAAATTCCTTCAGATGCTTTTAAAATGAAGTGCAAAATTTCCCCCAAACAATTTCTTTTCAAAAACCACTTTACTTAAAGAGAACATGGGTAATTCATTTCAGGCCCCACCCATCCACTGGTAGAATGGAAATCCAGAGACAACTTTAAGGATCAAAGGTGAACACACTGTTTGATCTCATGCTCAGCTCAACTGCTGGTGCTTCCTGTAAAACTATGAGGATTTCAAGGCTGTGGCAGGCATAGCTAGCAATTACCAATGTCTTCCTGGTGAAAAAAAGTGGGTGAAGCTGGCCCATGTATGTGAGGTAAGGATATGCTGTTGTTATCAGAAACAAAGTAAGCATGATCTTGACATATAATCTGGCGCAGAAACTGGGAGAACAGAGCCAGATACAGAAATAATCCTGAGAGACAGCTTGTTACTCACTCAACAAATACTTATTGAGCACCTACTATGTGCCAAGCATTGTTCTGTGTTCTGGGGATACAGCAGAGAACAAGATAGGCCAGGTCACTGTTCTTGTATCATTACATTTTAAGAGAAAAGCCAGATAGTAAACAAATAAGAAAGAACACTATATAAATATCTATATCTCTATATCTAGATGTGTAAATATAGAGATGTGGATATTTATTTATTTATCTCTATCCAGTAATGTTAAGAGCTCTGTGAATTGCAGGGAATTAAAACAAGGTGAAGCAATGGAACTCCACTGGGGGATGCTTTTCAACTGAGTGGGCAGCAAACACATTTAAGCTGGGATCTGAAAAATAAGAAGAAACCATTCATGGTAAGATTGGGCAGGATGAGAGGGGCGGATCGAGGCAAAGGCAACAGCTCTTGCCAAGGTCTTGGCATGTTGGAACAATAGAAAGAAGGCCATTGTGGCTGGAATATGAGAGGGTGAGAGGGAGAGTGGTGGAGATGAGGTCATAGTTTGGGCAGGGGCCAAGTGGGTGGTGTGTAATAAGGGCAGTCTGTAAAGGGTGAGTTGAGATGATGTTTCAAGAAGCAGCCACTGAGGATGTGCATTAAGATAGTGGGAAAACCAAGACAGATAAGTCAGTGAAAAGGCAGATGTGGGAAGTTGGGGAGTGAGGTAAGGGAGGGTTTCAGGTTACTGGGCTATAGCAGAAGATTAGATTTCAGTTAGGAGGAAGAGGATGGATACGGACATTGCTAAGGATCCAGGACCTTACCATGAAACAGCAGAGAGTGCCCAGGGACCAGTAATGTTGGGCAGGGCAAATGACTAGTTGGTGAGCAGGGGTAAGGGGCAAGATCTACAAAGACTTGGGAGCAACATGGCCGTCTAGAGGTGGCCTTGCAGGGAGTGCCAGGGCCTTGCCAGTGCTCATAATCAGATTTCCACAACTCGTACTTGGATGGCTAATTTATTCCTGGGATCTTCCAAGTCGTGAGCTAGAGTTGTAATAGCCCTCTTACATTTCTCAAGATTGGGGTAGACCTTTGACTACCGGATTGTGATCTCAGTGGCTCCAACTGCAAAAAGTTGAAGAAGGCAGAGGCATGGCTAAAAAGTGGGGAATCCAGACATATTCTCCTAGTTATAAAAAAGTTGTTTTTTTTTAATTTTAATTCCAGTACGGTTAACACACAGTGTTTCAGGCATACAATATAGTGTTTCAGTGATTCTATACATTACTCAGTGTTCATCATGATAATCCCAATCACCCATTTCACCCATTCCCCCACCACCTCCCCTCTGGTAACCATTGATTTGTTTTAAATTCATCTTTGCTTACACTCTTACCACCCATTCTAAATATCAGTTTAATTTATAACATGCTCCTTAAGATTCACTGCCAATACTCAAGTATATACCAAGCCCTGTATATCAGGCAAGTTGCATACATTTTTCCCTAACTCTTGCAACCAACTCTTTTAGAGAAGAAATAACTAAACTCCAAAAATGACAGTAAATTATTAGAGTCAAGTTTTTATAATCATTTTTTCCCATTATATCAGACAATACATAAAAGCAAATAAATGTCGAGAGTTCCCTATGAAAAGGAATAAAAACTTTCTTGATTCCCTTTTGTTAATTAATGAATATTCGGGTGTATGTTTTCAAATGTATGGCTCCCATGCAATAGGTCCACAATCCATTCAACCTTATTTAGTGCTCTGATACATATTTTCCCTCTGATATGTTCTTAAGAATATATTCACGTCAACAGGATTTACTCTTTGAGGTTTTTATCACCAAGTGTCATCCTGTGCTACAAAGGTTAAAAAGAGAAATTCAATGAAAGGGAAGTTCACTTTTAAAGTTAAGCAAAACAGACAGGTTTTATAATGCAGATATACATTTCTTAAATTGAACTAAGAAAGGGTCCTAGAGGTTAAGGCTTGATGGATCCTCACTCTAACATTAGCACCTGAACCCAGGGGCAAGCACCACACTTCAGACTAAGATCACAAAGGAGAAACACCCCACCAGGCTGTGAAATATTTCTGAACAGTGAACCTAGCCTTTTGAATCATGTCAATTGCCAGGTTCAAGAGACAGTCTGATTCCAATGGAAGGTTATGGCCTCAACTTCACAATGAAAGGTCTGGCCCTGATGACTTCAAAGTTCCTTTCGGTTCTATACAATTCTCTAGTTCTGTTTCCTAGTGAATGAGCAAATGAACAGCAGGTAAAATGCTCAGAAAAGCAGATGTGTCTCCATTTAGGCAGGGACATTGGCTGTTTACAGGACCCACCATTTGACTGTCTTGGTGGGTTTATGGTGGTCCGTGTTGTTCCCCCAGCTCTGCAGATTCAAGAACTGGGCTTTCTCAGCACACAGGGACATGACCAGTATCCTGGAAAGAGACTCTACCTAACCAACCCACATAAGGATACACGAGAAGGCTAATTTATCAATAGACAACAGATAGTCTTATGATTAACATGTTCATATTTTGCAGAAATAAAAATACAAGAAATTTGCTAATAAAAATGCCAATTAAAAAAGGGGGGGGGGGGAATGGACAGAAAAAAGGAGTCTCCAGACCAGCATGAGGTATGATGAAGAATCCCAATCACGTAGCAAGAGATCCCTTGTCTACTGGCAACCAAGTTTGTTTTTCAGGATTCAAAGTTCCTCTCCCTTGGACAGGGGAGCTCACATCTGATACTTCTTTTCTCTCTTTCCTTCCTTTCTTCCTTCCTTTTTCTTTCTTTTATTTTACACATTCTTTCTTTAGAGCACTTGAAAAATCACCAATTAAACTAGCTATTCATATACTCATGGAATATATTGTTTTTCAGCATGTACTGTTAAAATCAGTGAATTTTCAGTCTCCTAAGGCAAGCTAATTTCTCTTTTTGCCACGATCCGGGGACAACACACTCTGTTCCCCTTGAAGTCTTTTCCCACCACTATCATGAAAGTCCGACACCAGTCTCAAGAGAGTTAAGTCACAAAAACAAATTTAATTATTTAAATTACACGCAAATTAAAATCTAGATAAATGGCTATGTAGTAGACAGCAATAATCAAAAAAGCCACCATCACTAAATTTCAATGGAGTACTTGGTGATATAGTTGGATGCGTCTTTGTGTAAAGAGCCTCATGGAAAATGAAAACGGCCTTAAAGTCACATTTCCTAGAACAGTATTATTTAACCTGTGCTTTGCAGATGGGTCGTATCAGCATTCCTGTGGAGATCATAAGAAATATTTCTTGGGCCCCACCCCAAACCTATTGAGTCAGAACCTCAAAAACAATACAGATAAAAACCAAACAAACAAAAGAAGACAACATAAATCAGTGTCTTAACAAGTCCTCCAGAGGATTCTTACGCATGCTAACGTTTGAGAACCAGCGCCCTAAAATACAGCTCAGGGAAGAAACCCCCTATTAAATAATCAATTGGTCAAACAAATATACATGCATACATACATAAATGGAAATCAATCGTAGAAACAAGCACAGAAACAAATGAAACATATCCAACAGTCTCACTCTTGCTAAGTAAATCTTTGCAAAAATGGGACCACACAAAAGGGTCACTGGGACAAAACAGGAAGTGTGTGGCACAGGGCAATTACATGAAAGGATAAAATGACACCTGGAAAAGACAACTTCAGACCTCAAGATAGGTTAAGTTTCTGTGAGCCCAGTACTATAAACTCTCTGAGCTTTGTCAGTCAAATATTCTTGCTAGCAACTAATTCTTTTCTTCACACTTGAAAAAGCCCCATCATGCCGAAGATGGTCTTAAACCATAAGTAGGAAACACAGGGCACAGACAGGATGGGAGAACGCAGCTCTCTCTCTGTCATCCCCCTCCACAATGATGCTTTGTCCTCACTCTGGGGGACCTCATTCACACTTACCACTCCAAATGTCACCTTCATGTAGATGACACTTAAATGTGTTTGCCATAGGATTCACATCTTGCTTTACTTCTTTCTCCTTGCCTAAAGCACATCTTCATAGGGGTGTCCCACTGTCACCTCAAAGGTATCATATTTGAAACAAGATCGTCATCATTATCTTCAGAGGATTCTCAGACACCTTTCTCCGGTCTTAATGCCATCTACACCACACTGGCTTTTCTCTGGTCCCTGTTGTTCTCTGCTTTCCTGTCTATGCCCACTCTGGGTTAGCTCAACTTCCTAAATGTAACCTTCCTGCTGCACGGCATCTTGCAAAATACTAGTAATCAATTCAAAGCATTCCCAGCTCCTTTACGTTAGTTCCCTCTCAATTAAACAGTTTTCCGTGGCTTTCTTCTACTAACTGCATCAAGATCCTTACTTGTTGGCGTGGTTTCCTCTTAATACATTATTATTACTTCTTGGAAACAACTGAATTTCTAGTGTTAATTACTTGCAATGATCATCGGTTCATATTCAAAAGCATTTAAAAATGCTTCTAACCTGGGTGGCTCAGTTGATTAAGCGTCTGCCTTTGGCTGAGGTCATGATCTCATGGTTCATGGGTTCAAGCCCCACGTTGGGCTCCGTGCTGACAGCTCAGAGCCTGGAGCCTGCTTCAGATTCTGTGTCTCCCTCTCTCTCTGCCCCCCGCCCCCACCCAACTCATGTTCTGTCTCTCTCTCAAAAATAAACAAACACTTTAAAAAATACAGAACTACCTTTATAAAAAAATTTTTTTAATAAAAATGCTTATAACTCTAAAAATCCAGAAAAACCCTTTCCTTTGTTGTTTCTAGGAACAAATAAACACAGACACAAACCTACACATGCACACATATGTACACACAGATTTTAAAGATAGGTTTGGAACCATATTATAACACTTTTATAGTTTTTAAAACCTAACAATATGTCATTTCCTCTAGTCAATATATCTATATTCATTGATTCCATGGCTGCATAGTGGTTCTTTGTAAATACATAACACCATTTATGGAATGCACTCCCTATTGATGGACATTTAGATTGCTTACAATCTTCTCTATTAAAAGCAGCCCTGTAATAAGCACCTTTGTGCATATATACTTTGAGCAGGCATTTCTGTAATTAGACTTGCTGTATAATAGGGCATGT